>NW_028295447.1:0-436112 GCF_964341445.2 Mesoplodon mirus
ACCCTAACCCTAACCCTAACCCTACCCTAACCCTAACCTAACCCTAACCCTAACCCTAACCCTAACCCTAACCTAACCCTAACCCTAACCCTAACCCTAACCCTAACACCTAACCCTAACCCTAACCCTAACCCTAACCCTAACCCTAACCCTAACCCTAACCCTAACCCTAACCCTAACCCTAACCCTAACCCTAACCCTAACCCTAACCCTAACCCTAACCCTAACCCTAACCCTAACCCTAACCCTAACCCTAACCCTAACCCTAACCCTAACCCTAACCCTAACCCTAACCCTAACCCTAACCCTAACCCTAACCCTAACCCTAACCCTAACCCTAACCCTAACCCTAACCCTAACCCTAACCCTAACCCTAACCCTAACCCTAACCCTAACCCTAACCCTAACCCTAACCCTAACCCTAACCCTAACCCTAACCCTAACCCTAACCCTAACCCTAACCCTAACCCTAACCCTAACCCTAACCCTAACCCTAACCCTAACCCTAACCCTAACCCTAACCCTAACCCTAACCCTAACCCTAACCCTAACCCTAACCCTAACCCTAACCCTAACCCTAACCCTAACCCTAACCCTAACCCTAACCCTAACCCTAACCCTAACCCTAACCCTAACCCTAACCCTAACCGTAGCCTACTCCTGGCCCGTACGCTGGCACTGACTCGTGCGTCAGCACGTAGCCTGACCCTCCCACGTTTCGGTACCCTCACCTGTGCCCTAAGCCTTGCCGTTCCCTAACCCTAACCCTAGCCCGGAACGGAAACCCACCACCAGCCCTACAACTTGCCCCCAAGCCGTAGCCTACACCTGGCCTGTACGCTGGCACTGACACGTGCGTCAGCACGTAGCCTAACCCTCCCACGTTTCCGTACCCTCACCTGTGCCCTAAGCCTTGCCGTTCCCTAACCCTAACCCTAGCCCGGAACGGAAACCCACCACCAGCCCTACACCTTACCCTACGCCGTAGCCTACTCCTGGCCCGTACGCTGGCACTGACCCGTGCGTCAGCACGTAGCCTGACCCTCCCATGTTTCGGTACCCTCACCTGTGCCCTAAGCCTTGCCGTTCCCTAACCCTAACACTAGCCCGGAACGGAAACCCACCAAAAGCCCTACACGTTACCCCCAAGCCGTAGCCTACTCCTGGCCCATACGCTGGCACTGACACGTGCGTCAGCACGTAGCCTGACCCTCCCACGTTTCTGTACCCTCATCTGTGCCCTAAGCCTTGCCGTACCCTAACCCTAACCCTAGCCCGGAACGGAAACCCACCACCAGCCCTACACCTTACCCCCAAGCCGTAGCCTACTCCTGGCCCGTACGCTGGCACTGACCCGTGCGTCAGCACGTAGCCTGACCCTCCCACGTTTCCGTACCCTCACCTGTGCCCTAAGCCTTGCCGTTCCCTAACCCTAACCCTAGCTCGGAACGGAAACCCACCACCAGCCCTAAACCTTACCCTACGCCGTAGCCTACTCCTGGCCCGTACGCTGGCACTGACCCGTGCGTCAGCACGTAGCCTGACCCTCCCACGTTTCCGTACCCTCACCTGTGCCCTAAGCCTTGCCGTTCCCTAACCCTAACCTTAGCCCAGAACGGAAACCCACCACCAGCCCTACAACTTACCCCCAAGCCGTAGCATACTCCTGGCCCGTACGCTGGCACTGACCCGTGCGTCAGCACGTAGCCTGACCCTCCCACGTTTCCGTACCCTCACCTGTGCCCTAAGCCTTGCCGTTCCCTAACCCTAACCCTAGCCCAGAATGGAAACCCACCACCAGCCCTACACCTTACCCACAAGCCGTAGCCTATACCTGGCCGGTACGCTGGCACTGACCCGTGCATCAGCACGTAGCCTGACCCTCCCACGTTTCCGTACCCTCACCTGTGCCCTAAGCCTTGCCGTTCCCTAACCCTAACCCTAGCCCGGAACGGAAACCCACCATGAGCCCTACACCTTACCCTACGCCGAAGCCTACTCCTGGCCCGTACGCTGGCACTGACCCGTGCGTCAGCACGTAGCCTGACCCTCCTACGTTTCCGTACCCTCACCTGTGCCCTAAGCCTTGCCGTTCCCTAACCCTAACCCTAGCACAGAATGGAAAACCACCACCAGCCCTACACCTTAACCTACACCGTAGCCTACTCCTGGCCCGTACGCTGGCACTGACCCGTGCATCAGCACGTAGCCTGACCCTCCCACGTTTCCGTACCCTCACCTGTGCCCTAAGCCTTGCCTTTCCCTAACCCTAACCCTAGCCCGGAACCGAAACCCACCACCAGCCCTACAACTTACCCCCAAGCCGTAGCCTACTCCTGGCCCGTACGCTGGCACTGACCCGTGCGTCAGCACGTAGCCTGACCCTCCCACGTTTCCGTACCCTCACCTGTGCGCTAAGCCTTGCCGTTCCCTAACCCTAACCCTAGCCCGGAACGGAAACACACCACCAGCCCTACACCTTACCCACAAACCGTAGCCTACACCTGGCCGGTACGCTGGCACTGACCCGTGCGTCAGCACGTAGCCTGACCCTCCCACGTTTCCGTACCCTCACCTGTGCCCTAAGCCTTGCCGTTCCCTAACCCTAACCCTAGCCCGGAACGGAAAACCACCACCAGCCCTACACATTACCCTACGCCGTAGCCTACTCCTGGCCCATAGACTGGCACTGACCCGTGCGTCAGCACGTATCCTGACCCTCCCACGTTTCCGTACCCTCACCTGTGCCCTAAGCCTTGCCGTTCCCTAACCCTAACCCTAGCCCGGAACGGAAACCCACCACCAACCCTACAACTTACCCCCAAGGCGTAGCCTACTCCTGGCCCGTACGCTGGCACTGACCCTTGCTCAGCACGTAGCCTGACCCTCCAACGTTTCCGTACCCTCATTTGTGCCCTAAGACTTGCCGTTCCCTAACCCTAACCCTAGCCCAGAAAGGAAACCCACCACCAGCCCTACACCTTACCCCCAAGCCGTAGCCTACTGCTGGCCCGTACGCTGGCACTGACCCGTGCGTCAGCACGTAGCCTAACCCTCCCACGTTTCCGTACCCTCACCTGTGCCCTAAGCCTTGCCGTTCCCAAGCCTAACCCTAGCCCGGAACGGAAACCCACCACCAGCCCTACATCTTACCCACAAGCCGTAGCCTACTCCTGGCCCGTACGCTGGCACTGACCCGTGCGTCAGCACGTAGCCTGACCCTCCCATGTTTCGGTACCCTCACCTGTGCCCTAAGCCTTGCCGTTCCCTAACCCTAACACTAGCCCGGAACGGAAACCCACCAAAAGCCCTACACGTTACCCCCAAGCCGTAGCCTACTCCTGGCCCATACGCTGGCACTGACCCGTGCGTCAGCACGTAGCCTGACCCTCCCACGTTTCTGTACCCTCACCTGTGCCCTAAGCCTTGCCGTTCCCTAACCCTAACCCTAGCCCGGAACGGAAACCCACCACCAGCCCAACAACTTACCCTCAAGCAGTAGCCTACTCCTGGCCCGTACGCTGGCACTGACTCGTGCGTCAGCACGTAGCCTGACCCTCCCACGTTTCCGTACCCTCACCTGTGCCCTAAGCATTGCCGTACCCTAACCCTAACCCTAGCCCGGAACGGAAACCCACCACCAGCCCTACACCTTACCCCCAAGCCGTAGCCTACTCCTGGCCCGTACGCTGGCACTGACCCGTGCGTCAGCACGTAGCCTGACCCTCCCACGTTTCCGTACCCTCACCTGTGCCCTAAGCCTTGCCGTTCCCTAACCCTAACCCTAGCACGGAACGGAAACCCACCACCAGCCCTAAACCTTACCCTACGCCGTAGCCTACTCCTGGCCCGTACGCTGGCACTGACCCGTGCGTCAGCACGTAGCCTGACCCTCCCACGTTTCCGTACCCTCACCTGTGCCCTAAGCCTTGCCGTTCCCTAACCCTAACCTTAGCCCAGAACGGAAACCCACCACCAGCCCTACAACTTACCCCCAAGCCGTAGCCTACTCCTGGCCCGTACGCTGGCACTGACCCGTGCGTCAGCACGTAGCCTGACCCTCCCACGTTTCCGTACCCTCACCTGTGCCCTAAGCCTTGCCGTTCCCTAACCCTAACCCTAGCCCAGAATGGAAACCCACCACCAGCCCTACACCTTACCCACAAGCCGTAGCCTATACCTGGCCTGTATGCTGGCACTGACCCGTGCATCAGCACGTAGCCTGACCCTCCCACGTTTCCGTACCCTCACCTGTGCCCTAAGCCTTGCCGTTCCCTAACCCTAACCCTAGCCCGGAACGGAAACCCACCACCAGCCCTACACCTTACCCTACGCCGTAGCCTAATCCTGGCCCGTACGCTGGCACTGACCCGTGCGTCAGCACGTAGCCTGACCCTCCCACGTTTCCGTACCATCACCTGTGCCCTAAGCCTTGCCATTCCCTAACCCTAAAACTAGCCCGGAACGGAAACCCACCTCCAGCCCTACACCTTACCCCCAAGCCGTAGCCTACACCTGGCCTGTACGCTGGCACTGACACGTGCGTCAGCACGTAGCCTAACCCTCCCACGTTTCCGTACCCTCACCTGTGCCCTAAGCCTTGCCGTTCCCTAACCCTAACCCTAGCCCGGAACGGAAACCCACCACCAGCCCTACACCTTACACTACGCCGTAGCCTACTCCTGGCCCGTACGCTGGCACTGACCCGTGCGTCAGCACGTAGCCTGACCCTCCCACGTTTCGGTACCCTCACCTGTGCCCTAAGCCTTGCCGTTCCCTAACCCTAACACTAGCCCGGAACGGAAACCCACCAAAAGCCCTACACGTTACCCCCAAGCCGTAGCCTACTCCTGGCCCGTACGCTGGCACTGACCCGTGCGTCAGCACGTAGCCTGACCCTCCCACGTTTCTGTACCCTCACCTGTGCCCTAAGCCTTGCCGTTCCCTAACCCTAACCCTAGCCCGGAACGGAAACCCACCACAAGCCCAACAACTTACCCTCAAGCAGTAGCCTACTCCTGGCCCGTACGCTGGCACTGACCCGTGCGTCAGCACGTAGCCTGACCCTCCCACGTTTCCGTACCCTCACCTGTGCCCTAAGCATTGCCGTACCCTAACCCTAACCCTAGCCCGGAACGGAAACCCACCACCAGCCCTACACCTTACCCCCAAGCCGTAGCCTACTCCTGGCCCGTACCCTGGCACTGACCCGTGCGTCAGCATGTAGCCTGACCCTCCCACGTTTCCGTACCCTCACCTGTGCCCTAAGCCTTGCCGTTCCCTAACCCTAACCCTAGCCCGGAATGGAAACCCACCACCAGCCCTACACCTTACCCTACGCCGTAGCCTACTCCTGGCCCGTACGCTGGCACTGACCCGCGCGTCAGCACGTAGCCTGACCCTCCCACGTTTCCGTACCCTCACCTGTGCCCTAAGCCTTGCCGTTCCCTAACCCTAACCCTAGCCCGGAACGGAAACCCACCACCAGCCCTATACCTTACCCCCAAGCCGTAGCCTACTCCTGGCCCGTACGCTGGCACTGACCCGTGCGTCAGCACGTAGCCTGACCCTCCCACGTTTCCGTACCCTCACCTGTGCCCTAAGCCTTGCCGTTCCCTAACCCTAACCCTAGCCCAGAATGGAAACCCACCACCAGCCCTACACCTTACCCACAAGCCGTAGCCTATACCTGGCCGGTACGCTGGCACTGACCCGTGCATCAGCACGTAGCCTGACCCTCCCACGTTTCCGTACCCTCACCTGTGCCCTAAGCCTTGCCGTTCCCTAACCCTAACCCTAGCCCGGAACGGAAACCCACCATGAGCCCTACACCTTACCCTACGCCGAAGCCTACTCCTGGCCCGTACGCTGGCACTGACCCGTGCGTCAGCACGTAGCCTGACCCTCCTACGTTTCCGTACCCTCACCTGTGCCCTAAGCCTTGCCGGTCCCTAACCCTAACCCTAGCACAGAATGGAAAACCACCACCAGCCCTACACCTTAACCTACACCGTAGCCTACTCCTGGCCCGTACGCTGGCACTGACCCGTGCATCAGCACGTAGCCTGACCCTCCCACGTTTCCGTACCCTCACCTGTGCCCTAAGCCTTGCCTTTCCCTAACCCTAACCCTAGCCCGGAACCGAAACCCACCACCAGCCCTACAACTTACCCCCAAGCCGTAGCCTACTCCTGGCCCGTACGCTGGCACTGACCCGTGCGTCAGCACGTAGCCTGACCCTCCCACGTTTCCGTACCCTCACCTGTGCGCTAAGCCTTGCTGTTCCCTAACCCTAACCCTAGCCCGGAACGGAAACACACCACCAGCCCTACACCTTACCCACAAACCGTAGCCTACACCTGGCCGGTACGCTGGCACTGACCCGTGCGTCAGCACGTAGCCTGACCCTCCCACGTTTCCGTACCCTCACCTGTGCCCTAAGCCTTGCCGTTCCCTAACCCTAACCCTAGCCCGGAACGGAAAACCACCACCAGCCCTACACATTACCCTACGCCGTAGCCTACTCCTGGCCCATAGACTGGCACTGACCCGTGCGTCAGCACGTATCCTGACCCTCCCACGTTTCCGTACCCTCACCTGTGCCCTAAGCCTTGCCGTTCCCTAACCCTAACCCTAGCCCGGAACGGAAACCCACCACCAACCCTACAACTTACCCCCAAGGCGTAGCCTACTCCTGGCCCGTACGCTGGCACTGACCCTTGCTCAGCACGTAGCCTGACCCTCCAACGTTTCCGTACCCTCATTTGTGCCCTAAGACTTGCCGTTCCCTAACCCTAACCCTAGCCCAGAAAGGAAACCCACCACCAGCCCTACACCTTACCCCCAAGCCGTAGCCTACTGCTGGCCCGTACGCTGGCACTGACCCGTGCGTCAGCACGTAGCCTAACCCTCCCACGTTTCCGTACCCTCACCTGTGCCCTAAGCCTTGCCGTTCCCAAGCCTAACACTAGCCCGGAACGGAAACCCACCACCAGCCCTACATCTTACCCACAAGCCGTAGCCTACACCTGGCCGGTACGCTGGCACTGACCCGTGCGTCAGCACGTAGCCTGACCCTCCCACGTTTCCGTACCCTCACCTGTGCCCTAAGCCTTGCCGTTCCCTAACCCTAACCCTAGCCCGGAACGGAAATCCTCCACCAGCCCTACAACTTACCCCCAAGCCGTAGCCTACTCCTGGCCCGTACGCTGGCACTGACCCGTGCGTCAGCATGTAGCCTGACCCTCCCACGTTTCCGTACCCTCACCTGTGCCCTAAGCCTTGCCGTTCCCTAACCCTAACCCTAGCCCGGAACGGAAACCCACCACCAGCCCTACAACTTACCCCCAAGCCGTAGCCTACTCCTGGCCCGTACGCTGGCACTGACCCGTGCGTCAGCACGTAGCCTGACCCTCCCACGTTTCCGTACCCTCACCTGTGCCCTAAGCCTTGCCGTTCCCTAACCCTAACCCTAGCCCGGAACGGAAACCCACCACCAACCCTACACCTTACCCTACGCCGTAGCCTACTCCTGGCCCGTACGCTGGCACTGACCCATTCGTCAGCACGTAGCCTGACCCTCCCACGTTTCCATACCCACACATGTGCCCTAAGCCTTGCCGTACCCTAACCCTAACCCTAGCCCGGAACGGAAACCCACCACCAGCCCTACACCTTACCCTACGCCGTAGCCTACTCCTAGCCCGTACGCTGGCACTGACCCGTGCGTCAGCACGTAGCCTGACCCTCCCACGTTTCCGTACCCTCACCTGTGCCCTAAGCCTTGCCGTTCCCTAACCCTAACCCTAGCCCGGAACGGAAACCCACCACCAGCCCTACAACTTACCCCCAAGCCGTAGCCTACTCCTGGCCCGTACGCTGGCACTGACCCATGCGTCAGCACGTAGCCTGACCCTCCCACGTTTCCGTACACTCACCTGTGCCCTAAGCCTTGCCGTTCCCTAACCCTAACCCTAGCCCGGAACGGAAACCCACCACCAGCCCTACACCTTACCCCCAAGCCGTAGCCTACTCCTGGCCCGTACGCTGGCACTGACCCGTGCGTCAGCACGTAGCCTGACCCTCCCACGTTTCCGTACCCTCACCTGTGCCCTTAGCCTTGCCGTTCCCTAACCCTAACCCTAGCCCGGAACGGAAACCCACCACCAGCCCTACAACTTACCCCCAAACCATAGCCTACTCCTGGCCCGTACGCTGGCACTGACCTCTGCGTCAGCATGTAGCCTGTCCCTCCCACGTTTCCGTACCCTCACCTGTGCCCTAAGCCTTGCCGTTCCCTAACCCTAACCCTAGCCCGGAACGGAAACCCACCACCAGCCCTACACCTTACCCTATGCCGTAGCCTACTCCTGTCCCGTACGCTGGCACTGACCCATGCGTCAGCACGTAGCCTGAACCTCCCACGTTTCTGTACCCTCACCTGTGCCCTAAGCCTTGCCGTTCCCTAACCCTAACCCTAGCCCGGAATGGAAACCCACCACCAGCACTACACCTTACCCTACGCCATAGCCTACTCCTGGCCCGTACGCTGGCACTGACCCGTGTGTCAGCACGTAGCCTGACCCTCACACGTTTTCATACCCTCACCTGTGCCCTAAGCCTTGCCGTTCCCTAACCCTAACCCTAGCCCGGAACGGAAACCCACCACCAGCCCTACACCTTACCCTACGCCATAGCCTACTCCAGGCCCGTACGCTGGCACTGACCCATGCGTCAGCACGTAGTCTGACCCTCCCACGTTTCCGTACCCTCACCTGTGCCCTAAGCCTTGCCGTTCCCTAACCCTAACCCTAGCCCGGAAGAGAAACCCACCACCAGCACTACAACTTACCCCCAAGCCGTACCCAACTCCTGGCCCGTACGCTGGCACTGACCCGTGCGTCAGCACGTAGCCTGACCCTCCCACGTTTCCGTTCCCTCACCTGTGCCCTAAGCCTTGCCGTTCCCTAACCCTAACCCTAGCCCGGAACGGAAACCCACCACCAGCCCTACAACTTACCCCCAAACCATAGCCTACTCCTGGCCCGTACGCTGGCACTGACCTCTGCGTCAGCATGTAGCCTGTCCCTCCCACGTTTCCGTACCCTCACCTGTGCCCTAAGCCTTGCCGTTCCCTAACCCTAACCCTCGCCCGGAACGGAAACCCACCACCAGCCCTACACCTTACCCAATGCCGTAGCCTACTCCTGTCCCGTACGCTGGCACTGACCCGTGCGTCAGCACGTAGCCTGACCCTCCCACGTTTCTGTACCCTCACCTGTGCCCTAAGCCTTGCCGTTACCTATCCCTAACCCTAGCCCGGAACGGAAACCCACCACCAGCACTACACCTTACCCTACGCCATAGCCTATTCCTGGCCCGTACGCTGGCACTGACACGTGTGTTAGCACGTAACCTGACCCTCACACGTTTTCATACCCTCACCTGTGCCCTAAGCCTTGCCGTTCTCTAACCCTAACCCTAGCCCGGAACGGAAACACACCACCAGCCCTACACCTTACCCTATGCCGTAGCCTACTCCTGGCCCATACGCTGGCACTGACCCGTGCGTCAGCACGTAGCCTGAACCTCCCACGTTTCCGTACCCTCACCTGTGCCCGAAGCCTTGCCGTTCCCTAACCCTAACCCTAGCCCGGAAGGGAAACCCACCACCAGCCCTACACCTTACCCCCAAGCAATAGCCTACTCCTGGCCCGTACGCTGGCACTGACCCGTGCGTCAGCACGTAGCCTGTCCCTCCCACGTTTCCGTACCCTCACCTGTGCCCTAAGCCTTGCCGTTCCCTAACCCTAACCCTAGCCCGGAACGGAAACCCACCACCAGCCCTACAACTTACCCCCAAGCCGTGGCCTACGCCTGGCCCGTACGCTGGCACTGACCCTTGCGTCAGCACGTAGCCTGACGCTCCCACGTTTCCGTACCCTCACCTGTGCCCTAAGCCTTGCCGTTCCCTAACCCTAACCCTAGCCCGGAACGAAAACCCACCACCAGCCCTACACCTTACCCTACGCCGTAGCCTACTCCTGGCCCGTACGCTGGCACTGACCCGTGCGTCAGCACGTAGCCTGACCCTCCCACGTTTCCGTACCCTCACCTGTGCCCTAAGCCTTGCCGTTCCCTAACCCTAACCTTAGCCCAGAACGGAAACCCACCACCAGCCCTACAACTTACCCCCAAGCCGTAGCATACTCCTGGCCCGTACGCTGGCACTGACCCGTGCGTCAGCACGTAGCCTGACCCTCCCACGTTTCCGTACCCTCACCTGTGCCCTAAGCCTTGCCGTTCCCTAACCCTAACCCTAGCCCAGAATGGAAACCCACCACCAGCCCTACACCTTACCCACAAGCCGTAGCCTATACCTGGCCGGTACGCTGGCACTGACCCGTGCATCAGCACGTAGCCTGACCCTCCCACGTTTCCGTACCCTCACCTGTGCCCTAAGCCTTGCCGTTCCCTAACCCTAACCCTAGCCCGGAACGGAAACCCACCATGAGCCCTACACCTTACCCTACGCCGAAGCCTACTCCTGGCCCGTACGCTGGCACTGACCCGTGCGTCAGCACGTAGCCTGACCCTCCTACGTTTCCGTACCCTCACCTGTGCCCTAAGCCTTGCCGTTCCCTAACCCTAACCCTAGCACAGAATGGAAAACCACCACCAGCCCTACACCTTAACCTACACCGTAGCCTACTCCTGGCCCGTACGCTGGCACTGACCCGTGCATCAGCACGTAGCCTGACCCTCCCACGTTTCCGTACCCTCACCTGTGCCCTAAGCCTTGCCTTTCCCTAACCCTAACCCTAGCCCGGAACCGAAACCCACCACCAGCCCTACAACTTACCCCCAAGCCGTAGCCTACTCCTGGCCCGTACGCTGGCACTGACCCGTGCGTCAGCACGTAGCCTGACCCTCCCACGTTTCCGTACCCTCACCTGTGCGCTAAGCCTTGCCGTTCCCTAACCCTAACCCTAGCCCGGAACGGAAACACACCACCAGCCCTACACCTTACCCACAAACCGTAGCCTACACCTGGCCGGTACGCTGGCACTGACCCGTGCGTCAGCACGTAGCCTGACCCTCCCACGTTTCCGTACCCTCACCTGTGCCCTAAGCCTTGCCGTTCCCTAACCCTAACCCTAGCCCGGAACGGAAAACCACCACCAGCCCTACACATTACCCTACGCCGTAGCCTACTCCTGGCCCATAGACTGGCACTGACCCGTGCGTCAGCACGTATCCTGACCCTCCCACGTTTCCGTACCCTCACCTGTGCCCTAAGCCTTGCCGTTCCCTAACCCTAACCCTAGCCCGGAACGGAAACCCACCACCAACCCTACAACTTACCCCCAAGGCGTAGCCTACTCCTGGCCCGTACGCTGGCACTGACCCTTGCTCAGCACGTAGCCTGACCCTCCAACGTTTCCGTACCCTCATTTGTGCCCTAAGACTTGCCGTTCCCTAACCCTAACCCTAGCCCAGAAAGGAAACCCACCACCAGCCCTACACCTTACCCCCAAGCCGTAGCCTACTGCTGGCCCGTACGCTGGCACTGACCCGTGCGTCAGCACGTAGCCTAACCCTCCCACGTTTCCGTACCCTCACCTGTGCCCTAAGCCTTGCCGTTCCCAAGCCTAACCCTAGCCCGGAACGGAAACCCACCACCAGCCCTACATCTTACCCACAAGCCGTAGCCTACTCCTGGCCCGTACGCTGGCACTGACCCGTGCGTCAGCACGTAGCCTGACCCTCCCATGTTTCGGTACCCTCACCTGTGCCCTAAGCCTTGCCGTTCCCTAACCCTAACACTAGCCCGGAACGGAAACCCACCAAAAGCCCTACACGTTACCCCCAAGCCGTAGCCTACTCCTGGCCCATACGCTGGCACTGACCCGTGCGTCAGCACGTAGCCTGACCCTCCCACGTTTCTGTACCCTCACCTGTGCCCTAAGCCTTGCCGTTCCCTAACCCTAACCCTAGCCCGGAACGGAAACCCACCACCAGCCCAACAACTTACCCTCAAGCAGTAGCCTACTCCTGGCCCGTACGCTGGCACTGACTCGTGCGTCAGCACGTAGCCTGACCCTCCCACGTTTCCGTACCCTCACCTGTGCCCTAAGCATTGCCGTACCCTAACCCTAACCCTAGCCCGGAACGGAAACCCACCACCAGCCCTACACCTTACCCCCAAGCCGTAGCCTACTCCTGGCCCGTACGCTGGCACTGACCCGTGCGTCAGCACGTAGCCTGACCCTCCCACGTTTCCGTACCCTCACCTGTGCCCTAAGCCTTGCCGTTCCCTAACCCTAACCCTAGCACGGAACGGAAACCCACCACCAGCCCTAAACCTTACCCTACGCCGTAGCCTACTCCTGGCCCGTACGCTGGCACTGACCCGTGCGTCAGCACGTAGCCTGACCCTCCCACGTTTCCGTACCCTCACCTGTGCCCTAAGCCTTGCCGTTCCCTAACCCTAACCTTAGCCCAGAACGGAAACCCACCACCAGCCCTACAACTTACCCCCAAGCCGTAGCCTACTCCTGGCCCGTACGCTGGCACTGACCCGTGCGTCAGCACGTAGCCTGACCCTCCCACGTTTCCGTACCCTCACCTGTGCCCTAAGCCTTGCCGTTCCCTAACCCTAACCCTAGCCCAGAATGGAAACCCACCACCAGCCCTACACCTTACCCACAAGCCGTAGCCTATACCTGGCCTGTATGCTGGCACTGACCCGTGCATCAGCACGTAGCCTGACCCTCCCACGTTTCCGTACCCTCACCTGTGCCCTAAGCCTTGCCGTTCCCTAACCCTAACCCTAGCCCGGAACGGAAACCCACCACCAGCCCTACACCTTACCCTACGCCGTAGCCTAATCCTGGCCCGTACGCTGGCACTGACCCGTGCGTCAGCACGTAGCCTGACCCTCCCACGTTTCCGTACCATCACCTGTGCCCTAAGCCTTGCCATTCCCTAACCCTAAAACTAGCCCGGAACGGAAACCCACCTCCAGCCCTACACCTTACCCCCAAGCCGTAGCCTACACCTGGCCTGTACGCTGGCACTGACACGTGCGTCAGCACGTAGCCTAACCCTCCCACGTTTCCGTACCCTCACCTGTGCCCTAAGCCTTGCCGTTCCCTAACCCTAACCCTAGCCCGGAACGGAAACCCACCACCAGCCCTACACCTTACACTACGCCGTAGCCTACTCCTGGCCCGTACGCTGGCACTGACCCGTGCGTCAGCACGTAGCCTGACCCTCCCACGTTTCGGTACCCTCACCTGTGCCCTAAGCCTTGCCGTTCCCTAACCCTAACACTAGCCCGGAACGGAAACCCACCAAAAGCCCTACACGTTACCCCCAAGCCGTAGCCTACTCCTGGCCCGTACGCTGGCACTGACCCGTGCGTCAGCACGTAGCCTGACCCTCCCACGTTTCTGTACCCTCACCTGTGCCCTAAGCCTTGCCGTTCCCTAACCCTAACCCTAGCCCGGAACGGAAACCCACCACAAGCCCAACAACTTACCCTCAAGCAGTAGCCTACTCCTGGCCCGTACGCTGGCACTGACCCGTGCGTCAGCACGTAGCCTGACCCTCCCACGTTTCCGTACCCTCACCTGTGCCCTAAGCATTGCCGTACCCTAACCCTAACCCTAGCCCGGAACGGAAACCCACCACCAGCCCTACACCTTACCCCCAAGCCGTAGCCTACTCCTGGCCCGTACCCTGGCACTGACCCGTGCGTCAGCATGTAGCCTGACCCTCCCACGTTTCCGTACCCTCACCTGTGCCCTAAGCCTTGCCGTTCCCTAACCCTAACCCTAGCCCGGAATGGAAACCCACCACCAGCCCTACACCTTACCCTACGCCGTAGCCTACTCCTGGCCCGTACGCTGGCACTGACCCGCGCGTCAGCACGTAGCCTGACCCTCCCACGTTTCCGTACCCTCACCTGTGCCCTAAGCCTTGCCGTTCCCTAACCCTAACCCTAGCCCGGAACGGAAACCCACCACCAGCCCTATACCTTACCCCCAAGCCGTAGCCTACTCCTGGCCCGTACGCTGGCACTGACCCGTGCGTCAGCACGTAGCCTGACCCTCCCACGTTTCCGTACCCTCACCTGTGCCCTAAGCCTTGCCGTTCCCTAACCCTAACCCTAGCCCAGAATGGAAACCCACCACCAGCCCTACACCTTACCCACAAGCCGTAGCCTATACCTGGCCGGTACGCTGGCACTGACCCGTGCATCAGCACGTAGCCTGACCCTCCCACGTTTCCGTACCCTCACCTGTGCCCTAAGCCTTGCCGTTCCCTAACCCTAACCCTAGCCCGGAACGGAAACCCACCATGAGCCCTACACCTTACCCTACGCCGAAGCCTACTCCTGGCCCGTACGCTGGCACTGACCCGTGCGTCAGCACGTAGCCTGACCCTCCTACGTTTCCGTACCCTCACCTGTGCCCTAAGCCTTGCCGGTCCCTAACCCTAACCCTAGCACAGAATGGAAAACCACCACCAGCCCTACACCTTAACCTACACCGTAGCCTACTCCTGGCCCGTACGCTGGCACTGACCCGTGCATCAGCACGTAGCCTGACCCTCCCACGTTTCCGTACCCTCACCTGTGCCCTAAGCCTTGCCTTTCCCTAACCCTAACCCTAGCCCGGAACCGAAACCCACCACCAGCCCTACAACTTACCCCCAAGCCGTAGCCTACTCCTGGCCCGTACGCTGGCACTGACCCGTGCGTCAGCACGTAGCCTGACCCTCCCACGTTTCCGTACCCTCACCTGTGCGCTAAGCCTTGCTGTTCCCTAACCCTAACCCTAGCCCGGAACGGAAACACACCACCAGCCCTACACCTTACCCACAAACCGTAGCCTACACCTGGCCGGTACGCTGGCACTGACCCGTGCGTCAGCACGTAGCCTGACCCTCCCACGTTTCCGTACCCTCACCTGTGCCCTAAGCCTTGCCGTTCCCTAACCCTAACCCTAGCCCGGAACGGAAAACCACCACCAGCCCTACACATTACCCTACGCCGTAGCCTACTCCTGGCCCATAGACTGGCACTGACCCGTGCGTCAGCACGTATCCTGACCCTCCCACGTTTCCGTACCCTCACCTGTGCCCTAAGCCTTGCCGTTCCCTAACCCTAACCCTAGCCCGGAACGGAAACCCACCACCAACCCTACAACTTACCCCCAAGGCGTAGCCTACTCCTGGCCCGTACGCTGGCACTGACCCTTGCTCAGCACGTAGCCTGACCCTCCAACGTTTCCGTACCCTCATTTGTGCCCTAAGACTTGCCGTTCCCTAACCCTAACCCTAGCCCAGAAAGGAAACCCACCACCAGCCCTACACCTTACCCCCAAGCCGTAGCCTACTGCTGGCCCGTACGCTGGCACTGACCCGTGCGTCAGCACGTAGCCTAACCCTCCCACGTTTCCGTACCCTCACCTGTGCCCTAAGCCTTGCCGTTCCCAAGCCTAACACTAGCCCGGAACGGAAACCCACCACCAGCCCTACATCTTACCCACAAGCCGTAGCCTACACCTGGCCGGTACGCTGGCACTGACCCGTGCGTCAGCACGTAGCCTGACCCTCCCACGTTTCCGTACCCTCACCTGTGCCCTAAGCCTTGCCGTTCCCTAACCCTAACCCTAGCCCGGAACGGAAATCCTCCACCAGCCCTACAACTTACCCCCAAGCCGTAGCCTACTCCTGGCCCGTACGCTGGCACTGACCCGTGCGTCAGCATGTAGCCTGACCCTCCCACGTTTCCGTACCCTCACCTGTGCCCTAAGCCTTGCCGTTCCCTAACCCTAACCCTAGCCCGGAACGGAAACCCACCACCAGCCCTACAACTTACCCCCAAGCCGTAGCCTACTCCTGGCCCGTACGCTGGCACTGACCCGTGCGTCAGCACGTAGCCTGACCCTCCCACGTTTCCGTACCCTCACCTGTGCCCTAAGCCTTGCCGTTCCCTAACCCTAACCCTAGCCCGGAACGGAAACCCACCACCAACCCTACACCTTACCCTACGCCGTAGCCTACTCCTGGCCCGTACGCTGGCACTGACCCATTCGTCAGCACGTAGCCTGACCCTCCCACGTTTCCATACCCACACATGTGCCCTAAGCCTTGCCGTTCCCTAACCCTAACCCTAGCCCGGAACGGAAACCCACCACCAGCCCTACACCTTACCCTACGCCGTAGCCTACTCCTAGCCCGTACGCTGGCACTGACCCGTGCGTCAGCACGTAGCCTGACCCTCCCACGTTTCCGTACCCTCACCTGTGCCCTAAGCCTTGCCGTTCCCTAACCCTAACCCTAGCCCGGAACGGAAACCCACCACCAGCCCTACAACTTACCCCCAAGCCGTAGCCTACTCCTGGCCCGTACGCTGGCACTGACCCATGCGTCAGCACGTAGCCTGACCCTCCCACGTTTCCGTACACTCACCTGTGCCCTAAGCCTTGCCGTTCCCTAACCCTAACCCTAGCCCGGAACGGAAACCCACCACCAGCCCTACACCTTACCCCCAAGCCGTAGCCTACTCCTGGCCCGTACGCTGGCACTGACCCGTGCGTCAGCACGTAGCCTGACCCTCCCACGTTTCCGTACCCTCACCTGTGCCCTTAGCCTTGCCGTTCCCTAACCCTAACCCTAGCCCGGAACGGAAACCCACCACCAGCCCTACAACTTACCCCCAAACCATAGCCTACTCCTGGCCCGTACGCTGGCACTGACCTCTGCGTCAGCATGTAGCCTGTCCCTCCCACGTTTCCGTACCCTCACCTGTGCCCTAAGCCTTGCCGTTCCCTAACCCTAACCCTAGCCCGGAACGGAAACCCACCACCAGCCCTACACCTTACCCTATGCCGTAGCCTACTCCTGTCCCGTACGCTGGCACTGACCCATGCGTCAGCACGTAGCCTGAACCTCCCACGTTTCTGTACCCTCACCTGTGCCCTAAGCCTTGCCGTTCCCTAACCCTAACCCTAGCCCGGAATGGAAACCCACCACCAGCACTACACCTTACCCTACGCCATAGCCTACTCCTGGCCCGTACGCTGGCACTGACCCGTGTGTCAGCACGTAGCCTGACCCTCACACGTTTTCATACCCTCACCTGTGCCCTAAGCCTTGCCGTTCCCTAACCCTAACCCTAGCCCGGAACGGAAACCCACCACCAGCCCTACACCTTACCCTACGCCATAGCCTACTCCAGGCCCGTACGCTGGCACTGACCCATGCGTCAGCACGTAGTCTGACCCTCCCACGTTTCCGTACCCTCACCTGTGCCCTAAGCCTTGCCGTTCCCTAACCCTAACCCTAGCCCGGAAGAGAAACCCACCACCAGCACTACAACTTACCCCCAAGCCGTACCCAACTCCTGGCCCGTACGCTGGCACTGACCCGTGCGTCAGCACGTAGCCTGACCCTCCCACGTTTCCGTTCCCTCACCTGTGCCCTAAGCCTTGCCGTTCCCTAACCCTAACCCTAGCCCGGAACGGAAACCCACCACCAGCCCTACAACTTACCCCCAAACCATAGCCTACTCCTGGCCCGTACGCTGGCACTGACCTCTGCGTCAGCATGTAGCCTGTCCCTCCCACGTTTCCGTACCCTCACCTGTGCCCTAAGCCTTGCCGTTCCCTAACCCTAACCCTCGCCCGGAACGGAAACCCACCACCAGCCCTACACCTTACCCAATGCCGTAGCCTACTCCTGTCCCGTACGCTGGCACTGACCCGTGCGTCAGCACGTAGCCTGACCCTCCCACGTTTCTGTACCCTCACCTGTGCCCTAAGCCTTGCCGTTACCTATCCCTAACCCTAGCCCGGAACGGAAACCCACCACCAGCACTACACCTTACCCTACGCCATAGCCTATTCCTGGCCCGTACGCTGGCACTGACACGTGTGTTAGCACGTAACCTGACCCTCACACGTTTTCATACCCTCACCTGTGCCCTAAGCCTTGCCGTTCTCTAACCCTAACCCTAGCCCGGAACGGAAACACACCACCAGCCCTACACCTTACCCTATGCCGTAGCCTACTCCTGGCCCATACGCTGGCACTGACCCGTGCGTCAGCACGTAGCCTGAACCTCCCACGTTTCCGTACCCTCACCTGTGCCCGAAGCCTTGCCGTTCCCTAACCCTAACCCTAGCCCGGAAGGGAAACCCACCACCAGCCCTACACCTTACCCCCAAGCAATAGCCTACTCCTGGCCCGTACGCTGGCACTGACCCGTGCGTCAGCACGTAGCCTGTCCCTCCCACGTTTCCGTACCCTCACCTGTGCCCTAAGCCTTGCCGTTCCCTAACCCTAACCCTAGCCCGGAACGGAAACCCACCACCAGCCCTACAACTTACCCCCAAGCCGTGGCCTACGCCTGGCCCGTACGCTGGCACTGACCCTTGCGTCAGCACGTAGCCTGACGCTCCCACGTTTCCGTACCCTCACCTGTGCCCTAAGCCTTGCCGTTCCCTAACCCTAACCCTAGCCCGGAACGAAAACCCACCACCAGCCCTACACCTTACCCTACGCCGTAGCCTACTCCTGGCCCGTACGCTGGCACTGACCCGTGCGTCAGCACGTAGCCTGACCCTCCCACGTTTCCGTACCCTCACCTGTGCCCTAAGCCTTGCCGTTCCCTAACCCTAACCCTAGCCCGGAACGGAAACCCACCACCAGCCCTACAACTTACCCCCAAGCCGTAGCCTACTCCTGACCCGTACGCTGGCACTGACCCGTGCGTCAGCACGTAGCCTGACCCTCCCACGTTTCCGTACCCTCACCTGTGCCCTAAGCCTTGCCATTCCCTAACCCTAACCCTAGCCTGGAACGGAAACCCACCACAAGCCCTACACCTTATCCTACGCCGTAGCCTACTCCTAGCCCGTACGCTGGCACTGACCCGTGCGTCAGCACGTAGCCTGACCCTCCCACGTTTCCGTACCCTCACCTGTGCCCTAAGCCTTGCCGTTCCCTAACCCTAACCCTAGCCCGGAACGGAAACACACCACCAGCCCTACAACTTACCCCCAAGCCGTAGCCTACTCCAGGCCCGTACGCTGGCACTGACCCATGCGTCAGCACGTAGCCTGACCCTCCCACGTTTCCGTACACTCACCTGTGCCCTAAGCCTTGCCGTTCCCTAACCCTAACCCTAGCGCGGAACGGAAACCCACCACCAGCCCTACACCTTACCCCCAAGCCGTAGCCTACTCCTGGCCCATACGCTGGCACTGACCCGTGCGTCAGCACGTAGCCTGACCCTCCCACGTTTCCGTACCCTCACATGTGCCCTAAGCCTTGCCGTTCCCTAACCCTAACCCTAACCCTAGCCCGGAACGGAAACCCACCACCAGCCCTACAACTTACCCCCAAACCATAGCCTACTCCTGGCCCGTACGCTGGCACTGACCTCTGCGTCAGCATGTAGCCTGTCCCTCCCACGTTTCCGTACCCTCACCTGTGCCCTAAGCCTTGCCGTTCCCTAACCCTAACCCTAGCCCGGAACGGAAACCCACCACCAGCCCTACACCTTACCCAATGCCGTAGCCTACTCCTGTCCCGTACGCTGGCACTGACCCGTGCGTCAGCACGTAGCCTGACCCTCACACGTTTCTGTACCCTCACCTGTGCCCTAAGCCTTGCCGTTCCCTATCCCTAACCCTAGCCTGGAACGGAAACCCACCACCAGCACTACACTTTACCCTACGCCATAGCCTACTCCTGGCCCGTACGCTGGCACTGACCCGTGTGTTAGCACGTAACCTGACCCTCACACGTTTTCATACCCTCACCTGTGCCCTAAGCCTTGCCGTTCTCTAACCCTAACCCTAGCCCGGAACGGAAACACACCACCAGCCCTACACCTTACCCTATGCCGTAGCCTACTCCTGGCCCATACGCTGGCACTGACCCATGCGTCAGCACGTAGCCTGAACCTCCCACGTTTCCGTACCCTCACCTGTGCCCGAAGCCTTGCCGTTCCCTAACCCTAACCCTAGCCCGGAAGGGAAACCCACCACCAGCCCTACACCTTACCCCCAAGCAATAGCCTACTCCTGGCCCGTACGCTGGCACTGACCTGTGCGTCAGCACGTAGCCTGTCCCTCCCACGTTTCCGTACCCTCACCTGTGCCCTAAGCCTTGCCGTTCCCTAACCCTAACCCTAGCCCGGAACGGAAACCCACCACCAGCCCTACATCTTACCCACAAGCCGTAGCCTACACCTGGCCGGTACGCTGGCACTGACCCGTGCGTCAGCACGTAGCCTGACCCTCCCACGTTTCCGTACCCTCACCTGTGCCCTAAGCCTTGCCGTTCCCTAACCCTAACCCTAGCCCGGAACGGAAACCCACCACCAGCCCTACAACTTACCCCCAAGCCGTAGCCTACGCCTGGCCCGTACGCTGGCACTGACCCTTGCGTCAGCACGTAGCCTGACCCTCCCACGTTTCCGTACCCTCACCTGTGCCCTAAGCCTTGCCGTTCCCGAACCCTAACCCTAGCCCGGAACGAAAACCCACCACCAGCCCTACACCTTACCCTACGCCGTAGCCTACTCCTGGCCCGTACGCTGGCACTGACCCGTGCGTCAGCACGTAGCCTGACCCTCCCACGTTTCCGTACCCTCACCTGTGCCCTAAGCCTTGCCGTTCCCTAACCCTAACCCTAGCCCGGAACGGAAACCCACCACCAGCCCTACAACATACCCCCAAGCCGTAGCCTACTCCTGGCCCGTACGCTGGCACTGACCCGTGCGTCAGCACGTAGCCTGACCCTCCCACGTTTCCGTACCCTCACCTGTGCCCTAAGCCTTGCCATTCCCTGACCCTAACCCTAGCCCGGAACGGAAACCCACCACCAGCCCAACACCTTACTCCCAAACCGTAGCCTACTCCTGGCCCGTACGCTGGCACTGACCCGTGCGTCAGCATGTAGCCTGACCCTCCCACGTTTCCGTAACCTCACCTGTGCTCTAAGCCTTGCCGTTCCCTAACCCTAACTCTAGCACGGAACGGAAACCCACCACCAGCCCTGCACCTTACCCTACGCCGTAGCCTACTCCTGGCCCGTACGCTGGCACTGACCCGTGCGTCAGCACGTAGCCTGACCCTCCCACGTTTCCGTACCCTCACCTGTGCCCTAAGCCTTGCCGTTCCCTAACCCTAACCCTAGCCCGGAACGGAAACCCACCACCAGCCCTACACCTTACCCTACGCCGTAGCCTACTCCTGGCCCGTACGCTGGCACTGACCCATGCGTCAGCACGTAGCCTGACCCTCCCACGTTTCCGTACCCTCACCTGTGCCCTAAGCCTTGCCATTCCCTAACCCTAACCCTAGCCCGGAACGGAAACCCACCACCAGCCCTACACCTTACCCTACGCCGTAGCCTACTCCTAGCCCGTACGCTGGCACTGACCCGTGCGTCAGCACGTAGCCTGACCCTCCCACGTTTCCGTACCCTCACCTCTGCCCTAAGCCTTGCCGTTCCCTAACCCTAACCCTAGCCCGGAACGGAAACACACCACCAGCCCTACAACTTACCCCCAAGCAGTAGCCTACTCCTGGCCCGTACGCTGGCACTGACCCATGCGTCAGCACATAGCCTGACCCTCCCACGTTTCCGTACACTCACCTGTGCCCTAAGCCTTGCCGTTCCCTAACCCTAACCCTAGCGCAGAACGGAAACCCACCACCAGCCCTACACCTTACCCCCAAGCCGTAGCCTACTCCTGGCCCGTACGCTGGCACTGACCCGTGCGTCAGCACGTAGCCTGACCCTCCCACGTTTCCGTACCCTCACCTGTGCCCTAAGCCTTGCCGTTCCCTAACCCTAACCCTAGCCCGGAACGGAAACCCACCACCAGCCCTACACCTTACCCTACGCCGTAGCCTACTCCTGGCCCGTACGCTGGCACTGACCCATGCGTCAGCACGTAGCCTGACCCTCCCACGTTTCCGTACCCTCACCTGTGCCCTAAGCCTTGCCATTCCCTAACCCTAACCCTAGCCCGGAACGGAAACCCACCACCAGCCCTACACCTTACCCTACGCCGTAGCCTACTCCTAGCCCGTACGCTGGCACTGACCCGTGCGTCAGCACGTAGCCTGACCCTCCCACGTTTCCGTACCCTCACCTGTGCCCTAAGCCTTGCCGTTCCCTATCCCTAACCCTAGCCCCGAACGGAAACCCACCACCAGCACTACACCTTACCCTACGCCGTAGCCTACTCCTGGCCCGTACGCTGGCACTGACCCGTGTGTTAGCACGTAACCTGACCCTCACACGTTTTCATACCCTCACCTGTGCCCTAAGCCTTGCCGTTCCCTAACCCTAACCCTAGCCCGGAACGGAAACACACCACCAGCCCTACACCTTACCCTATGCCGTAGCCTACTCCTGGCCCGTACGCTGGCACTGACCCGTGCGTCAGCACGTAGCCTGAACCTCCCACGTTTCCGTACCCTCACCTGTGCCCGAAGCCTTGCCGTTCCCTAACCCTAACCCTAGCCCGGAAGGGAAACCCACAACCAGCCCTACACCTTACCCCCAAGCCGTAGCCTACTCCTGGCCCGTACGCTGGCACTGACCCGTGCGTCAGCACGTAGCCTGTCCCTCCCACGTTTCCGTACCCTCACCTGTGCCCTAAGCCTTGCCGTTCCCTAACCCTAACCCTAGCCCGGAACGGAAACCCACCACCAGCCCTACATCTTACCCACAAGCCGTAGCCTACACCTGGCCGGTACGCTGGCGCTGACTCGTGCGTCAGCACGTAGCCTGACCCTCCCACGTTTCCGTACCCTCACCTGTGCCCTAAGCCTTGCCGTTCCCTAACCCTAACCCTAGCCCGGAACGGAAACCCACCACCAGCCCTACAACTTACCCCCAAGCCGTAGCCTACTCCTGGCCCGTACGCTGGCGCTGACCCGTGCGTCAGCACGTAGCCTGACCCTCCCACGTTTCCGTACCCTCACCTGTGCCCTAAGCCTTGCCGTTCCCTAACCCTAACCCTAGCCCGGAACGGAAACCCACCACCAGCCCTACAACTTACCCCCAAGCCGTAGCCTACTCCTGGCCCGTACGCTGGCACTGACCCGTGCGTCAGCACGTAGCCTGACCCTCCCACGTTTCCGTACCCTCACATGTGCCCTAAGCCTTGCCGTTCCCTAACCCTAACCCTAGCCCGGAACGGAAACCCACCACCAGCCCTACAACTTACCCCCAAGCCGTAGCCTACTCCTGGCCCGTACGCTGGCACTGACCCGTGCGTCAGCACGGAGCCTGATCCTCCCACGTTTCCGTACCCTCACCTGTGCCCTAAGCCTTGCCGTTCCCTAACCCTAACCCTAGCCCGGAACAGAAACCCACCACCAGCACTACAACTTACCCCCAAGCCGTACCCTACTCCTGGCCCGTACGCTGGCACTGACCCGTGCGTCAGCACGTAGCCTGACCCTCCCACGTTTCCGTACCCTCACCTGTGCCCTAAGCCTTGCCGTTCCCTAACCCTAACCCTAGCCCTGAACGGAAACCCACCACCAGCCCTACACCTTACCCTACGCCGTAGCCTACTCCTGGCCCGTACGCTGGCACTGACCCGTGCGTCAGCACGTAGCCTGACCCTCCCACGTTTCCGTACCCTCACCTGTGCCCTAAGCCTTGCCGTTCCCTAACCCTAACCCTAGCCCGGAACGGAAACCCACCACCAGCCCTACACGTTACCCCCAAGCCGTAGCCTACACCTGGCCTTTACGCTGGCACTGACCCGTGCGTCAGCACGTAGCCTGACCCTCCCACGTTTCGGTACCCTCACCTGTGCCCTAAGCCTTGCCGTTCCCTAACCCTAACACTAGCCCGGAACGGAAACCCACCAAAAGCCCTACACTTTACCCCCAAGCCGTAGCCTACTCCTGGCCCGTACGCTGGCACTGACCCGTGCGTCAGCACGTAGCCTGACCCTCCCACGTTTCTGTACCCTCACCTGTGCCCTAAGCCTTGCCGTTCCCTAACCCTAACCCTAGCCCGGATCGGAAACCCACCACCAGCCCAACAACTTACCCTCAAGCAGTAGCCTACTCCTGGCCCGTACGCTGGCACTGACCCGTGCGTCAGCACGTAGCCTGACCCTCCCACGTTTCCGTACCCTCACCTGTGCCCTAAGCCTTGCCGTTCCCTAACCCTAACCCTAGCCCGGAACGGAAACCCACCACCAGCCCTACACCTTACCCTAAGCCGTAGCCTACTCCTGGCCCGTACGCTGGCACTGACCCGTGCGTCAGCACGTAGCCTGACCCTCCCACGTTTCCGTACCATCACCTGTGCCCTAAGCCTTGCCGTTCCCTAACCCTAACCCTAGTCCGGAACGGAAACCCACCACCAGCTCTACACCTTACCCCCAAGCCGTAGCCTACACCTGGCCTGTACGCTGGCACTGACACGTGCGTCAGCACGTAGCCTAACCCTCCCACGTTTCCGTACCCTCACCTGTGCCCTAAGCCTTGCCGTTCCCTAACCCTAACCCTAGCCCGGAACGGAAACACACCACCAGCCCTACACCTTACCCTACGCCGTAGCCTACTCCTAGCCCATACGCTGGCACTGACCCGTGCGTCAGCACATAGCCTGACCCTCCCACGTTTCGGTACCCTCACCTGTGCCCTAAGCCTTGCCGTTCCCTAACCCTAACACTAGCCCGGAACGGAAACCCACCAAAAGCCCTACACGTTACCCCCAAGCAATAGCCTACTCCTGGCCCGTACGCTGGCACTGACCCGTGCGTCAGCACGTAGCCTGACCCTCCCACGTTTCCGTACCCTCACCTGTGCCCTAAGCCTTGCCGTTCCCTAACCCTAACCCTAGCCCGGAACGGAAACCCACCACCAGCCCAACAACTTACCCTCAAGCAGTAGCCTACTCCTGGCCCGTACGCTGGCACTGACCCGTGCGTCAGCACGTAGCCTGACCCTCCCACGTTTCCGTACCCTCACCTGTGCCCTAAGCATTGCCGTACCCTAACCCTAACCCTAGCCCGGAACGGAAACCCACCACCAGCCCTACACCTTACCCCCAAGCCGTAGCCTACTCCTGGCCCGTACGCTGGCACTGACCCGTGCGTCAGCACGTAGCCTGACCCTCCCACGTTTCCGTACCCTCACCTGTGCCCTAAGCCTTGCCGTTCCCTAACCCTAACCCTAGCCCGGAACGGAAACCCACCACAAGCCCTACACCTTACCCTACGCCGTAGCCTACTCCTGGCCCGTACGCTGGCACTGACCCGCGCGTCAGCACGTAGCCTGACCCTCCCACGTTTCCGTACCCTCACCTGTGCCCTAAGCCTTGCCGTTCCCTAACCCTAACCCTAGCCCGGAACGGAAACCCACCACCAGCCCTACACCTTACCCCCAAGCCGTAGCCTACTCCTGGCCCGTACGCTGGCACTGACCCGTGCGTCAGCACGTAGCCTGACCCTCCCACGTTTCCGTACCCTCACCTGTGCCCTAAGCCTTGCCGTTCCCTAACCCTAACCCTAGCCCAGAATGGAAACCCACCACCAGCCCTACAACTTACCCACAAGCCGTAGCCTATACCTGGCCGGTACGCTGGCACTGACCCGTGCATCAGCACGTAGCCTGACCCTCCCACGTTTCCGTACCCTCACCTGTGCCCTAAGCCTTGCCGTTCCCTAACCCTAACCCTAGCCCGGAACGGAAACCCACCATGAGCCCTACACCTTACCCTACGCCGTGGCCTACTCCTGGCCCGTACGCTGGCACTGACCCGTGCGTCAGCACGTAGCCTGACCCTCCTACGTTTCCGTACCCTCACCTGTGCCCTAAGCCTTGCCGTTCCCTAACCCTAACCCTAGCACAGAATCGAAACCCACCACCAGCCCTACACCTTAACCTACACCGTAGCCTACTCCTGGCCCGTACGCTGGCAATGACCCGTGCATCAGCACGTAGCCTGACCCTCCCACGTTTCCGTACCCTCACCTGTGCCCTAAGCCTTGCCTTTCCCTAACCCTAACCCTAGCCCGGAACCGAAACCCACCACCAGCCCTACAACTTACCCCCAAGCCGTAGCCTACTCCTGGCCCGTACGCTGGCACTGACCCGTGCGTCAGCACGTAGCCTGACCCTCCCACGTTTCCGTACCCTCACCTGTGCGCTAAGCCTTGCCGTTCCCTAACCCTAACCCTAGCCCGGAACGGAAACCCACCATCTTCCCTACACCTTAACCCCAAGCCGTAGCCTACTCCTGGCCCGTACGCTGGCACTGACTCGTGCGTCAGCACGTAGCCTGACCCTCCCACGTTTCCGTACCCTCACCTGTGCCCTAAGCCTTGCCGTTCCCTAACCCTAACCCTAGCGCGGAACCGAAACCCACCACCAGCCCTACACCTTACCCCCAAGCCGTAGCCTACTCCTGGCCCGTACGCTGGCACTGACCCGTGCGTCAGCACGTAGCCTGACCCTCCCACGTTTCCGTACCCTCACCTGTGCCCTAAGCCTTGCCGTTCCCTAACCCTAACCCTAGCCCGGAACGGAAACACACCACCAGCCCTACACCTTACCCACAAGCCGTAGCCTACACCTGGCCGGTACGCTGGCACTGACCCGTGCGTCAGCACGTAGCCTGACCCTCCCACGTTTCCGTACCCTCACCTGTGCCCTAAGCCTTGCCGTTCCCTAACCCTAACCCTAGCCCGGAACGGAAACCCACCACCAGCCCTACACATTACCCTACGCCGTAGCCTACTCCTGGCCCATAGGCTGGCACTGACCCGTGCGTCAGCACGTAGCCTGACCCTCCCACGTTTCCGTACCCTCACCTGTGCCCTAAGCCTTGCCGTTCCCTAACCCTAACCCTAGCCCGGAACGGAAACCCACCACCAACCCTACAACTTACCCCCAAGGCGTAGCCTACTCCTGGCCCGTACGCTGGCACTGACCCTTGCTCAGCACGTAGCCTGACCCTCCAAAGTTTCCGTACCCTCATTTGTGCCCTAAGACTTGCCGTTCCCTAACCCTAACCCTAGCCCAGAACGGAAACCCACCACCAGCCCTACACCTTACCCCCAAGCCGTAGCCTACTGCTGGCCCGTACGCTGGCACTGACCCGTGCGTCAGCACGTAGCCTAACCCTCCCACGTTTCCGTACCCTCACCTGTGCCCTAAGCCTTGCCGTTCCCAACCCTAACCCTAGCCCGGAACGGAAACACACCACCAGCCCTACATCTTACCCACAAGCCGTAGCCTACACCTGGCCGGTACGCTGGCACTGACCCGTGCGTCAGCACGTAGCCTGACCCTCCCACGTTTCCATACCCTCACCTGTGCCCTAAGCCTTGCCGTTCCCTAACCCTAACCCTAGCCCGGAACGGAAACCCACCACCAGCCCTACACCTTACACCCAAGCCGTAGCCTACTCCTGGCCCGTACGCTGGCACTGACCCGTGCGTCAGCACGTAGCCTGACCCTCCCACGTTTCCGTACCCTCACCTGTGCCCTAAGCCTTGCCGTTCCCTAACCCTAACCCTAGCCCGGAACGGAAACCCACCACCAGCCCTACAACTTACCACCAAGCCGTAGCCTACTCCTGGCCCGTACGCTGGCACTGACCCGTGCGTCAGCACGTAGCCTGACCCTCCCACGTTTCCGTACCCTCACCTGTGCCCTAAGCCTTGCCGTTCCCTAACCCTAACCCTAGCCCGGAACGGAAACCCACCACCAGCCCTACACCTTACCCCCAATCCGTAGCCTACTCCTGGCCCGTACTCTGGCACTGACCCGTGCGTCAGCACGTAGCCTGACCCTCCGTTTCCGTAACCTCACCTGTGCTCTAAGCCTTGCCGTTCCCTAACCCTAACTCTAGCACGGAACGGAAACCCACCACCAGCCCTGCACCTTACCCTACGCCATAGCCTACTCCTGGCCCGTACGCTGGCACTGACCCGTGCGTCAGCACGTAGCCTGACCCTCCCACGTTTCCGTACCATCACCTGTTCCCTAAGCCTTGCCGTTCCCTAACCCTAACCCTAGCCCGGAACGGAAACCCACCACCAACCCTACACCTTACCCTACGCCGTAGCCTACTCCTGGCCCGTACGCTGGCACTGACCCATTCGTCAGCACGTAGCCTGACCCTCCCACGTTTCCATACCCACACCTGTGCCCTAAGCCTTGCCGTTCCCTAACCCTAACCCTAGCCCGGAACGGAAACCCACCACCAGCCCTACACCTTACCCTACGCCGTAGCCTACTCCTAGCCCGTACGCTGGCACTGACCCGTGCGTCAGCACGTAGCCTGACCCTCCCACGTTTCCGTACCCTCACCTGTGCCCTAAGCCTTGCCGTTCCCTAACCCTAACCCTAGCCCAGAATGGAAACCCACCACCAGCCCTACAACTTACCCACAAGCCGTAGCCTATACCTGGCCGGTACGCTGGCACTGACCCGTGCATCAGCACGTAGCCTGACCCTCCCACGTTTCCGTACCCTCACCTGTGCCCTAAGCCTTGCCGTTCCCTAACCCTAACCCTAGCCCGGAACGGAAACCCACCATGAGCCCTACACCTTACCCTACGCCGTGGCCTACTCCTGGCCCGTACGCTGGCACTGACCCGTGCGTCAGCACGTAGCCTGACCCTCCTACGTTTCCGTACCCTCACCTGTGCCCTAAGCCTTGCCGTTCCCTAACCCTAACCCTAGCACAGAATCGAAACCCACCACCAGCCCTACACCTTAACCTACACCGTAGCCTACTCCTGGCCCGTACGCTGGCAATGACCCGTGCATCAGCACGTAGCCTGACCCTCCCACGTTTCCGTACCCTCACCTGTGCCCTAAGCCTTGCCTTTCCCTAACCCTAACCCTAGCCCGGAACCGAAACCCACCACCAGCCCTACAACTTACCCCCAAGCCGTAGCCTACTCCTGGCCCGTACGCTGGCACTGACCCGTGCGTCAGCACGTAGCCTGACCCTCCCACGTTTCCGTACCCTCACCTGTGCGCTAAGCCTTGCCGTTCCCTAACCCTAACCCTAGCCCGGAACGGAAACCCACCATCTTCCCTACACCTTAACCCCAAGCCGTAGCCTACTCCTGGCCCGTACGCTGGCACTGACTCGTGCGTCAGCACGTAGCCTGACCCTCCCACGTTTCCGTACCCTCACCTGTGCCCTAAGCCTTGCCGTTCCCTAACCCTAACCCTAGCGCGGAACCGAAACCCACCACCAGCCCTACACCTTACCCCCAAGCCGTAGCCTACTCCTGGCCCGTACGCTGGCACTGACCCGTGCGTCAGCACGTAGCCTGACCCTCCCACGTTTCCGTACCCTCACCTGTGCCCTAAGCCTTGCCGTTCCCTAACCCTAACCCTAGCCCGGAACGGAAACACACCACCAGCCCTACACCTTACCCACAAGCCGTAGCCTACACCTGGCCGGTACGCTGGCATTGACCCGTGCGTCAGCACGTAGCCTGACCCTCCCACGTTTCCGTACCCTCACCTGTGCCCTAAGCCTTGCCGTTCCCTAACCCTAACCCTAGCCCGGAACGGAAACCCACCACCAGCCCTACACATTACCCTACGCCGTAGCCTACTCCTGGCCCATAGGCTGGCACTGACCCGTGCGTCAGCACGTAGCCTGACCCTCCCACGTTTCCGTACCCTCACCTGTGCCCTAAGCCTTGCCGTTCCCTAACCCTAACCCTAGCCCGGAACGGAAACCCACCACCAACCCTACAACTTACCCCCAAGGCGTAGCCTACTCCTGGCCCGTACGCTGGCACTGACCCTTGCTCAGCACGTAGCCTGACCCTCCAAAGTTTCCGTACCCTCATTTGTGCCCTAAGACTTGCCGTTCCCTAACCCTAACCCTAGCCCAGAACGGAAACCCACCACCAGCCCTACACCTTACCCCCAAGCCGTAGCCTACTGCTGGCCCGTACGCTGGCACTGACCCGTGCGTCAGCACGTAGCCTAACCCTCCCACGTTTCCGTACCCTCACCTGTGCCCTAAGCCTTGCCGTTCCCAACCCTAACCCTAGCCCGGAACGGAAACACACCACCAGCCCTACATCTTACCCACAAGCCGTAGCCTACACCTGGCCGGTACGCTGGCACTGACCCGTGCGTCAGCACGTAGCCTGACCCTCCCACGTTTCCATACCCTCACCTGTGCCCTAAGCCTTGCCGTTCCCTAACCCTAACCCTAGCCCGGAACGGAAACCCACCACCAGCCCTACACCTTACACCCAAGCCGTAGCCTACTCCTGGCCCGTACGCTGGCACTGACCCGTGCGTCAGCACGTAGCCTGACCCTCCCACGTTTCCGTACCCTCACCTGTGCCCTAAGCCTTGCCGTTCCCTAACCCTAACCCTAGCCCGGAACGGAAACCCACCACCAGCCCTACAACTTACCACCAAGCCGTAGCCTACTCCTGGCCCGTACGCTGGCACTGACCCGTGCGTCAGCACGTAGCCTGACCCTCCCACGTTTCCGTACCCTCACCTGTGCCCTAAGCCTTGCCGTTCCCTAACCCTAACCCTAGCCCGGAACGGAAACCCACCACCAGCCCTACACCTTACCCCCAATCCGTAGCCTACTCCTGGCCCGTACTCTGGCACTGACCCGTGCGTCAGCACGTAGCCTGACCCTCCGTTTCCGTAACCTCACCTGTGCTCTAAGCCTTGCCGTTCCCTAACCCTAACTCTAGCACGGAACGGAAACCCACCACCAGCCCTGCACCTTACCCTACGCCATAGCCTACTCCTGGCCCGTACGCTGGCACTGACCCGTGCGTCAGCACGTAGCCTGACCCTCCCACGTTTCCGTACCCTCACCTGTTCCCTAAGCCTTGCCGTTCCCTAACCCTAACCCTAGCCCGGAACGGAAACCCACCACCAACCCTACACCTTACCCTACGCCGTAGCCTACTCCTGGCCCGTACGCTGGCACTGACCCATTCGTCAGCACGTAGCCTGACCCTCCCACGTTTCCATACCCACACCTGTGCCCTAAGCCTTGCCGTTCCCTAACCCTAACCCTAGCCCGGAACGGAAACCCACCACCAGCCCTACACCTTACCCTACGCCGTAGCCTACTCCTAGCCCGTACGCTGGCACTGACCCGTGCGTCAGCACGTAGCCTGACCCTCCCACGTTTCCGTACCCTCACCTGTGCCCTAAGCCTTGCCGTTCCCTAACCCTAACCCTAGCCCGGAACGGAAACCCACCACCAGCCCTACAACTTACCCCCAAGCCGTAGCCTACTCCTGGCCCGTACGCTGGCACTGACCCATGCGTCAGCACGTAGCCTGACCCTCCCACGTTTCCGTACCCTCACCTGTGCCCTAAGCCTTGCCGTTCCCTAACCCTAACCCTAGCCCGGAACGGAAACCCACCACCAGCCCTACACCTTACCCCCAAGCCGTAGCCTACTCCTGGCCCGTACGCTGGCACTGACCCGTGCGTCAGCACGTAGCCTGACCCTCCCACGTTTCCGTACCCTCACCTGTGCCCTAAGCCTTGCCGTTCCCTAACCCTAACCCTAGCCCGGAACGGAAACCCACCACCAGCCCTACAACTTACCCCCAAACCATAGCCTACTCCTGGCCCGTACGCTGGCACTGACCTCTGCGTCAGCATGTAGCCTGTCCCTCGCACGTTTCCGTACCCTCACCTGTGCCCTAAGCCTTGCCGTTCCCTAACCCTAACCCTAGCCCGGAACGGAAATCCACCACCAGCCCTACACCTTACCCTATGCCGTAGCCTACTCCTGTCCCGTACGCTGGCACTGACCCATGCGTCAGCACGTAGCCTGACCCTCCCACGTTTCTGTACCCTCACATGTGCCCTAAGCCTTGCCGTTCCCTAACCCTAACCCTAGCCCGGAACGGAAACCCACCACCAGCACTACACCTTACCCTATGCCATAGCCTACTCCTGGCCCGTACGCTGGCACTGACCCGTGTGTCAGCACGTAGCCTGACCCTCACACGTTTTCATACCCTCACCTGTGCCCTAAGCCTTGCCGTTCCCTAACCCTAACACTAGCCCGGAACGGAAACCCACCACCAGCCCTACACCTTACCCTACGCCGTAGCCTAATCCTGGCCCGTACGCTGGCACTGACCCGTGCGTCAGCACGTAGCCTGACCCTCCCACGTTTCCGTACCCTCACCTGTGCCCTAAGCCTTGCCGTTCCCTAACCCTAACCCTAGCCCGGAACGGAAACCCACCACCAGCCCTACAACTTGCCCCCAAGCCGTAGCCTACACCTGGCCTCTACGCTGGCACTGACACGTGCGTCAGCACGTAGCCTAACCCTCCCACGTTTCCGTACCCTCACCTGTGCCCTAAGCCTTGCCGTTCCCTAACCCTAACCCTAGCCCGGATCGGAAACCCACCACCAGCCCAACAACTTACCCTCAAGCAGTAGCCTACTCCTGGCCCGTACGCTGGCACTGACCCGTGCGTCAGCACGTAGCCTGACCCTCCCACGTTTCCGTACCCTCACCTGTGCCCTAAGCCTTGCCGTTCCCTAACCCTAACCTTAGCCCAGAACGGAAACCCACCACCAGCCCTACAACTTACCCCCAATCCGTAGCCTACTCCTGGCCCGTACGCTGGCACTGACCCGTGCGTCAGCACGTAGCCTGACCCTCCCACGTTTCCGTACCCTCACCTGTGCCCTAAGCCTTGCCGTTCCCTAACCCTAACCCTAGCCCAGAATGGAAACCCACCACCAGCCCTACACCTTACCCACAAGCCGTAGCCTATACCTGGCCGGTATGCTGGCACTGACCCGTGCATCAGCACGTAGCCTGACCCTCCCAAGTTTCCGTACCCTCACCTGTGCCCTAAGCCTTGCCGTTCCCTATCCCTAACCCTAGCCCGGAACGGAAACCCACCACCAGCCCTACACCTTACCCCCAATCCGTAGCCTACTCCTGGCCCGTACTCTGGCACTGACCCGTGCGTCAGCACGTAGCCTGACCCTCCGTTTCCGTAACCTCACCTGTGCTCTAAGCCTTGCCGTTCCCTAACCCTAACTCTAGCACGGAACGGAAACCCACCACCAGCCCTGCACCTTACCCTACGCCATAGCCTACTCCTGGCCCGTACGCTGGCACTGACCCGTGCGTCAGCACGTAGCCTGACCCTCCCACGTTTCCGTACCCTCACCTGTTCCCTAAGCCTTGCCGTTCCCTAACCCTAACCCTAGCCCGGAACGGAAACCCACCACCAACCCTACACCTTACCCTACGCCGTAGCCTACTCCTGGCCTGTACGCTGGCACTGACCCATTCGTCAGCACGTAGCCTGACCCTCCCACGTTTCCATACCCACACCTGTGCCCTAAGCCTTGCCGTTCCCTAACCCTAACCCTAGCCCGGAACGGAAACCCACCACCAGCCCTACACCTTACCCTACGCCGTAGCCTACTCCTAGCCCGTACGCTGGCACTGACCCGTGCGTCAGCACGTAGCCTGACCCTCCCACGTTTCCGTACCCTCACCTGTGCCCTAAGCCTTGCCGTTCCCTAACCCTAACCCTAGCCCGGAACGGAAACCCACCACCAGCCCTACAACTTACCCCCAAGCCGTAGCCTACTCCTGGCCCGTACGCTGGCACTGACCCATGCGTCAGCACGTAGCCTGACCCTCCCACGTTTCCGTACCCTCACCTGTGCCCTAAGCCTTGCCGTTCCCTAACCCTAACCCTAGCCCGGAACGGAAACCCACCACCAGCCCTACACCTTACCCCCAAGCCGTAGCCTACTCCTGGCCCGTACGCTGGCACTGACCCGTGCGTCAGCACGTAGCCTGACCCTCCCACGTTTCCGTACCCTCACCTGTGCCCTAAGCCTTGCCATTCCCTAACCCTAACCCTAGCCCGGAACGGAAACCCACCACCAGCCCTACAACTTACCCCCAAACCATAGCCTACTCCTGGCCCGTACGCTGGCACTGACCTCTGCGTCAGCATGTAGCCTGTCCCTCGCACGTTTCCGTACCCTCACCTGTGCCCTAAGCCTTGCCGTTCCCTAACCCTAACCCTAGCCCGGAACGGAAAACCACCACCAGCCCTACACCTTACCCTATGCCGTAGCCTACTCCTGTCCCGTACGCTGGCACTGACCCATGCGTCAGCACGTAGCCTGACCCTCCCACGTTTCTGTACCCTCACATGTGCCCTAAGCCTTGCCGTTCCCTAACCCTAACCCTAGCCCGGAACGGAAACCCACCACCAGCACTACACCTTACCCTATGCCATAGCCTACTCCTGGCCCGTACGCTGGCACTGACCCGTGTGTCAGCACGTAGCCTGACCCTCACACGTTTTCATACCCTCACCTGTGCCCTAAGCCTTGCCGTTCCCTAACCCTAACACTAGCCCGGAACGGAAACCCACCACCAGCCCTACACCTTACCCTACGCCGTAGCCTACTCCAGGCCCGTACGCTGGCACTGACCCATGCGTCAGCACGTAGTCTGACCCTCCCACGTTTCCGTACCCTCACCTGTGCCCTAAGCCTTGCCGTTCCCTAACCCTAACCCTAGCCCGGAACAGAAACCCACCACCAGCACTACAACTTACCCCCAAGCCGTACCCTACTCCTGGCCCGTACGCTGGCACTGACCCGTGCGTCAGCACGTAGCCTGACCCTCCCACGTTTCCGTTCCCTCACCTGTGCCCTAAGCCTTGCCGTTCCCTAACCCTAACCCTAGCCCGGAACGGAAACCCACCACCAGCCCTACACCTTACCCTACGCCGTAGCCTAATCCTGGCCCGTACGCTGGCACTGACCCGTGCGTCAGCACGTAGCCTGACCCTCCCACGTTTCCGTACCCTCACCTGTGCCCTAAGCCTTGCCGTTCCCTAACCCTAACCCTAGCCCGGAACGGAAACCCACCACCAGCCCTACAACTTGCCCCCAAGCCGTAGCCTACACCTGGCCTCTACGCTGGCACTGACACGTGCGTCAGCACGTAGCCTAACCCTCCCACGTTTCCGTACCCTCACCTGTGCCCTAAGCCTTGCCGTTCCCTAACCCTAACCCTAGCCCGGATCGGAAACCCACCACCAGCCCAACAACTTACCCTCAAGCAGTAGCCTACTCCTGGCCCGTACGCTGGCACTGACCCGTGCGTCAGCACGTAGCCTGACCCTCCCACGTTTCCGTACCCTCACCTGTGCCCTAAGCCTTGCCGTTCCCTAACCCTAACCCTAGCCCGGAACGGAAACCCACCACCAGCCCTACACCTTACCCTACGCCGTAGCCTACTCCTGGCCCGTACGCTGGCACTGACCCGTGCGTCAGCACGTAGCCTGACCCTCCCACGTTTCCGTACCATCACCTGTGCCCTAAGCCTTGCCGTTCCCTAACCCTAACCCTAGCCCGGAACGGAAACCCACCACCAGCTCTACACCTTACCCCCAAGCCGTAGCCTACACCTGGCCTCTACGCTGGCACTGACACGTGCGTCAGCACGTAGCCTAACCCTCCCACGTTTCCGTACCCTCACCTGTGCCCTAAGCCTTGCCGTTCCCTAACCCTAACCCTAGCCCGGAACGGAAACACACCACCAGCCCTACACCTTACCCTACGCCGTAGCCTACTCCTGGCCCGTACGCTGGCACTGACCCGTGCGTCAGCACATAGCCTGACCCTCCCACGTTTCGGTACCCTCACCTGTGCCCTAAGCCTTGCCGTTCCCTAACCCTAACACTAGCCCAGAACGGAAACCCACCAAAAGCCCTACACGTTACCCCCAAGCCGTAGCCTACTCCTGGCCCGTACGCTGGCACTGACCCGTGCGTCAGCACGTAGCCTGACCCTCCCACGTTTCTGTACCCTCACCTGTGCCCTAAGCCTTGCCGTTCCCTAACCCTAACCCTAGCCTGGAACGGAAACCCACCACCAGCCCAACAACTTACCCTCAAGCAGTAGCCTACTCCTGGCCCGTACGCTGGCACTGACCCGTGCGTCAGCACGTAGCCTGACCCTCCCACGTTTCCGTACCCTCACCTGTGCCCTAAGCATTGCCGTACCCTAACCCTAACCCTAGCCCGGAACGGAAACCCACCACCAGCCCTACACCTTACCCCCAAGCCGTAGCCTACTCCTGGCCCGTACGCTGGCACTGACCCGTGCGTCAGCACGTAGCCTGACCCTCCCACGTTTCCGTACCCTCACCTGTGCCCTAAGCCTTGCCGTTCCCTAACCCTAACCCTAGCCCGGAACGGAAACCCACCACCAGCCCTACACCTTACCCTACGCCGTAGCCTACTCCTGGCCCGTACGCTGGCACTGACCCGCGCGTCAGCACGTAGCCTGACCCTCCCACGTTTCCGTACCCTCACCTGTGCCCTAAGCCTTGCCGTTCCCTAACCCTAACCCTAGCCCGGAACGGAAACCCACCACCAGCCCTACACCTTACCCCCAAGCCGTAGCCTACTCCTGGCCCGTACGCTGGCACTGACCCGTGCGTCAGCACGTAGCCTGACCCTCCCACGTTTCCGTACCCTCACCTGTGCCCTAAGCCTTGCCGTTCCCTAACCCTAACCCTAGCCCAGAATGGAAACCCACCACCAGCCCTAAACCTTACCCACAAGCCGTAGCCTATACCTGGCCGGTACGCTGGCACTGACCCGTGCATCAGCACGTAGCCTGACCCTCCCACGTTTCCCTACCCTCACCTGTGCCCTAAGCCTTGCCGTTCCCTAACCCTAACCCTAGCCCGGAACGGAAACCCACCATGAGCCCTACACCTTACCCTACGCCGTAGCCTACTCCTGGCCCGTACGCTGGCACTGACCCGTGCGTCAGCATGTAGCCTGACCCTCGTACGTTTCCGTACACTCACCTGTGCCCTAAGCCTTGCCGTTCCCTAACCCTAACCCTAGCACAGAATGGAAACCCACCACCAGCCCTACACCTTAACCTACACCGTAGCCTACTCCTGGCCCGTACGCTGGCAATGACCCGTGCATCAGCACGTAGCCTGACCCTCCCACGTTTCCGTACCCTCACCTGTGCCCTAAGCCTTGCCTTTCCCTAATCCTAACCCTAGCCCGGAACCGAAACCCACCACCAGCCCTACAAATTACCCCCAAGCCGTAGCCTACTCCTGGCCCGTACGCTGGCACTGACCCGTGCGTCAGCACGTAGCCTGACCCTCCCACGTTTCCGTACCCTCACCTGTGCGCTAAGCCTTGCCGTTCCCTAACCCTAACCCTAGCCCGGAACGGAAACCCACCATCTTCCCTACACCTTAACCCCAAGCCGTAGCCTACTCCTGGCCCGTACGCTGGCACTGACTCGTGCGTCAGCACGTAGCCTGACCCTCCCATGTTTCCGTACCCTCACCTGTGCCCTAAGCCTTGCCGTTCCCTAACCCTAACCCTAGCGCGGAACCGAAACCCACCACCAGCCCTACACCTTACCCCCAAGCCGTAGCTTACTCCTGGCCCGTACGCTGGCACTGACCCGTGCGTCAGCACGTAGCCTGACCCTCCCACGTTTCCGTACCCTCACCTGTGCCCTAAGCCTTGCCATTCCCTAACCCTAACCCTAGCCCGGAACGGAAACACACCACCAGCCCTACACCTTACCCACAAGCCGTAGCCTACACCTGGCCGGTACGCTGGCACTGACCCGTGCGTCAGCACGTAGCCTGACCCTCCCACGTTTCCGTACCCTCACCTGTGCCCTAAGCCTTGCCGTTCCCTAACCCTAACCCTAGCCCGGAACGGAAACCCACCACCAGCCCTACACATTACCCTACGCCGTAGCCTACTCCTGGCCCATAGGCTGGCACTGACCCGTGCGTCAGCACGTAGCCTGACCCTCCCACGTTTCCGTACCCTCACCTGTGCCCTAAGCCTTGCCGTTCCCTAACCCTAACCCTAGCCCGGAACGGAAACCCACCACCAACCCTACAACTTACCCCCAAGGCGTAGCCTACTCCTGGCCCGTACGCTGGCACTGACCCTTGCTCAGCACGTAGCCTGACCCTCCAACGTTTCCGTACCCTCATTTGTGCCCTAAGACTTGCCGTTCCCTAACCCTAACCCTAGCCCAGAACGGAAACCCACCACCAGCCCTACACCTTACCCCCAAGCCGTAGCCTACTGCTGGCCCGTACGCTGGCACTGACCCGTGCGTCAGCACGTAGCCTAACACTCCCACGTTTCCGTACCCTCACCTGTGCCCTAAGCCTTGCCGTTCCCAAGCCTAACACTAGCCCGGAACGGAAACCCACCACCAGCCCTACATCTTACCCACAAGCCGTAGCCTACACCTGGCCGGTACGCTGGCACTGACCCGTGCGTCAGCACGTAGCCTGACCCTCCCACGTTTCCGTACCCTCACCTGTGCCCTAAGCCTTGCCGTTCCCTAACCCTAACCCTAGCCCGGAACGGAAACCCACCACCAGCCCTACAACTTACCCCCAAGCCGTAGCCTACTCCTGGCCCGTACGCTGGCACTGACACGTGCGTCAGCACGTAGCCTGACCCTCCCACGTTTCCGTACCCTCACCTGTGCCCTAAGCCTTGCCGTTCCCTAACCCTAACCCTAGCCCGGAACGGAAACCCACCACCAGCCCTACAACTTACCCCCAAGCCGTAGCCTACTCCTGGCCCGTACGCTGGCACTGACCCGTGCGTCAGCACGTAGCCTGACCCTCCCACGTTTCCGTACCCTCACCTGTGCCCTAAGCCTTGCCGTTCCCTAACCCTAACCCTAGCCCGGAACGGAAACCCACCACCAGCCCTACACCTTACCCCCAATCCGTAGCCTACTCCTGGCCCGTACGCTGGCACTGACCCGTGCGTCAGCACGTAGCCTGACCCTCCGTTTCCGTAACCTCACCTGTGCTCTAAGCATTGCCGTTCACTAACCCTAACTCTAGCACGGAACGGAAACCCACCACCAGCCCTGCACCTTACCCTACGCCATAGCCTACTCCTGGCCCGTACGCTGGCACTGACCCGTGCGTCAGCACGTAGCCTGACCCTCCCACGTTTCCGTACCCTCACCTGTGCCCTAAGCCTTGCCGTTCCCTAACCCTAACCCTAGCCCGGAACGGAAACCCACCACCAACCCTACACCTTACCCTACGCCGTAGCCTACTCCTGGCCCGTACGCTGGCACTGACCCATTCGTCAGCACGTAGCCTGACCCTCCCACGTTTCCATACCCACACCTGTGCCCTAAGCCTTGCCGTTCCCTAACCCTAACCCTAGCCCGGAACGGAAACCCACCACCAGCCCTACACCTTACCCTACGCCGTAGCCTATTCCTAGCCCGTACGCTGGCACTGACCCGTGCGTCAGCACGTAGCCTGACCCTCCCACGTTTCCGTACCCTCACCTGTGCCCTAAGCCTTGCCGTTCCCTAACCCTAACCCTATCCCGGAACGGAAACCCACCACCAGCCCTACAACTTACCCCCAAGCCGTAGCCTACTCCTGGCCCGTACGCTGGCACTGACCCATGCGTCAGCACGTAGCCTGACCCTCCCACGTTTCCGTACACTCACCTGTGCCCTAAGCCTTGCCGTTCCCTAACCCTAACCCTAGCCCGGAACGGAAACCCACCACCAGCCCTACACCTTACCCCCAAGCCGTAGCCTACTCCTGGCCCGTACGCTGGCACTGACCCGTGCGTCAGCACGTAGCCTGACCCTCCCACGTTTCCGTACCCTCACCTGTGCCCTAAGCCTTGCCGTTCCCTAACCCTAACCCTAGCCCGGAACGGAAACCCACCACCAGCCCTACACCTTACCCTACGCCGAAGCCTACTCCTGGCCCGTACGCTGGCACTGACCCGTGCGTCAGCACGTAGCCTGACCCTCCTACGTTTCCGTACCCTCACCTGTGCCCTAAGCCTTGCCGTTCCCTAACCCTAACCCTAGCACAGAATGGAAAACCACCACCAGCCCTACACCTTAACCTACACCGTAGCCTACTCCTGGCCCGTACGCTGGCACTGACCCGTGCATCAGCACGTAGCCTGACCCTCCCACGTTTCCGTACGCTCACCTGTGCCCTAAGCCTTGCCTTTCCCTAACCCTAACCCTAGCCCGGAACCGAAACCCACCACCAGCCCTACAACTTACCCCCAAGCCGTAGCCTACTCCTGGCCCGTACGCTGGCACTGACCCGTGCGTCAGCACGTAGCCTGACCCTCCCACGTTTCCGTACCCTCACCTGTGCGCTAAGCCTTGCCGTTCCCTAACCCTAACCCTAGCCCGGAACGGAAACACACCACCAGCCCTACACCTTACCCACAAGCCGTAGCCTACACCTGGCCGGTACGCTGGCACTGACCCGTGCGTCAGCACGTAGCCTGACCCTCCCACGTTTCCGTACCCTCACCTGTGCCCTAAGCCTTGCCGTTCACTAACCCTAACCCTAGCCCGGAACGGAAACCCACCACCAGCCCTACACATAACCCTACGCCGTAGCCTACTCCTGGCCCATAGACTGGCACTGACCCGTGCGTCAGCACGTAGCCTGACCCTCCCACGTTTCCGTACCCTCACCTGTGCCCTAAGCCTTGCCGTTCCCTAACCCTAACCCTAGCCCTGAACGGAAACCCACCACCAACCCTACAACTTACCCCCAAGGCGTAGCCTACTCCTGGCCCGTACGCTGGCACTGACCCTTGCTCAGCACGTAGCCTGACCCTCCAACGTTTCCGTACCCTCATTTGTGCCCTAAGACTTGCCGTTCCCTAACCCTAACCCTAGCCCAGAAAGGAAACCCACCACCAGCCCTACACCTTACCCCCAAGCCGTAGCCTACTGCTGGCCCGTACGCTGGCACTGACCCGTGCGTCAGCACGTAGCCTAACACTCCCACGTTTCCGTACCCTCACCTGTGCCCTAAGCCTTGCCGTTCCCAAGCCTAACCCTAGCCCGGAACGGAAACCCACCACCAGCCCTACATCTTACCCACAAGCCGTAGCCTACACCTGGCCGGTACGCTGGCACTGACCCGTGCGTCAGCACGTAGCCTGACCCTCCCACGTTTCCGTACCCTCACCTGTGCCCTAAGCCTTGCCGTTCCCTAACCCTAACCCTAGCCCGGAACGGAAACCCACCACCAGCCCTACAACTTACCCCCAAGCCGTAGCCTACTCCTGGCCCGTACGCTGGCACTGACCCGTGCGTCAGCACGTAGCCTGACCCTCCCACGTTTCCGTACCCTCACCTGTGCCCTAAGCCTTGCCGTTCCCTAACCCTAACCCTAGCCCGGAACGGAAACCCACCACCAGCCCTACAACTTACCCCCAAGCCGTAGCCTACTCCTGGCCCGTACGCTGGCACTGACCCGTGCGTCAGCACGTAGCCTGACCCTCCCACGTTTCCGTACCCTCACCTGTGCCCTAAGCCTTGCCGTTCCCTAACCCTAACCCTAGCCCGGAACGGAAACCCACCACAAGCCCTACACCTTACCCCCAATCCGTAGCCTACTCCTGGCCCGTACGCTGGCACTGACCCGTGCGTCAGCACGTAGCCTGACCCTCCGTTTCCGTAACCTCACCTGTGCTCTAAGCATTGCCGTTCCCTAACCCTAACTCTAGCACGGAACGGAAACCCACCACCAGCCCTGCACCTTACCCTACGCCATAGCCTACTCCTGGCCCGTACGCTGGCACTGACCCGTGCGTCAGCACGTAGCCTGACCCTCCCACGTTTCCGTACCCTCACCTGTGCCCTAAGCCTTGCCGTTCCCTAACCCTAACCCTAGCCCGGAACGGAAACCCACCACCAACCCTACACCTTACCCTACGCCGTAGCCTACTCCTGGCCCGTACGCTGGCACTGACCCATTCGTCAGCACGTAGCCTGACCCTCCCACGTTTCCATACCCACACCTGTGCCCTAAGCCTTGCCGTTCCCTAACCCTAACCCTAGCCCGGAACGGAAACCCACCACCAGCCCTACACCTTACCCTACGCCGTAGCCTATTCCTAGCCCGTACGCTGGCACTGACCCGTGCGTCAGCACGTAGCCTGACCCTCCCACGTTTCCGTACCCTCACCTGTGCCCTAAGCCTTGCCGTTCCCTAACCCTAACCCTAGCCCGGAACGGAAACCCACCACCAGCCCTACAACTTACCCCCAAGCCGTAGCCTACTCCTGGCCCGTACGCTGGCACTGACCCATGCGTCAGCACGTAGCCTGACCCTCCCACGTTTCCGTACACTCACCTGTGCCCTAAGCCTTGCCGTTCCCTAACCCTAACCCTAGCCCGGAACGGAAACCCACCACCAGCCCTACACCTTACCCCCAAGCCGTAGCCTACTCCTGGCCCGTACGCTGGCACTGACCCGTGCGTCAGCACGTAGCCTGACCCTCCCACGTTTCCGTACCCTCACCTGTGCCCTAAGCCTTGCCGTTCCCTAACCCTAACCCTAGCCCGGAACGGAAACCCACCACCAGCCCTACAACTTACCCCCAAACAATAGCCTACTCCTGGCCCGTACGCTGGCACTGACCTCTGCGTCAGCATGTAGCCTGTCCCTCCCACGTTTCCGTACCCTCACCTGTGCCCTAAGCCTTGCCGTTCGCTAACCCTAACCCTAGCCCGGAACGGAAACCCACCACCAGCCCAACAACTTACCCTCAAGCAGTAGCCTACTCCTGGCCCGTACGCTGGCACTGACCCGTGCGTCAGCACGTAGCCTGACCCTCCCACGTTTCCGTACCCTCACCTGTGCCCTAAGCATTGCCGTACCCTAACCCTAACCCTAGCCCGGAACGGAAACCCACCACCAGCCCTACACCTTACCCCCAAGCCGTAGCCTACTCCTGGCCCGTACGCTGGCACTGACCCGTGCGTCAGCATGTAGCCTGACCCTCCCACGTTTCCGTACCCTCACCTGTGCCCTAAGCCTTGCCGTTCCCTAACCCTAACCCTAGCCCGGAATGGAAACCCACCACCAGCCCTACACCTTACCCTACGCCGTAGCCTACTCCTGGCCCGTACGCTGGCACTGACCCGCGCGTCAGCACGTAGCCTGACCCTCCCACGTTTCCGTACCCTCACCTGTGCCCTAAGCCTTGCCGTTCCCTAACCCTAACCCTAGCCCGGAACGGAAACCCACCACCAGCCCTACACCTTACCCCCAAGCCGTAGCCTACTCCTGGCCCGTACGCTGGCACTGACCCGTGCGTCAGCACGTAGCCTGACCCTCCCACGTTTCCGTACCCTCACCTGTGCCCTAAGCCTTGCCGTTCCCTAACCCTAACCCTAGCCCGGAACGGAAACCCACCATGAGCCCTACACCTTACCCTACGCCGAAGCCTACTCCTGGCCCGTACGCTGGCACTGACCCGTGCGTCAGCACGTAGCCTGACCCTCCTACGTTTCCGTACCCTCACCTGTGCCCTAAGCCTTGCCGTTCCCTAACCCTAACCCTAGCACAGAATGGAAAACCACCACCAGCCCTACACCTTAACCTACACCGTAGCCTACTCCTGGCCCGTACGCTGGCACTGACCCGTGCATCAGCACGTAGCCTGACCCTCCCAAGTTTCCGTACCCTCACCTGTGCCCTAAGCCTTGCCTTTCCCTAACCCTAACCCTAGCCCGGAACCGAAACCCACCACCAGCCCTACAACTTACCCCCAAGCCGTAGCCTACTCCTGGCCCGTACGCTGGCACTGACCCGTGCGTCAGCACGTAGCCTGACCCTCCCACGTTTCCGTACACTCACCTGTGCGCTAAGCCTTGCCGTTCCCTAACCCTAACCATAGCCCGGAACGGAAACACACCACCAGCCCTACACCTTACCCACAAGCCGTAGCCTACACCTGGCCGGTACGCTGGCACTGACCCGTGCGTCAGCACGTAGCCTGACCCTCCCACGTTTCCGTACCCTCACCTGTGCCCTAAGCCTTGCCGTTCCCTAACCCTAACCCTAGCCCGGAACGGAAACCCACCACCAGCCCTACACATTACCCTACGCCGTAGCCTACTCCTGGCCCATAGACTGGCACTGACCCGTGCGTCAGCACGTAGCCTGACCCTCCCACGTTTCCGTACCCTCACCTGTGCCCTAAGCCTTGCCGTTCCCTAACCCTAACCCTAGCCCGGAACGGAAACCCACCACCAACCCTACAACTTACCCCCAAGGCGTAGCCTACTCCTGGCCCGTACGCTGGCACTGACCCTTGCTCAGCACGTAGCCTGACCCTCCAACGTTTCCGTACCCTCATTTGTGCCCTAAGACTTGCCGTTCCCTAACCCTAACCCTAGCCCAGAAAGGAAACCCACCACCAGCCCTACACCTTACCCCCAAGCCGTAGCCTACTGCTGGCCCGTACGCTGGCACTGACCCGTGCGTCAGCACGTAGCCTAACACTCCCACGTTTCCGTACCCTCACCTGTGCCCTAAGCCTTGCCGTTCCCAAGCCTAACCCTAGCCCGGAACGGAAACCCACCACCAGCCCTACATCTTACCCACAAGCCGTAGCCTACACCTGGCCGGTACGCTGGCACTGACCCGTGCGTCAGCACGTAGCCTGACCCTCCCACGTTTCCGTACCCTCACCTGTGCCCTAAGCCTTGCCGTTCCCTAACCCTAACCCTAGCCCGGAACGGAAACCCACCACCAGCCCTACAACTTACCCCCAAGCCGTAGCCTACTCCTGGCCCGTACGCTGGCACTGACCCGTGCGTCAGCACGTAGCCTGACCCTCCCACGTTTCCGTACCCTCACCTGTGCCCTAAGCCTTGCCGTTCCCTAACCCTAACCCTAGCCCGGAACGGAAACCCACCACCAGCCCTACAACTTACCCCCAAGCCGTAGCCTACTCCTGGCCCGTACGCTGGCACTGACCCGTGCGTCAGCACGTAGCCTGACCCTCCCACGTTTCCGTACCCTCACCTGTGCCCTAAGCCTTGCCGTTCCCTAACCCTAACCCTAGCCCGGAACGGAAACCCACCACAAGCCCTACACCTTACCCCCAATCCGTAGCCTACTCCTGGCCCGTACGCTGGCACTGACCCGTGCGTCAGCACGTAGCCTGACCCTCCGTTTCCGTAACCTCACCTGTGCTCTAAGCATTGCCGTTCCCTAACCCTAACTCTAGCACGGAACGGAAACCCACCACCAGCCCTGCACCTTACCCTACGCCATAGCCTACTCCTGGCCCGTACGCTGGCACTGACCCGTGCGTCAGCACGTAGCCTGACCCTCCCACGTTTCCGTACCCTCACCTGTGCCCTAAGCCTTGCCGTTCCCTAACCCTAACCCTAGCCCGGAACGGAAACCCACCACCAACCCTACACCTTACCCTACGCCGTAGCCTACTCCTGGCCCGTACGCTGGCACTGACCCATTCGTCAGCACGTAGCCTGACCCTCCCACGTTTCCATACCCACACCTGTGCCCTAAGCCTTGCCGTTCCCTAACCCTAACCCTAGCCCGGAACGGAAACCCACCACCAGCCCTACACATTACCCTACGCCGTAGCCTATTCCTAGCCCGTACGCTGGCACTGACCCGTGCGTCAGCACGTAGCCTGACCCTCCCACGTTTCCGTACCCTCACCTGTGCCCTAAGCCTTGCCGTTCCCTAACCCTAACCCTAGCCCGGAACGGAAACCCACCACCAGCCCTACAACTTACCCCCAAGCCGTAGCCTACTCCTGGCCCGTACGCTGGCACTGACCCATGCGTCAGCACGTAGCCTGACCCTCCCACGTTTCCGTACACTCACCTGTGCCCTAAGCCTTGCCGTTCCCTAACCCTAACCCTAGCCCGGAACGGAAACCCACCACCAGCCCTACACCTTACCCCCAAGCCGTAGCCTACTCCTGGCCCGTACGCTGGCACTGACCCGTGCGTCAGCACGTAGCCTGACCCTCCCACGTTTCCGTACCCTCACCTGTGCCCTAAGCCTTGCCGTTCCCTAACCCTAACCCTAGCCCGGAACGGAAACCCACCACCAGCCCTACAACTAACCCCGAAACCATAGCCTACTCTTGGCCCGTACGCTGGCACTGACCTCTGCGTCAGCATGTAGCCTGTCCCTCCCACGTTTCCGTACCCTCACCTGTGCCCTAAGCCTTGCCGTTCCCTAACCCTAACCCTAGCCCGGAACGGAAACCCACCACCAGCCCTACACCTTACCCTATGCCGTAGCCTACTCCTGTCCCGTACGCTGGCACTGACCCGTGCGTCAGCACGTAGCCTGACCCTCCCACGTTTCTGTACCCTCACCTGTGCCCTAAGCCTTGCCGTTCCCTAACCCTAACCCTAGCCCGGAATGGAAACCCACCACCAGCACTACACCTTACCCTACGCCATAGCCTACTCCTGGCCCGTACGCTGGCACTGACCCGTGTGTCAGCACGTAGCCTGACCCTCACACGTTTTCATACCCTCACCTGTGCCCTAAGCCTTGCCGTTCCCTAACCCTAACCCTAGCCCGGAACGGAAACCCACCACCAGCCCTACACCTTACCCTACGCCGTAGCCTACTCCAGGCCCGTACGCTGGCACTGACCCATGCGTCAGCACGTAGTCTGACCCTCCCACGTTTCCGTACCCTCACCTGTGCCCTAAGCATTGCCGTACCCTAACCCTAACCCTAGCCCGGAACGGAAACCCACCACCAGCCCTACACCTTACCCCCAAGCCGTAGCCTACTCCTGGCCCGTACGCTGGCACTGACCCGTGCGTCAGCATGTAGCCTGACCCTCCCACGTTTCCGTACCCTCACCTGTGCCCTAAGCCTTGCCGTTCCGTAACCCTAACCCTAGCCCGGAATGGAAACCCACCACCAGCCCTACACCTTACCCTACGCCGTAGCCTACTCCTGGCCCGTACGCTGGCACTGACCCGCGCGTCAGCACGTAGCCTGACCCTCCCACGTTTCCGTACCCTCACCTGTGCCCTAAGCCTTGCCGTTCCCTAACCCTAACCCTAGCCCGGAACGGAAACCCACCACCAGCCCTACACCTTACCCCCAAGCCGTAGCCTACTCCTGGCCCGTACGCTGGCACTGACCCGTGCGTCAGCACGTAGCCTGACCCTCCCACGTTTCCGTACCCTCACCTGTGCCCTAAGCCTTGCCGTTCCCTAACCCTAACCCTAGCCCAGAATGGAAACCCACCACCAGCCCTACACCTTACCCACAAGCCGTAGCCTATACCTGGCCGGTACGCTGGCACTGACCCGTGCATCAGCACGTAGCCTGACCCTCCCACGTTTCCGTACCCTCACCTGTGCCCTAAGCCTTGCCGTTCCCTAACCCTAACCCTAGCCCGGAACGGAAACCCACCATGAGCCCTACACCTTACCCTACGCCGAAGCCTACTCCTGGCCCGTACGCTGGCACTGACCCGTGCGTCAGCACGTAGCCTGACCCTCCTACGTTTCCGTACCCTCACCTGTGCCCTAAGCCTTGCCGTTCCCTAACCCTAACCCTAGCACAGAATGGAAAACCACCACCAGCCCTACACCTTAACCTACACCGTAGCCTACTCCTGGCCCGTACGCTGGCACTGACCCGTGCATCAGCACGTAGCCTGACCCTCCCACGTTTCCGTACCCTCACCTGTGCCCTAAGCCTTGCCTTTCCCTAACCCTAACCCTAGCCCGGAACCGAAACCCACCACCAGCCCTACAACTTACCCCCAAGCCGTAGCCTACTCCTGGCCCGTACGCTGGCACTGACCCGTGCGTCAGCACGTAGCCTGACCCTCCCACGTTTCCGTACCCTCACCTGTGCGCTAAGCCTTGCCGTTCCCTAACCCTAACCCTAGCCCGGAACGGAAACACACCACCAGCCCTACACCTTACCCACAAGCCGTAGCCTACACCTGGCCGGTACGCTGGCACTGACCCGTGCGTCAGCACGTAGCCTGACCCTCCCACGTTTCCGTACCCTCACCTGTGCCCTAAGCCTTGCCGTTCCCTAACCCTAACCCTAGCCCGGAACGGAAACCCACCACCAGCCCTACACATTACCCTACGCCGTAGCCTACTCCTGGCCCATAGACTGGCACTGACCCGTGCGTCAGCACGTAGCCTGACCCTCCCACGTTTCCGTACCCTCACCTGTGCCCTAAGCCTTGCCGTTCCCTAACCCTAACCCTAGCCCGGAACGGAAACCCACCACCAACCCTACAACTTACCCCCAAGGCGTAGCCTACTCCTGGCCCGTACGCTGGCACTGACCCTTGCTCAGCACGTAGCCTGACCCTCCAACGTTTCCGTACCCTCATTTTTGCCCTAAGACTTGCCGTTCCCTAACCCTAAACCTAGCCCAGAAAGGAAACCCACCACCAGCCCTACACCTTACCCCCAAGCCGTAGCCTACTGCTGGCCCGTACGCTGGCACTGACCCGTGCGTCAGCACGTAGCCTAACCCTCCCACGTTTCCGTACCCTCACCTGTGCCCTAAGCCTTGCCGTTCCCAAGCCTAACCCTAGCCCGGAACGGAAACCCACCACCAGCCCTACATCTTACCCACAAGCCGTAGCCTACACCTGGCCGGTACGCTGGCACTGACCCGTGCGTCAGCACGTAGCCTGACCCTCCCACGTTTCCGTACCCTCACCTGTGCCCTAAGCCTTGCCGTTCCCTAACCCTAACCCTAGCCCGGAACGGAAACCCACCACCAGCCCTACAACTTACCCCCAAGCCGTAGCCTACTCCTGGCCCGTACGCTGGCACTGACCCGTGCGTCAGCACGTAGCCTGACCCTCCCACGTTTCCGTACCCTCACCTGTGCCCTAAGCCTTGCCGTTCCCTAACCCTAACCCTAGCCCGGAACGGAAACCCACCACCAGCCCTACACCTTACCCCCAAGCCGTAGCCTACTCCTGGCCCGTACGCTGGCACTGACCCGTGCGTCAGCACGTAGCCTGACCCTCCGTTTCCGTAACCTCACCTGTGCTCTAAGCATTGCCGTTCCCTAACCCTAACTCTAGCACGGAACGGAAACCCACCACCAGCCCTGCACCTTACCCTACGCCATAGCCTACTCCTGGCCCGTACGCTGGCACTGACCCGTGCGTCAGCACGTAGCCTGACCCTCCCACGTTTCCGTACCCTCAACTGTGCCCTAAGCCTTGCCGTTCCCTAACCCTAACCCTAGCCCGGAACGGAAACCCACCACCAACCCTACACCTTACCCTACGCCGTAGCCTACTCCTGGCCCGTACGCTGGCACTGACCCATTCGTCAGCACGTAGCCTGACCCTCCCACGTTTCCATACCCACACCTGTGCCCTAAGCCTTGCCGTTCCCTAACCCTAACCCTAGCCCGGAACGGAAACCCACCACCAGCCCTACACCTTACCCTACGCCGTAGCCTACTCCTAGCCCGTACGCTGGCACTGACACGTGCGTCAGCACGTAGCCTGACCCTCCCACGTTTCCGTACCCTCACCTGTGCCCTAAGCCTTGCCGTTCCCTAACCCTAACCCTAGCCCGGAACGGAAACCCACCACCAGCCCTACAACTTACCCCCAAGCCGTAGCCTACTCCTGGCCCGTACGCTGGCACTGACCCATGCGTCAGCACGTAGCCTGACCCTCCCACGTTTCCGTACACTCACCTGTGCCCTAAGCCTTGCCGTTCCCTAACCCTAACGCTAGCCCGGAACGGAAACCCACCACCAGCCCTACACCTTACCCCCAAGCCGTAGCCTACTCCTGGCCCGTACGCTGGCACTGACCCGTGCGTAAGCACGTAGCCTGACCCTCCCACGTTTCCGTACCCTCACCTGTGCCCTAAGCCTTGCCGTTCCCTAACCCTAACCCTAGCCCGGAACGGAAACCCACCACCAGCCCTACAACTTACCCCCAAACAATAGCCTACTCCTGGCCCGTACGCTGGCACTGACCTCTGCGTCAGCATGTAGCCTGTCCCTCCCACGTTTCCGTACCCTCACCTGTGCCCTAAGCATTGCCGTTCCCTAACCCTAACCCTAGCCCGGAACGGAAACCCACCACCAGCCCAACAACTTACCCTCAAGCAGTAGCCTACTCCTGGCCCGTACGCTGGCACTGACCCGTGCGTCAGCACGTAGCCTGACCCTCCCACGTTTCCGTACCCTCACCTGTGCCCTAAGCATTGCCGTACCCTAACCCTAACCCTAGCCCGGAACGGAAACCCACCACCAGCCCTACACCTTACCCCCAAGCCGTAGCCTACTCCTGGCCCGTACGCTGGCACTGACCCGTGCGTCAGCATGTAGCCTGACCCTCCCACGTTTCCGTACCCTCACCTGTGCCCTAAGCCTTGCCGTTCCCTAACCCTAACCCTAGCCCGGAATGGAAACCCACCACCAGCCCTACACCTTACCCTACGCCGTAGCCTACTCCTGGCCCGTACGCTGGCACTGACCCGCGCGTCAGCACGTAGCCTGACCCTCCCACGTTTCCGTACCCTCACCTGTGCCCTAAGCCTTGCCGTTCCCTAACCCTAACCCTAGCCCGGAACGGAAACCCACCACCAGCCCTACACCTTACCCCCAAGCCGTAGCCTACTCCTGGCCCGTACGCTGGCACTGACCCGTGCGTCAGCACGTAGCCTGACCCTCCCACGTTTCCGTACCCTCACCTGTGCCCTAAGCCTTGCCGTTCCCTAACCCTAACCCTAGCCCAGAATGGAAACCCACCACCAGCCCTACACCTTACCCACAAGCCGTAGCCTATACCTGGCCGGTACGCTGGCACTGACCCGTGCATCAGCACGTAGCCTGACCCTCCCACGTTTCCGTACCCTCACCTGTGCCCTAAGCCTTGCCGTTCCCTAACCCTAACCCTAGCCCGGAACGGAAACCCACCATGAGCCCTACACCTTACCCTACGCCGAAGCCTACTCCTGGCCCGTACGCTGGCACTGACCCGTGCGTCAGCACGTAGCCTGACCCTCCTACGTTTCCGTACCCTCACCTGTGCCCTAAGCCTTGCCGTTCCCTAACCCTAACCCTAGCACAGAATGGAAAACCACCACCAGCCCTACACCTTAACCTACACCGTAGCCTACTCCTGGCCCGTACGCTGGCACTGACCCGTGCATCAGCACGTAGCCTGACCCTCCCAAGTTTCCGTACCCTCACCTGTGCCCTAAGCCTTGCCTTTCCCTAACCCTAACCCTAGCCCGGAACCGAAACCCACCACCAGCCCTACAACTTACCCCCAAGCCGTAGCCTACTCCTGGCCCGTACGCTGGCACTGACCCGTGCGTCAGCACGTAGCCTGACCCTCCCACGTTTCCGTACCCTCACCTGTGCGCTAAGCCTTGCCGTTCCCTAACCCTAACCATAGCCCGGAACGGAAACACACCACCAGCCCTACACCTTACCCACAAGCCGTAGCCTACACCTGGCCGGTACGCTGGCACTGACCCGTGCGTCAGCACGTAGCCTGACCCTCCCACGTTTCCGTACCCTCACCTGTGCCCTAAGCCTTGCCGTTCCCTAACCCTAACCCTAGCCCGGAACGGAAACCCACCACCAGCCCTACACATTACCCTACGCCGTAGCCTACTCCTGGCCCATAGACTGGCACTGACCCGTGCGTCAGCACGTAGCCTGACCCTCCCACGTTTCCGTACCCTCACCTGTGCCCTAAGCCTTGCCGTTCCCTAACCCTAACCCTAGCCCGGAACGGAAACCCACCACCAACCCTACAACTTACCCCCAAGGCGTAGCCTACTCCTGGCCCGTACGCTGGCACTGACCCTTGCTCAGCACGTAGCCTGACCCTCCAACGTTTCCGTACCCTCATTTGTGCCCTAAGACTTGCCGTTCCCTAACCCTAACCCTAGCCCAGAAAGGAAACCCACCACCAGCCCTACACCTTACCCCCAAGCCGTAGCCTACTGCTGGCCCGTACGCTGGCACTGACCCGTGCGTCAGCACGTAGCCTAACACTCCCACGTTTCCGTACCCTCACCTGTGCCCTAAGCCTTGCCGTTCCCAAGCCTAACCCTAGCCCGGAACGGAAACCCACCACCAGCCCTACATCTTACCCACAAGCCGTAGCCTACACCTGGCCGGTACGCTGGCACTGACCCGTGCGTCAGCACGTAGCCTGACCCTCCCACGTTTCCGTACCCTCACCTGTGCCCTAAGCCTTGCCGTTCCCTAACCCTAACCCTAGCCCGGAACGGAAACCCACCACCAGCCCTACAACTTACCCCCAAGCCGTAGCCTACTCCTGGCCCGTACGCTGGCACTGACCCGTGCGTCAGCACGTAGCCTGACCCTCCCACGTTTCCGTACCCTCACCTGTGCCCTAAGCCTTGCCGTTCCCTAACCCTAACCCTAGCCCGGAACGGAAACCCACCACCAGCCCTACAACTTACCCCCAAGCCGTAGCCTACTCCTGGCCCGTACGCTGGCACTGACCCGTGCGTCAGCACGTAGCCTGACCCTCCCACGTTTCCGTACCCTCACCTGTGCCCTAAGCCTTGCCGTTCCCTAACCCTAACCCTAGCCCGGAACGGAAACCCACCACCAGCCCTACACCTTACCCCCAATCCGTAGCCTACTCCTGGCCCGTACGCTGGCACTGACCCGTGCGTCAGCACGTAGCCTGACCCTCCGTTTCCGTAACCTCACCTGTGCTCTAAGCATTGCCGTTCCCTAACCCTAACTCTAGCACGGAACGGAAACCCACCACCAGCCCTGCACCTTACCCTACGCCATAGCCTACTCCTGGCCCGTACGCTGGCACTGACCCGTGCGTCAGCACGTAGCCTGACCCTCCCACGTTTCCGTACCCTCACCTGTGCCCTAAGCCTTGCCGTTCCCTAACCCTAACCCTAGCCCGGAACGGAAACCCACCACCAACCCTACACCTTACCCTACGCCGTAGCCTACTCCTGGCCCGTACGCTGGCACTGACCCATTCGTCAGCACGTAGCCTGACCCTCCCACGTTTCCATACCCACACCTGTGCCCTAAGCCTTGCCGTTCCCTAACCCTAACCCTAGCCCGGAACGGAAACCCACCACCAGCCCTACACATTACCCTACGCCGTAGCCTATTCCTAGCCCGTACGCTGGCACTGACCCGTGCGTCAGCACGTAGCCTGACCCTCCCACGTTTCCGTACCCTCACCTGTGCCCTAAGCCTTGCCGTTCCCTAACCCTAACCCTAGCCCGGAACGGAAACCCACCACCAGCCCTACAACTTACCCCCAAGCCGTAGCCTACTCCTGGCCCGTACGCTGGCACTGACCCATGCGTCAGCACGTAGCCTGACCCTCCCACGTTTCCGTACACTCACCTGTGCCCTAAGCCTTGCCGTTCCCTAACCCTAACCCTAGCCCGGAACGGAAACCCACCACCAGCCCTACACCTTACCCCCAAGCCGTAGCCTACTCCTGGCCCGTACGCTGGCACTGACCCGTGCGTCAGCACGTAGCCTGACCCTCCCACGTTTCCGTACCCTCACCTGTGCCCTAAGCCTTGCCGTTCCCTAACCCTAACCCTAGCCCGGAACGGAAACCCACCACCAGCCCTACAACTAACCCCGAAACCATAGCCTACTCCTGGCCCGTACGCTGGCACTGACCTCTGCGTCAGCATGTAGCCTGTCCCTCCCACGTTTCCGTACCCTCACCTGTGCCCTAAGCCTTGCCGTTCCCTAACCCTAACCCTAGCCCGGAACGGAAACCCACCACCAGCCCTACACCTTACCCTATGCCGTAGCCTACTCCTGTCCCGTATGCTGGCACTGACCCGTGCGTCAGCACGTAGCCTGACCCTCCAACGTTTCTGTACCCTCACCTGTGCCCTAAGCCTTGCCGTTCCCTAACCCTAACCCTAGCCCGGAATGGAAACCCACCACCAGCACTACACCTTACCCTACGCCATAGCCTACTCCTGGCCCGTACGCTGGCACTGACCCGTGTGTCAGCACGTAGCCTGACCCTCACACGTTTTCATACCCTCACCTGTGCCCTAAGCCTTGCCGTTCCCTAACCCTAACCCTAGCCCGGAACGGAAACCCACCACCAGCCCTACACCTTACCCTACGCCGTAGCCTACTCCAGGCCCGTACGCTGGCACTGACCCATGCGTCAGCACGTAGTCTGACCCTCCCACGTTTCCGTACCCTCACCTGTGCCCTAAGCCTTGCCGTTCCCTAACCCTAACCCTAGCCCGGAACGGAAACCCACCACCAGCCCTACACCTTACCCCCAAGCCGTAGCCTACTCCTGGCCCGTACGCTGGCACTGACCCGTGCGTCAGCATGTAGCCTGACCCTCCCACGTTTCCGTACCCTCACCTGTGCCCTAAGCCTTGCCGTTCCGTAACCCTAACCCTAGCCCGGAATGGAAACCCACCACCAGCCCTACACCTTACCCTACGCCGTAGCCTACTCCTGGCCCGTACGCTGGCACTGACCCGCGCGTCAGCACGTAGCCTGACCCTCCCACGTTTCCGTACCCTCACCTGTGCCCTAAGCCTTGCCGTTCCCTAACCCTAACCCTAGCCCGGAACGGAAACCCACCACCAGCCCTACACCTTACCCCCAAGCCGTAGCCTACTCCTGGCCCGTACGCTGGCACTGACCCGTGCGTCAGCACGTAGCCTGACCCTCCCACGTTTCCGTACCCTCACCTGTGCCCTAAGCCTTGCCGTTCCCTAACCCTAACCCTAGCCCAGAATGGAAACCCACCACCAGCCCTACACCTTACCCACAAGCCGTAGCCTATACCTGGCCGGTACGCTGGCACTGACCCGTGCATCAGCACGTAGCCTGACCCTCCCACGTTTCCGTACCCTCACCTGTGCCCTAAGCCTTGCCGTTCCCTAACCCTAACCCTAGCCCGGAACGGAAACCCACCATGAGCCCTACACCTTACCCTACGCCGAAGCCTACTCCTGGCCCGTACGCTGGCACTGACCCGTGCGTCAGCACGTAGCCTGACCCTCCTACGTTTCCGTACCCTCACCTGTGCCCTAAGCCTTGCCGTTCCCTAACCCTAACCCTAGCACAGAATGGAAAACCACCACCAGCCCTACACCTTAACCTACACCGTAGCCTACTCCTGGCCCGTACGCTGGCACTGACCCGTGCATCAGCACGTAGCCTGACCCTCCCACGTTTCCGTACCCTCACCTGTGCCCTAAGCCTTGCCTTTCCCTAACCCTAACCCTAGCCCGGAACCGAAACCCACCACCAGCCCTACAACTTACCCCCAAGCCGTAGCCTACTCCTGGCCCGTACGCTGGCACTGACCCGTGCGTCAGCACGTAGCCTGACCCTCCCACGTTTCCGTACCCTCACCTGTGCGCTAAGCCTTGCCGTTCCCTAACCCTAACCCTAGCCCGGAACGGAAACACACCACCAGCCCTACACCTTACCCACAAGCCGTAGCCTACACCTGGCCGGTACGCTGGCACTGACCCGTGCGTCAGCACGTAGCCTGACCCTCCCACGTTTCCGTACCCTCACCTGTGCCCTAAGCCTTGCCGTTCCCTAACCCTAACCCTAGCCCGGAACGGAAACCCACCACCAGCCCTACACATTACCCTACGCCGTAGCCTACTCCTGGCCCATAGACTGGCACTGACCCGTGCGTCAGCACGTAGCCTGACCCTCCCACGTTTCCGTACCCTCACCTGTGCCCTAAGCCTTGCCGTTCCCTAACCCTAACCCTAGCCCGGAACGGAAACCCACCACCAACCCTACAACTTACCCCCAAGGCGTAGCCTACTCCTGGCCCGTACGCTGGCACTGACCCTTGCTCAGCACGTAGCCTGACCCTCCAACGTTTCCGTACCCTCATTTGTGCCCTAAGACTTGCCGTTCCCTAACCCTAACCCTAGCCCAGAAAGGAAACCCACCACCAGCCCTACACCTTACCCCCAAGCCGTAGCCTACTGCTGGCCCGTACGCTGGCACTGACCCGTGCGTCAGCACGTAGCCTAACCCTCCCACGTTTCCGTACCCTCACCTGTGCCCTAAGCCTTGCCGTTCCCAAGCCTAACCCTAGCCCGGAACGGAAACCCACCACCAGCCCTACATCTTACCCACAAGCCGTAGCCTACACCTGGCCGGTACGCTGGCACTGACCCGTGCGTCAGCACGTAGCCTGACCCTCTCACGTTTCCGTACCCTCACCTGTGCCCTAAGCCTTGCCGTTCCCTAACCCTAACCCTAGCCCGGAACGGAAACCCACCACCAGCCCTACAACTTACCCCCAAGCCGTAGCCTACTCCTGGCCCGTACGCTGGCACTGACCCGTGCGTCAGCACGTAGCCTGACCCTCCCACGTTTCCGTACCCTCACCTGTGCCCTAAGCCTTGCCGTTCCCTAACCCTAACCCTAGCCCGGAACGGAAACCCACCACCAGCCCTACAACTTACCCCCAAGCCGTAGCCTACTCCTGGCCCGTACGCTGGCACTGACCCGTGCGTCAGCACGTAGCCTGACCCTCCGTTTCCGTAACCTCACCTGTGCTCTAAGCATTGCCGTTCCCTAACCCTAACTCTAGCACGGAACGGAAACCCACCACCAGCCCTGCACCTTACCCTACGCCATAGCCTACTCCTGGCCCGTACGCTGGCACTGACCCGTGCGTCAGCACGTAGCCTGACCCTCCCACGTTTCCGTACCCTCACCTGTGCCCTAAGCCTTGCCGTTCCCTAACCCTAACCCTAGCCCGGAACGGAAACCCACCACCAACCCTACACCTTACCCTACGCCGTAGCCTACTCCTGGCCCGTACGCTGGCACTGACCCATTCGTCAGCACGTAGCCTGACCCTCCCACGTTTCCATACCCACACCTGTGCCCTAAGCCTTGCCGTTCCCTAACCCTAACCCTAGCCCGGAACGGAAACCCACCACCAGCCCTACACCTTACCCTACGCCGTAGCCTACTCCTAGCCCGTACGCTGGCACTGACCCGTGCGTCAGCACGTAGCCTGACCCTCCCACGTTTCCGTACCCTCACCTGTGCCCTAAGCCTTGCCGTTCCCTAACCCTAACCCTAGCCCGGAACGGAAACCCACCACCAGCCCTACAACTTACCCCCAAGCCGTAGCCTACTCCTGGCCCGTACGCTGGCACTGACCCATGCGTCAGCACGTAGCCTGACCCTCCCACGTTTCCGTACACTCACCTGTGCCCTAAGCCTTGCTGTTCCCTAACCCTAACCCTAGCCCGGAACGGAAACCCACCACCAGCCCTACACCTTACCCCCAAGCCGTAGCCTACTCCTGGCCCGTACGCTGGCACTGACCCGTGCGTCAGCACGTAGCCTGACCCTCCCACGTTTCCGTACCCTCACCTGTGCCCTAAGCCTTGCCGTTCCCTAACCCTAACCCTAGCCCGGAACGGAAACCCACCACCAGCCCTACAACTTACCCCCAAACCATAGCCTACTCCTGGCCCGTACGCTGGCACTGACCTCTGCGTCAGCATGTAGCCTGTCCCTCCCACGTTTCCGTACCCTCACCTGTGCCCTAAGCCTTGCCGTTCCCTAACCCTAACCCTAGCCCGGAACGGAAACCCACCACCAGCCCTACACCTTACCCTATGCCGTAGCCTACTCCTGTCCCGTACGCTGGCACTGACCCGTGCGTCAGCACGTAGCCTGACCCTCCCACGTTTCTGTACCCTCACCTGTGCCCTAAGCCTTGCCGTTCCCTAACCCTAACCCTAGCCCGGAATGGAAACCCACCACCAGCACTACACCTTACCCTACGCCATAGCCTACTCCTGGCCCGTACGCTGGCACTGACCCGTGTGTCAGCACGTAGCCTGACCCTCACACGTTTTCATACCCTCACCTGTGCCCTAAGCCTTGCCGTTCCCTAACCCTAACCCTAGCCCGGAACGGAAACCCACCACCAGCCCTACACCTTACCCTACGCCGTAGCCTACTCCAGGCCCGTACGCTGGCACTGACCCATGCGTCAGCACGTAGTCTGACCCTCCCACGTTTCCGTACCCTCACCTGTGCCCTAAGCCTTGCCGTTCCCTAACCCTAACCCTAGCCCGGAACAGAAACCCACCACCAGCACTACAACTTACCCCCAAGCCGTACCCTACTCCTGGCCCGTACGCTGGCACTGACCCGTGCGTCAGCACGTAGCCTGACCCTCCCACGTTTCCGTTCCCTCACCTGTGCCCTAAGCCTTGCCGTTCCCTAACCCTAACCCTAGCCCGGAACGGAAACCCACCACCAGCCCTACACCTTACCCTACGCCGTAGCCTAATCCTGGCCCGTACGCTGGCACTGACCCGTGCGTCAGCACGTAGCCTGACCCTCCCACGTTTCCGTACCCTCACCTGTGCCCTAAGCCTTGCCGTTCCCTAACCCTAACCCTAGCCCGGAACGGAAACCCACCACCAGCCCTACAACTTGCCCCCAAGCCGTAGCCTACACCTGGCCTGTACGCTGGCACTGACACGTGCGTCAGCACGTAGCCTAACCCTCCCACGTTTCCGTACCCTCACCTGTGCCCTAAGCCTTGCCGTTCCCTAACCCTAACCCTAGCCCGGAACGGAAACCCACCACCAGCCCTACACCTTACCCCCAAGCCGTAGCCTACTCCTGGCCCGTACGCTGGCACTGACCCGTGCGTCAGCACGTAGCCTGACCCTCCCACGTTTCCGTACCCTCACCTGTGCCCTAAGCCTTGCCGTTCCCTAACCCTAACCCTAGCCCGGAACGGAAACCCACCACCAACCCTACACCTTACCCTACGCCGTAGCCTACTCCTGGCCCGTACGCTGGCACTGACCCATTCGTCAGCACGTAGCCTGACCCTCCCACGTTTCCATACCCACACCTGTGCCCTAAGCCTTGCCGTTCCCTAACCCTAACCCTAGCCCGGAACGGAAACCCACCACCAGCCCTACACCTTACCCTACGCCGTAGCCTACTCCTAGCCCGTACGCTGGCACTGACGCGTGCGTCAGCACGTAGCCTGACCCTCCCACGTTTCCGTACCCTCACCTGTGCCCTAAGCCTTGCCGTTCCCTAACCCTAACCCTAGCCCGGAACGGAAACCCACCACCAGCCCTACAACTTACCCCCAAGCCGTAGCCTACTCCTGGCCCGTACGCTGGCACTGACCCATGCGTCAGCACGTAGCCTGACCCTCCCACGTTTCCGTACACTCACCTGTGCCCTAAGCCTTGCCGTTCCCTAACCCTAACCCTAGCCCGGAACGGAAACCCACCACCAGCCCTACACCTTACCCCCAAGCCGTAGCCTACTCCTGGCCCGTACGCTGGCACTGACCCGTGCGTCAGCACGTAGCCTGACCCTCCCACGTTTCCGTACCCTCACCTGTGCCCTAAGCCTTGCCGTTCCCTAACCCTAACCCTAGCCCGGAACGGAAACCCACCACCAGCCCTACAACTTACCCCCAAACCATAGCCTACTCCTGGCCCGTACGCTGGCACTGACCTCTGCGTCAGCATGTAGCCTGTCCCTCCCACGTTTCCGTACCCTCACCTGTGCCCTAAGCCTTGCCGTTCCCTAACCCTAACCCTAGCCCGGAACGGAAACCCACCACCAGCCCTACACCTTACCCTATGCCGTAGCCTACTCCTGTCCCGTACGCTGGCACTGACCCGTGCGTCAGCACGTAGCCTGACCCTCCCACGTTTCTGTACCCTCACCTGTGCCCTAAGCCTTGCCGTTCCCTAACCCTAACCCTAGCCCGGAATGGAAACCCACCACCAGCACTACACCTTACCCTACGCCATAGCCTACTCCTGGCCCGTACGCTGGCACTGACCCGTGTGTCAGCACGTAGCCTGACCCTCACACGTTTTCATACCCTCACCTGTGCCCTAAGCCTTGCCGTTCCCTAACCCTAACCCTAGCCCGGAACGGAAACCCACCACCAGCCCTACACCTTACCCTACGCCGTAGCCTACTCCAGGCCCGTACGCTGGCACTGACCCATGCGTCAGCACGTAGTCTGACCCTCCCACGTTTCCGTACCCTCACCTGTGCCCTAAGCCTTGCCGTTCCCTAACCCTAACCCTAGCCCGGAACAGAAACCCACCACCAGCACTACAACTTACCCCCAAGCCGTACCCTACTCCTGGCCCGTACGCTGGCACTGACCCGTGCGTCAGCACGTAGCCTGACCCTCCCACGTTTCCGTTCCCTCACCTGTGCCCTAAGCCTTGCCGTTCCCTAACCCTAACCCTAGCCCGGAACGGAAACCCACCACCAGCCCTACACCTTACCCTACGCCGTAGCCTAATCCTGGCCCGTACGCTGGCACTGACCCGTGCGTCAGCACGTAGCCTGACCCTCCCACGTTTCCGTACCCTCACCTGTGCCCTAAGCCTTGCCGTTCCCTAACCCTAACCCTAGCCCGGAACGGAAACCCACCACCAGCCCTACAACTTGCCCCCAAGCCGTAGCCTACACCTGGCCTGTACGCTGGCACTGACACGTGCGTCAGCACGTAGCCTAACCCTCCCACGTTTCCGTACCCTCACCTGTGCCCTAAGCCTTGCCGTTCCCTAACCCTAACCCTAGCCCGGAACGGAAACCCACCACCAGCCCTACACCTTACCCTACGCCGTAGCCTACTCCTGGCCCGTACGCTGGCACTGACCCGTTCGTCAGCACATAGCCTGACCCTCCCACGTTTCGGTACCCTCACCTGTGCCCTAAGCCTTGCCGTTCCCTAACCCTAACCCTAGCCCAGAACGGAAACCCACCACCAGCCCAACAACTTACCCTCAAGCAGTAGCCTACTCCTGGCCCGTACGCTGGCACTGACCCGTGCGTCAGCACGTAGCCTGACCCTCCCACGTTTCCGTACCCTCACCTGTGCCCTAAGCATTGCCGTACCCTAACCCTAACCCTAGCCCGGAACGGAAACCCACCACCAGCCCTACACCTTACCCCCAAGCCGTAGCCTACTCCTGGCCCGTACGCTGGCACTGACCCGTGCGTCAGCACGTAGCCTGACCCTCCCACGTTTCCGTACCCTCACCTGTGCCCTAAGCCTTGCCGTTCCCTAACCCTAACCCTAGCACGGAACGGAAACCCACCACCAGCCCTACACCTTACCCTACGCCGTAGCCTACTCCTGGCCCGTACGCTGGCACTGACCCGTGCGTCAGCACGTAGCCTGACCCTCCCACGTTTCCGTACCCTCACCTGTGCCCTAAGCCTTGCCGTTCCCTAACCCTAACCCTAGCCCGGAACGGAAACCCACCACCAGCCCTACACCTTACCCCCAAGCCGTAGCCTACTACTGGCCCGTACGCTGGCACTGACCCGTGCGTCAGCACGTAGCCTGACCCTCCCACGTTTCCGTACCCTCACCTGTGCCCTAAGCCTTGCCGTTCCCTAACCCTAACCCTAGCCCAGAATTGAAACCCACCACCAGCCCTACACCTTACCCACAAGCCGTAGCCTATACCTGGCCGGTATGATGGCACTGACCCGTGCATCAGCACGTAGCCTGACCCTCCCACGTTTCCGTACCCTCACCTGTGCCCTAAGCCTTGCCGTTCCCTAACCCTAACCCTAGCCCGGAACGGAAACCCACCACCAGCCCTACACCTTACCCTACGCCGTAGCCTACTCCTGGCCCGTACGCGGGCACTGACCCGTGCGTCAGCACGTAGCCTGACCCTCCTACGTTTCCGTACCCTCACCCGTGCCCTAAGCCTTGCCGTTCCCTAACCCTAACCCTAGCACGGAATGGAAACCCACAACCAGCCCTACACCTTACCCTACACCGTAGCCTACTCCTGGCCCGTACACTGGCACTGACCCGTGCGTCAGCACGTAGCCTGACCCTCCCACGTTTCCGTACCCTCACCTGTGCCCTAAGCCTTGCCGTTCCCTAACCCTAACCCTAGCCCGGAACGGAAACCCACCACCAGCCCTACAACTTACCCCCAAGCCGTTGCCTACTCCTGGCCCGTACGCTGGCACTGACCCGTGCGTCAGCACGTAGCCTGACCCTCCCACGTTTCCGTACCCTCACCTGTGCCCTAAGCCTTGCCGTTCCCTAACCCTAACCCTAGCACGGAACCGAAAACCACCACCAGCCCTACACCTTACCCCCAAGCCGTAGCCTACTCCTGGCCCGTACGCTGGCACTGACCCGTGCGTCAGCACGTAGCCTGACCCTCCCACGTTTCCGTACCCTCACCTGTTCCCTAAGCCTTGCCGTTCCCTAACCCTAACCCTAGCCCGGAACGGAAACCCACCACCAGCCCTACACCTTAACCACAAGCCGTAGCCTACACCTGGCCGGTACGCTGGCACTGACCCGTGCGTCAGCACGTAGCCTGACCCTCCCACGTTTCCGTACCCTCACCTGTGCCCTAAGCCTTGCCGTTCCCTAACCCTAACCCTAGCCCGGAACGGAAACCCACCACCAGCCCTACACATTACCCTACGCCGTAGCCTACTCCTGGCCCATACGCTGGCACTGACCCGTGCGTCAGCACGTAGCCTGACCCTCCCACGTTTACGTACCCTCACCTGTGCCCTAAGCCTTGCCGTTCCCTAACCCTAACCCTAGCCCGGAAAGGAAACCCACCACCAGCCCTACACCTTACCCCCAAGGCGTAGCCTACTGCTGGCCCGTAGGCTGGCACTGACCCTTGCGTCAGCACGTAGCCTGACCCTCCCACGTTTCCGTACCCTCACCTGTGCCCTAAGACTTGCCGTTCCCTAACCCTAACCCTAGCCCGGAACGGAAACCCACCACCAACCCTACACCTTACCCTACGCCGTAGCCTACTCCTGGCCCGTACGCTGGCACTGACCCATTCGTCAGCACGTATCCTGACCCTCCCACGTTTCCATACCCACACCTGTGCACTAAGCCTTGCCGTTCCCTAACCCTAACCCTAGCCCGGAACGGAAACCCACCACCAGCCCTACACCTTACCCTACGCCGTAGCCTACTCCTAGCCCGTACGCTGGCACTGACCCGTGCGTCAGCACGTAGCCTGACCCTCCCACGTTTCCGTACCCTCACCTGTGCCCTAAGCCTTGCCGTTCCCTAACCCTAACCCTAGCCCGAAACGGAAACACACCACCAGCCCTACAACTTACCCCCAAGCCGTAGCCTACTCCAGGCCCGTACGCTGGCACTGACCCATGCGTCAGCACGTACCCTGACCCTCCCACGTTTCCGTACACTCACCTGTGCCCTAAGCCTTGCCGTTCCCTAACCCTAACCCTAGCGCGGAACGGAAACCCACCACCAGCCCTACACCTTACCCCCAAGCCGTAGCCTACTCCTGGCCCGTACGCTGGCACTGACCCTTGCGTCAGCACGTAGCCTGACCCTCCCACGTTTCCGTACCCTCACCTGTGCCCTAAGCCTTGCCGTTCCCTAACCCTAACCCTAGCCCGGAACGGGAACGCACCACCAGCCCTACAACTTACCCCCAAACCATAGCCTACTCCTGGCCCGTACGCTGGCACTGACCTCTGCGTAAGCATGTAGCCTGTCCCTCCCACGTTTCCGTACCCTCACCTGTGCCCTAAGCCTTGCCGTTCCCTAACCCTAACCCTAGCCCGGAACGGAAACCCACCACCAGCCCTACACCTTACCCAATGCCGCAGCCTACTCCTGTCCCGTACGCTGGCACTGACCCGTGCGTCAGCACGTAGCCTGACCCTCCTACGTTTCTGTACCCTCACCTGTGCCCTAAGCCTTGCCGTTCCCTAACCCTAACCCTAGCCCGGAAGGGAAACACACCACCAGCCCTACACCTTACCCCCAAGCCGTAGCCTACTCCTGGCCCGTACGCTGGCACTTACACATGCGTCAGCACGTAGCCTGACCCTCCCACGTTTCCGTACCCTCACCTGTGACCTAAGCCTTGCCGTTCCCTAACCCTAACCCTAGCCCTGAACGGAAACCCACCACCAGCCCTACACCTTACCCCCAAGCCGTAGCCTACTCCTGGCGCGTACGCTGGCACTGACCCGTGCGTCAGCACGTAGCCTGAACCTCCCACGTTTCCGTACCCTCACCTGTGCCCTAAGCCTTGCCGTTCCCTAACCCTAACCCTAGCCCGGAACGGAAACCCACCACCAGCCCTACACCTTACCCACAAGCCGTAGCCTACACCTGGCTGGTACGCTGGCACTGACCCGTGCGTCAGCACGTAGCCTGACCCTCCCACGTTTCCGTACCCTCACCTGTGCCGTAAGCCTTGCCGTTCCCTAACCCTAACCCTAGCCCGGAACGGAAACCCACCACCAGCCCTACACATTATCCTACGCCGTAGCCTACTCCTGGCCCGTACGCTGGCACTGACCCGTGCGTCAGCACGTAGCCTGACACTCCCACGTTTCCGTACCCTCACCTGTGCCCTAAGCCTTGACGTTCCCTAACCCTAACCCTAGCCCGGAAGGGAAACACACCACCAGCCCTACACCTTACCCCCAAGCCGTAGCCTACTCCTGGCCCGTACGCTGGCACTGACACATGCGTCAGCACGTAGCCTGACCCTCCCACGTTTCCGTACCCTCACCTGTGCCCTAAGCCTTGCCGTTCCCTAACCCTAACCCTAGCCCGGAACGGAAACCCACCACCAGCCCTACAACTTACCCCCAAGCCGTAGCCTACGCCTGGCCCGTACGCTGGCACTGACCCTTGCGTCAGCACGTAGCCTGACCCTCCCACGTTTCCGTACCCTCACCTGTGCCCTAAGCCTTGCCGTTCCCTAACCCTAACCCTAGCCCAGAACGAAAACCCACCACCAGCCCTACACCTTACCCTACGCCGTAGCCTACTCCTGGCCCGTATGCTGGCACTGACCCGTGCGTCAGCACGTACCCTGACCCTCCCACGTTTCCGTACCCTCACCTGTGCCCTAAGCCTTGCCGTTCCCTAACCCTAACTCTAGCCCGGAACGGAAACCCACCACCAGGCCTACACCTTACCCTACGCCGTAGCCTACTCCTGGCCCATACGCTGGCACTGACCCGTGCGTCAGCACGTAGCCTGACCCTCCCACGTTTCCGTACCCTCACCTGTGCCCTAAGCCTTGCCGTTCCCTAACCCTAACCCTAGCCCGGAACGGAAACCCACCACCAGCCCTACAACTTACCCCCAAGCCGTAGCCTAATCCTGGCCCGTACACTGGCACTGACCCGTGCGTCAGCACGTAGCCTGACCCTCCCACGTTTCCGTACCCTCACCTGTGCCCTAAGCCTTGCCATTCCCTAACCCTAACCCTAGCCGGGAACGGAAACCCACCACCAGCCCAACACCTTACCCCCAAGCCGTAGCCTACTCCTGGCCCGTACGCTGGCACTGACCCGTGCGTCAGCACGTAGCCTGAACCTCCCACGTTTCCGTACCCTCACCTGTGCCCGAAGCCTTGCCGTTCCCTAACCCTAACCCTAGCCCGGAACGGAAACCCACCACCAGCCCTACACCTTACCCCCAAGCAATAGCCTACTCCTGGCCCGTACGCTGGCACTGACCTGTGCGTCAGCACGTAGCCTGTCCCTCCCACGTTTCCGTACCCTCACCTGTGCCCTAAGCCTTGCCGTTCCCTAACCCTAACCCTAGCCCGGAACGGAAACCCACCACCAGCCCTACAACTTACCCCCAAGCCGTAGCCTATGCCTGGCCCGTACGCTGGCACTGAACCTTGCGTCAGCACGTAGCCTGACCCTCCCACGTTTCCGTACCCTCACCTGTGCCCTAAGCCTTGCCGTTCCCTAACCCTAACCCTAGCCCGGAACGAAAACCCACCACCAGCCCTACACCTTACCCTACGCCGTAGCCTACTCCTGGCCCGTACGCTGGCACTGACCCGTGCGTCAGCACGTAGCCTGACCCTCCCACGTTTCCGTACCCTCACCTGTGCCCTAAGCCTTGCCGTTCCCTAACCCTAACCCTAGCCCGGAACGGAAACCCACCACCAGCCCTACAACTTACCCCCAAGCCGTAGCCTACTCCTGGCCCGTACGCTGGCACTGACCCGTGCGTCAGCACGTAGCCTGACCCTCCCACGTTTCCGTACCCTCACCTGTGCCCTAAGCCTTGCCATTCCCTAACGCTAACCCTAGCCTGGAACGGAAACCCACCACCAGCCCTACACCTTACCCTACGCCGTAGCCTACTCCTAGCCCGTACGCTGGCACTGACCCGTGCGTCAGCACGTAGCCTGACCCTCCCACGTTTCCGTACCCTCACCTGTGCCCTAAGCCTTGCCGTTCCCTAACCCTAACCCTAGCCCGGAACGGAAACACACCACCAGCCCTACAACTTACCCCCAAGCCGTAGCCTACTCCAGGCCCGTACGCTGGCACTGACCCATGCGTCAGCACGTAGCCTGACCCTCCCACGTTTCCGTACACTCACCTGTGCCCTAAGCCTTGCCGTTCCCTAACCCTAACCCTAGCGCGGAACGGAAACCCACCACCAGCCCTACACCTTACCCCCAAGCCGTAGCCTACTCCTGGCCCGTACGCTGGCACTGACCCGTGCGTCAGCACGTAGCCTGACCCTCCCACGTTTCCGTACCCTCACCTGTGCCCTAAGCCTTGCCGTTCCCTAACCCTAACCCTAGCCCGGAACGGAAACCCACCACCAGCCCTACACCTTACCCAATGCCGTAGCCTACTCCTGTCCCGTACGCTGGCACTGACCCGTGCGTCAGCACGTAGCCTGACCCTCCCACGTTTCTGTACCCTCACCTGTGCCCTAAGCCTTGCCGTTACCTATCCCTAACCCTAGCCCGGAACGGAAACCCACCACTAGCACTACACCTTACCCTACGCCATAGCCTACTCCTGGCCCGTACGCTGGCGCTGACCCGTGTGTTAGCACGTAAACTGACCCTCACACGTTTTCATACCCTCACCTGTGCCCTAAGCCTTGCCGTTCCCTAACCCTAACCCTAGCCCGGAACGGAAACACACCACCAGCCCTACACCTTACCCTGTGCCGTAGCCTACTCCTGGCCCATACGCTGGCACTGACCCGTGCGTCAGCACGCAGCCTGAACCTCCCACGTTTCCGTACCCTCACCTGTGCCCGAAGCCTTGCCGTTCCCTAACCCTAACCCTAGCCCGGAAGGGAAACCCACAACCAGCCCTACACCTTACCCCCAAGCCATAGCCTACTCCTGGCCCGTACGCTGGCACTGACCCGTGTGTTAGCACGTAACCTGACCCTCACACGTTTTCATACCCTCACCTGTGCCCTAAGCCTTGACGTTCCCTAACCCTAACCCTAGCCCGGAACGGAAACCCACCACCAGCCCTACACCTTACCCTAAGCCGTAGCCTACTCCTGGCCCGTACGCTGGCACTGACCCGTGCGTCAGCACGTAGCCTGACCCTCCCACGTTTCCGTACCCTCACCTGTGCCCTAAGCCTTGCCGTTCCCTAACCCTAACCCTAGCCCGGAACGGAAACCCACCACCAGCCCTACACCTTACCCCCAAGCCGTAGCCTACTCCTGGCCCGTACGCTGGCGCTGACCCGTGCGTCAGCACGTAGCCTGACCCTCCCACGTTTCCGTACCCTCACCTGTGCCCTAAGCCTTGCCGTTCCCTAACCCTAACCCTAGCCCGGAACGGAAACCCACCACCAGCCCTACAACTTACCCCCAAACCATAGCCTACTCCTGGCCCGTACGCTGGCACTGACCTCTGCGTCAGCATGTAGCCTGTCCCTCCCACGTTTCCGTACCCTCACCTGTGCCCTAAGCCTTGCCGTTCCCTAACCCTAACCCTAGCCCGGAACGGAAACCCACCACCAGCCCTACACCTTACCCAATGCCGTAGCCTACTCCTGGCCCGTACGCTGGCACTGACCCGTACGTCAGCACGTAGCCTGACCCTCCCACGTTTCTGTACCCACACCTGTGCCCTAAGCCTTGCCGTTACCTATCCCTAACCCTAGCCCGGAACGGAAACCCACCACTAGCACTACACCTTACCCTACGCCATAGCCTACTCCTGGCCCGTACGCTGGCACTGACCCGTGTGTTAGCACGTAACCTGACCCTCACACGTTTTCATACCCTCACCTGTGCCCTAAGCCTTGCCGTTCCCTAACCCTAACCCTAGCCCGGAACGGAAACACACCACCAGCCCTACACCTTACCCTATGCCGTAGCCTACTCCTGGCCCATACGCTGGCACTGACCCGTGCGTCAGCACGCAGCCTGAACCTCCCACGTTTCCGTACCCTCACCTGTGCCCGAAGCCTTGCCGTTCCCTAACCCTAACCCTAGCCCGGAAGGGAAACCCACAACCAGCCCTACACCTTACCCCCAAACCATAGCCTACTCCTGGCCCGTACGCTGGCACTGACCTGTGCGTCAGCACGTAGCCTGTCCCTCCCACGTTTCCGTAACCTCACCTGTGCCCTAAGCCTTGCCGTTCCCTTACCCTAACCATAGCCCGGAACGGAAACCCACCACCAGCCCTACATCTTACCCACAAGCCGTAGCCTACACCTGGCCGGTACGCTGGCACTGACCCGTGTGTTAGCACGTAACCTGACCCTCACACGTTTTCATACCCTCACCTGTGCCCTAAGCCTTGCCGTTCCCTAACCCTAACCCTAGCCCGGAATGGAAACCCACCACCAGCCCTACACCTTACCCTAAGCCGTAGCCTACTCCTGGCCCGTACGCTGGCACTGACCCGTGCGTCAGCACGTAGCCTGACCCTCCCACGTTTCCGTACCCTCACCTGTGCCCTAAGCCTTGCCGTTCCCTAACCCTAACCCTAGCCCGGAACGGAAACCCACCACCAGCCCTACACCTTACCCCCAAGCCGTAGCCTACTCCTGGCCCGTACGCTGGCGCTGACCCGTGCGTCAGCACGTAGCCTGACCCTCCCACGTTTCCGTACCCTCACCTGTGCCCTAAGCCTTGCCGTTCCCTAACCCTAACCCTAGCCCGGAACGGAAACCCACCACCAGCCCTACACCTTACCCCCAAGCCGTAGCCTACTCCTGGCCCGTACGCTGGCACTGACCCGTGCGTCAGCACGTAGCCTGACCCTCCCACGTTTCCGTACCCTCACCTGTGCCCTAAGCCTTGCCGTTCCCTAACCCTAACTCTAGCATGGAACGGAAAACCACCACCAGCCCTGCACCTTACCCTACGCCGTAGCCTACTCCTGGCCCGTACGCTGGCACTGACCCGTGCGTCATCACGTAGCCTGACCCTCCCATGTTTCTGTACCCTCACCTGTGCCCTAAGACTTGCCGTTCCCTAACCCTAACCCTAGCCCGGAACGGAAACCCACCACCAACCCTACACCTTACCCCCAAACCGTAGCCTACTCCTGGCCCGTACGCTGGCACTGACCCGTGCGTCAGCACGTAGCCTGACCCTCCCACGTTTCCGTACCCTCACCTGTGCCCTAAGCCTTGCCGTTCCCTAACCCTAACCCTAGCCCGGAAGGGAAACACACCACCAGCCCTACACCTTACCCCCAAGCCGTAGCCTACTCCTGGCCCGTACGCTGGCACTTACACATGCGTCAGCACGTAGCCTGACCCTCCCACGTTTCCGTACCCTCACCTGTGACCTAAGCCTTGCCGTTCCCTAACCCTAACCCTAGCCCTGAACGGAAACCCACCACCAGCCCTACACCTTACCCCCAAGCCGTAGCCTACTCCTGGCGCGTACGCTGGCACTGACCCGTGCGTCAGCACGTAGCCTGAACCTCCCACGTTTCCGTACCCTCACCTGTGCCCTAAGCCTTGCCGTTCCCTAACCCTAACCCTAGCCCGGAACGGAAACCCACCACCAGCCCTACACCTTACCCACAAGCCGTAGCCTACACCTGGCTGGTACGCTGGCACTGACCCGTGCGTCAGCACGTAGCCTGACCCTCCCACGTTTCCGTACCCTCACCTGTGCCCTAAGCCTTGCCGTTCCCTAACCCTAACCCTAGCCCGGAACGGAAACCCACCACCAGCCCTACACCTTACCCTACGCCGTAGCCTACTCCTGGCCCGTACGCTGGCACTGACCCGTGCGTCAGCACGTAGCCTGACCCTCCCACGTTTCCGTACCCTCACCTGTGCCCTAAGCCTTGCCGTTCCCTAACCCTAACCCTAGCCCGGAACGGAAACCCACCACCAGCCCTACACCTTACCCCCAAGCCGTAGCCTAATCCTGGCCCGTACACTGGCACTGACCCGTGCGTCAGCACGTAGCCTGAACCTCCCACGTTTCCGTACCCTCACCTGTGCCCTAAGCATTGCCGTTCCCTAACCCTAACCCTAGCTTGGAACGGAAACCCACCACCAGCCCAACACCTTACCCCCAAGCCGTAGCCTACTCCTGGCCCGTACGCTGGCACTGACACGTGCGTCAGCACGTAACCTGACCCTCCCACGTTTCCGTAACCTCACCTGTGCTCTAAGCCTTGCCGTTCCCTAACCCTAACTCTAGCACGCAACGGAAACCCACCACCAGCCCTGCACCTTACCCTACGCCGTAGCCTACTCCTGGCCCGTACGCTGGCACTAAACCGTGCGTCAGCACGTAGCCTGACCCTCCCACGTTTCCGTAGCCTCACCTGTGCCCTAAGCCTTGCCGTTCCCTAACCCTAACCCTAGCCCAGAACGGAAACCCACCACCAGCCCTACACCTTACCCTACGCCGTAGCCTACTCCTGGCCCGTACGCTGGCACTGACCCATGCGTCAGCACGTACCCTGACCCTCCCACGTTTCCGTACCCTCACCTGTGCCCTAAGCCTTGCCGTTCCCTAACCCTAACCCTAGCCCGGAACGGAAACACACCACCAGCCCTACAACTTACCCCCAAGCCGTAGCCTACTCCAGGCCCGTACGCTGGCACTGACCCATGCGTCAGCACGTACCCTGACCCTCCCACGTTTCCGTACACTCACCTGTGCCCTAAGCCTTGCCGTTCCCTAACCCTAACCCTAGCGCGGAACGGAAACCCACCACCAGCCCTACACCTTACCCCCAAGCCGTAGCCTACTCCTGGCCCGTACGCTGGCACTGACCCGTGCGTCAGCACGTAGCCTGACCCTCCCACGTTTCCGTACCCTCACATGTGCCCTAAGCCTTGCCGTTCCCTAACCCTAACCCTAGCCCGGAACGGAAACCCACCACCAGCCCTACAACTTACCCCCAAACCATAGCCTACTCCTGGCCCGTACGCTGGCACTGACCTCTGCGTCAGCATGTAGCCTGTCCCTCCCACGTTTCCGTACCCTCACCTGTGCCCTAAGCCTTGCCGTTCCCTAACCCTAACCCTAGCCCGGAACGGAAACCCACCACCAGCCCTACACCTTACCCAATGCCGTAGCCTACTCCTGTCCCGTACGCTGGCACTGACCCATGCGTCAGCACGTAGCCTGACCCTCCCACGTTTCTGTACCCTCACCTGTGCCCTAAGCCTTGCCGTTACCTATCCCTAACCCTAGCCCGGAACGGAAACCCACCACCAGCACTACACCTTACCCTACGCCATAGCCTATTCCTGGCCCGTACGCTGGCACTGACACGTGTGTTAGCACGTAACCTGACCCTCACACGTTTTCATACCCTCACCTGTGCCCTAAGCCTTGCCGTTCTCTAACCCTAACCCTAGCCCGGAACGGAAACACACCACCAGCCCTACACCTTACCCTATGCCGTAGCCTACTCCTGGCCCATACGCTGGCACTGATCCGTGCGTCAGCACGTAGCCTGAACCTCCCACGCTTCCGTACCCTCACCTGTGCCCGAAGCCTTGCCGTTCCCTAACCCTAACCCTAGCCCGGAAGGGAAACCCACCACCAGCCCTACACCTTACCCCCAAGCAATAGCCTACTCCTGGCCCGTACGCTGGCACTGACCTGTGCGTCAGCACGTAGCCTGTCCCTCCCACGTTTCCGTACCCTCACCTGTGCCCTAAGCCTTGCCGTTCCCTAACCCTAACCCTAGCCCGGAACGGAAACCCACCACCAGCCCTACAACTTACCCCCAAGCCGTAGCCTACGCCTGGCCCGTACGCTGGCACTGACCCTTGCGTCAGCACGTAGCCTGACCCTCCCACGTTTCCGTACCCTCACCTGTGCCCTAAGCCTTGCCGTTCCCTAACCATAACCCTAGCCCGGAACGAAAACCCACCACCAGCCCTACACCTTACCCTACGCCGTAGCCTACTCCTGGCCCGTACGCTGGCACTGACCCGTGCGTCAGCACGTAGCCTGACCCTCCCACGTTTCCGTACCCTCACCTGTGCCCTAAGCCTTGCCGTTCCCTAACCCTAACCCTACCCCGGAACGGAAACCCACCACCAGCCCTACAACTTACCCCCAAGCCGTAGCCTACTCCTGACCCGTACGCTGGCACTGACCCGTGCGTCAGCACGTAGCCTGACCCTCCCACGTTTCCGTACCCTCACCTGTGCCCTAAGCTTTGCCATTCCCTAACCCTAACCCTAGCCTGGAACGGAAACCCACCACCAGCCCTACACCTTACCCTACGCCGTAGCCTACTCCTAGCCCGTACGCTGGCACTGACCCGTGCGTCAGCACGTAGCCTGACCCTCCCACGTTTCCGTACCCTCACCGGTGCCCTAAGCCTTGCCGTTCCCTAACCCTAACCCTAGCCCGGAACGGAAACACACCACCAGCCCTACAACTTACCCCCAAGCCGTAGCCTACTCCAGGCCCGTACGCTGGCACTGACCCATGCGTCAGCACGTAGCCTGACCCTCCCACGTTTCCGTACACTCACCTGTGCCCTAAGCCTTGCCGTTCCCTAACCCTAACCCTAGCGCGGAACGGAAACCCACCACCAGCCCTACACCTTACCCCCAAGCCGTAGCCTACTCCTGGCCCGTACGCTGGCACTGACCCGTGCGTCAGCACGTAGCCTGACCCTCCCAAGTTTCCGTACCCTCACATGTGCCCTAAGCCTTGCCGTTCCCTAACCCTAACCCTAGCCCGGAACGGAAACCCACCACCAGCCCTACAACTTACCCCCAAACCATAGCCTACTCCTGGCCCGTACGCTGGCACTGACCTCTGCGTCAGCATGTAGCCTGTCCCTCCCACGTTTCCGTACCCTCACCTGTGCCCTAAGCCTTGCCGTTCCCTAACCCTAACCCTAGCCCGGAACGGAAACCCACCACCAGCCCTACACCTTACCCAATGCCGTAGCCTACTCCTGTCCCGTACGCTGGCACTGACCCGTGCGTCAGCACGTAGCCTGACCCTCACACGTTTCTGTACCCTCACCTGTGCCCTAAGCCTTGCCGTTCCCTATCGCTAACCCTAGCCCGGAACGGAAACCCACCACCAGCACTACACTTTACCCTACGCCATAGCCTACTCCTGGCCCGTACGCTGGCACTAACCCGTGTGTTAGCACGTAACCTGACCCTCACACGTTTTCATACCCTCACCTGTGCCCTAAGCCTTGCCGTTCTCTAACCCTAACCCTAGCCCGGAACGGAAACACACCACCAGCCCTACACCTTACCCTATGCCGTAGCCTACTCCTGCCCCATACGCTGGCACTGACCATGCGTCAGCACGTAGCCTGAACCTCCCACGTTTCCGTACCCTCACCTGTGCCCGAAGCCTTGCCGTTCCCTAACCCTAACCCTAGCCCGGAAGGGAAACCCACCACCAGCCCTACACCTTACCCCCAAGCAATAGCCTACTCCTGGCCCGTACGCTGGCACTGACCTGTGCGTCAGCACGTAGCCTGTCCCTCCCACGTTTCCGTACCCTCACCTGTGCCCTAAGCCTTGCCGTTCCCTAACCCTAACCCTAGCCCGGAACGGAAACCCACCACCAGCCCTACATCTTACCCACAAGCCGTAGCCTACACCTGGCCGGTACGCTGGCACTGACCCGTGCGTCAGCACGTAGCCTGAACCTCCCACGTTTCCGTACCCTCACCTGTGCCCTAAGCCTTGCCGTTCCCTAACCCTAACCCTAGCCCGGAACGGAAACCCACCACCAGCCCTACAACTTACCCCCAAGCCGTAGCCTACGCCTGGACCGTACGCTGGCACTGACCCTTGCGTCAGCACGTAGCCTGACCCTCCCACGTTTCCGTACCCTCACCTGTGCCCTAAGCCTTGCCGTTCCCGAACCCTAACCCTAGCCCGGAACGGAAACACACCACCAGCCCTACACCTTACCCTATGCCGTAGCCTACTCCTGGCCCATACGCTGGCACTGACCCGTGCGTCAGCACGTAGCCTGAACCTCCCACGTTTCCGTACCCTCACCTGTGCCCGAAGCCTTGCCGTTCCCTAACCCTAACCCTAGCCCGGAAGGGAAACACAAAACCAGCCCTACACCTTACCCCCAAGCCATAGCCTACTCCTGGCCCGTACGCTGGCACTGACCCGTGCGTCAGCACGTAGCCTGTCCCTCCCACGTTTCCGTACCCTCACCTGTGCCCTAAGCCTTGCCGTTCCCTAACCCTAACCCTACCCCGGAACGGAAACCCACCACCAGCCCTACATCTTACCCACAAGCCGTAGCCTACACCTGGCCGGTACGCTGGCACTGACTCGTGCGTCAGCACGTAGCCTGACCCTCCCACGTTTCCGTACCCTCACCTGTGCCCTAAGCCTTGCCGTTCCCTAACCCTAACCCTAGCCCGGAACGGAAACCCACCACCAGCCCTACACCTTACCCTACGCCGTAGCCTACTCCTGGCCCGTACGCTGGCACTGACCCGTGCGTCAGCACGTAGCCTGACCCTCCCACTTTTCCGTACCCTCACCTGTGCCCTAAGCCTTGCCGTTCCCTAACCCTAACCCTAGCCCGGAACGGAAACCCACCACCAGCCCTACACCTTACCCCCAAGCCGTAGCCTACTCCTGGCCCGTACGCTGGCGCTGACCCGTGCGTCAGCACGTAGCCTGACCCTCCCACGTTTCCGTACCCTCACCTGTGCCCTAAGCCTTGCCGTTCCCTAACCCTAACCCTAGCCCGGAACGGAAACCCACCACCAGCCCTACAACTTACCCCCAAGCCGTAGCCTACTCCTGGCCCGTACGCTGGCACTGACCCGTGCGTCAGCACGTAGCCTGACCCTCCCACGTTTCCGTACCCTCACATGTGCCCTAAGCCTTGCCGTTCCCTAACCCTAACCCTAGCCCGGAACGGAAACCCACCACCAGCCCTACAACTTACCCCCAAGCCGTAGCCTACTCCTGGCCCGTATGCTGGCACTGACCCGTGCGTCAGCACGGAGCCTGACCCTCCCACGTTTCCGTACCCTCACCTGTGCCCTAAGCCTTGCCGTTCCATAACCCTAACCCTAGCCCAGAACGGAAACCCACCACCAGCCCTACAACTTACCCCCAAGCCGTACCCTACTCCTGGCCCGTACGCTGGCACTGACCCGTGCGTCAGCACGTAGCCTGACCCTCCCACGTTTCCGTACCCTCACCTGTGCCCTAAGCCTTGCCGTTCCCTAACCCTAACTCTAGCCCGGAACGGAAACCCACCACCAGCCCTACACCTTACCCTACGCCGTAGCCTACTCCTGGCCCGTACGCTGGCACTGACCCGTGCGTCAGCACGTAGCCTGACCCTCCCACGTTTCCGTTCCCTCACCTGTGCCCTAAGCCTTGCCGTTCCCTTACCCTAACCCTAGCCCGGAACGGAAACCCACCACCAGCCCTACACGTTACCCCCAAGCCGTAGCCTACACCTGGCCTTTACGCTGGCACTGACACGTGCGTCAGCACGTAGCCTAACCCTCCCACGTTTCCGTACCCTCACCTGTGCCCTAAGCCTTGCCGTTCCCTAACCCTAACCCTAGCCCGGAACAGAAACCCACCACCAGCCCTACACCTTACCCTACGCCGTAGCCTACTCCTGGCCCGTACGCTGGCACTGACCCGTGCGTCAGCACGTAGCCTGACCCTCCCACGTTTCGGTACCCTCACCTGTGCCCTAAGCCTTGCCGTTCCCTAACCCTAACACTAGCCCGGAACGGAAACCCACCAAAAGCCCTACACGTTACCCCCAAGCCGTAGCCTACTCCTGGCCCGTACGCTGGCACTGACCCGTGCGTCAGCACGTAGCCTGACCCTCCCACGTTTCTGTACCCTCACCTGTGCCCTAAGCCTTGCCGTTCCCTAACCCTAACCCTAGCCCGGATCGGAAACCCACCACCAGCCCAACAACTTACCCTCAAGCAGTAGCCTACTCCTGGCCCGTACGCTGGCACTGACCCGTGCGTCAGCACGTAGCCTGACCCTCCCACGTTTCCGTACCCTCACCTGTGCCCTAAGCCTTGCCGTTCCCTAACCCTAACCCTAGCCCGGAACGGAAACCCACCACCAGCCCTACACCTTACCCTACGCCGTAGCCTAATCCTGGCCCGTACGCTGGCACTGACCCGTGCGTCAGCACGTAGCCTGACCCTCCCACGTTTCCGTACCATCACCTGTGCCCTAAGCCTTGCCGTTCCCTAACCCTAACCCTAGCCCGGAACGGAAACCCACCACCAGCTCTACACCTTACCCCCAAGCCGTAGCCTACACCTGGCCTGTACGCTGGCACTGACACGTGCGTCAGCACGTAGCCTAACCCTCCCACGTTTCCGTACCCTCACCTGTGCCCTAAGCCTTGCCGTTCCCTAACCCTAACCCTAGCCCGGAACGGAAACACACCACCAGCCCTACACCTTACCCTACGCCGTAGCCTACTCCTGGCCCGTACGCTGGCACTGACCCGTGCGTCAGCACATAGCCTGACCCTCCCACGTTTCGGTACCCTCACCTGTGCCCTAAGCCTTGCCGTTCCCTAACCCTAACACTAGCCCGGAACGGAAACCCACCAAAAGCCCTACACGTTACCCCCAAGCCGTAGCCTACTCCTGGCCCGTACGCTGGCACTGACCCGTGCGTCAGCACGTAGCCTGACCCTCCCACGTTTCTGTACCCTCACCTGTGCCCTAAGCCTTGCCGTTCCCTAACCCTAACCCTAGCCTGGAACGGAAACCCACCACCAGCCCAACAACTTACCCTCAAGCAGTAGCCTACTCCTGGCCCGTACGCTGGCACTGACCCGTGCGTCAGCACGTAGCCTGACCCTCCCACGTTTCCGTACCCTCACCTGTGCCCTAAGCATTGCCGTACCCTAACCCTAACCCTAGCCCGGAACGGAAACCCACCACCAGCCCTACACCTTACCCCCAAGCCGTAGCCTACTCCTGGCCCGTACGCTGGCACTGACCCGTGCGTCAGCACGTAGCCTGACCCTCCCACGTTTCCGTACCCTCACCTGTGCCCTAAGCCTTGCCGTTCCCTAACCCTAACCCTAGCCCGGAACGGAAACCCACCACCAGCCCTACACCTTACCCTACGCCGTAGCCTACTCCTGGCCCGTACGCTGGCACTGACCCGCGCGTCAGCACGTAGCCTGACCCTCCCACGTTTCCGTACCCTCACCTGTGCCCTAAGCCTTGCCGTTCCCTAACCCTAACCCTAGCCCGGAACGGAAACCCACCACCAGCCCTACACCTTACCCCCAAGCCGTAGCCTACTCCTGGCCCGTACGCTGGCACTGACACGTGCGTCAGCACGTAGCCTGACCCTCCCACGTTTCCGTACCCTCACCTGTGCCCTAAGCCTTGCCGTTCCCTAACCCTAACCCTAGCCCAGAATGGAAACCCACCACCAGCCCTACACCTTAACCTACACCGTAGCCTACTCCTGGCCCGTACGCTGGCACTGACCCGTGCATCAGCACGTAGCCTGACCCTCCCACGTTTCCGTACCCTCACCTGTGCCCTAAGCCTTGCCTTTCCCTAACCCTAACCCTAGCCCGGAACCGAAACCCACCACCAGCCCTACAACTTACCCCCAAGCCGTAGCCTACTCCTGGCCCGTACGCTGGCACTGACCCGTGCGTCAGCACGTAGCCTGACCCTCCCACGTTTCCGTACCCTCACCTGTGCGCTAAGCCTTGCCGTTCCCTAACCCTAACCCTAGCCCGGAACGGAAACCCACCATCTTCCCTACACCTTAACCCCAAGCCGTAGCCTACTCCTGGCCCGTACGCTGGCACTGACTCGTGCGTCAGCACGTAGCCTGACCCTCCCACGTTTCCGTACCCTCACCTGTGCCCTAAGCCTTGCCGTTCCCTAACCCTAACCCTAGCGCGGAACCGAAACCCACCACCAGCCCTACACCTTACCCCCAAGCCGTAGCCTACTCCTGGCCCGTACGCTGGCACTGACCCGTGCGTCAGCACGTAGCCTGACCCTCCCACGTTTCCGTACCCTCACCTGTGCCCTAAGCCTTGCCGTTCCCTAACCCTAACCCTAGCCCGGAACGGAAACACACCACCAGCCCTACACCTTACCCTATGCCGTAGCCTACTCCTGTCCCGTACGCTGGCACTGACCCGTGCGTCAGCACGTAGCCTGACCCTCCCACGTTTCTGTACCCTCACCTGTGCCCTAAGCCTTGCCGTTCCCTAACCCTAACCCTAGCCCGGAACGGACACCCACCACCAGCACTACACCTTACCCTATGCCATAGCCTACTCCTGGCCCGTACGCTGGCACTGACCCGTGTGTCAGCACGTAGCCTGACCCTCACGCGTTTTCATACCCTCACCTGTGCCCTAAGCCTTGCCGTTCCCTAACCCTAACCCTAGCCCGGAACGGAAACCCACCACCAGCCCTACACCTTACCCTACGCCGTAGCCTACTCCAGGCCCGTACGCTGGCACTGACCCATGCGTCAGCACGTAGTCTGACCCTCCCACGTTTCCGTACCCTCACCTGTGCCCCAAGCCTTGCCGTTCCCTAACCCTAACCCTAGCCCGGAACAGAAACCCACCACCAGCACTACAACTTACCCCAAGCCGTACCCTACTCCTGGCCCGTACGCTGGCACTGACCCGTGCGTCAGCACGTAGCCTGACCCTCCCACGTTTCCGTTCCCTCACCTGTGCCCTAAGCCTTGCCGTTCCCTAACCCTAACCCTAGCCCGGAACGGAAACCCACCACCAGCCCTACACCTTACCCTACGCCGTAGCCTAATCCTGGCCCGTACGCTGGCACTGACCCGTGCGTCAGCACGTAGCCTGACCCTCCCACGTTTCCGTACCCTCACCTGTGCCCTAAGCCTTGCCGTTCCCTAACCCTATCCCTAGCACGGAACGGAAACCCACCACCAGCCCTACAACTTGCCCCCAAGCCGTAGCCTACACCTGGCCTGTACGCTGGCACTGACACGTGCGTCAGCACGTAGCCTAACCCTCCCACGTTTCCGTACCCTCACCTGTGCCCTAAGCCTTGCCGTTCCCTAACCCTAACCCTAGCCCGGAACGGAAACCCACCACCAGCCCTACACCTTACCCTACGCCGTAGCCTACTCCTGGCCCGTACGCTGGCACTGACCCGTGCGTCAGCACGTAGCCTGACCCTCCCACGTTTCGGTACCCTCACCTGTGCCCTAAGCCTTGCCGTTCCCTAACCCTAACACTAGCCCGGAACGGAAACCCACCAAAAGCCCTACAGGTTACCCCCAAGCCGTAGCCTACTCCTGGCCCATACGCTGGCACTGACCCGTGCGTCAGCACGTAGCCTGACCCTCCCACGTTTCTGTACCCTCACCTGTGCCCTAAGCCTTGCCGTTCCCTAACCCTAACCCTAGCCCGGAACGGAAACCCACCACCAGCCCAACAACTTACCCTCAAGCAGTAGCCTACTCCTGGCCCGTACGCTGGCACTGACCCGTGCGTCAGCACGTAGCCTGACCCTCCCACGTTTCCGTACCCTCACCTGTGCCCTAAGCATTGCCGTACCCTAACCCTAACCCTAGCCCGGAACGGAAACCCACCACCAGCCCTACACCTTACCCCCAAGCCGTAGCCTACTCCTGGCCCGTACGCTGGCACTGACCCGTGCGTCAGCACGTAGCCTGACCCTCCCACGTTTCCGTACCCTCACCTGTGCCCTAAGCCTTGCCGTTCCCTAACCCTAACCCTAGCACGGAACGGAAACCCAACACCAGCCCTACACCTTACCCTACGCCGTAGCCTACTCCTGGCCCGTACGCTGGCACTGACCCGTGCGTCAGCACGTAGCCTGACCCTCCCACGTTTCCGTACCCTCACCTGTGCCCTAAGCCTTGCCGTTCCCTAACCCTAACCTTAGCCCGGAACGGAAACCCACCACCAGCCCTACAACTTACCCCCAAGCCGTAGCCTACTCCTGGCCCGTACGCTGGCACTGACCCGTGCGTCAGCACGTAGTCTGACCCTCCCACGTTTCCGTACCCTCACCTGTGCCCTAAGCCTTGCCGTTCCCTAACCCTAACCCTAGCCCAGAATGGAAACCCACCACCAGCCCTACACCTTACCCACAAGCCGTAGCCTATACCTGGCCGGTATGCTGGCACTGACCCGTGCATCAGCACGTAGCCTGACCCTCCCACGTTTCTGTACCCTCACCTGTGCCCTAAGCCTTGCCGTTCCCTAACCCTAACCCTAGCCTGGAACGGAAACCCACCACCAGCCCAACAACTTACCCTCAAGCAGTAGCCTACTCCTGGCCCGTACGCTGGCACTGACCCGTGCGTCAGCACGTAGCCTGACCCTCCCACGTTTCCGTACCCTCACCTGTGCCCTAAGCATTGCCGTACCCTAACCCTAACCCTAGCCCGGAACGGAAACCCACCACCAGCCCTACACCTTACCCCCAAGCCGTAGCCAACTCCTGGCCCGTACGCTGGCACTGACCCGTGCGTCAGCACGTAGCCTGACCCTCCCACGTTTCCGTACCCTCACCTGTGCCCTAAGCCTTGCCGTTCCCTAACCCTAACCCTAGCCCGGAACGGAAACCCACCACCAGCCCTACACCTTACCCTACGCCGTAGCCTACTCCTGGCCCGTACGCTGGCACTGACCCGCGCGTCAGCACGTAGCCTGACCCTCCCACGTTTCCGTACCCTCACCGGTGCCCTAAGCCTTGCCGTTCCCTAACCCTAACCCTAGCCCGGAACGGAAACCCACCACCAGCCCTACACCTTACCCCCAAGCCGTAGCCTACTCCTGGCCCGTACGCTGGCACTGACCCGTGCGTCAGCACGTAGCCTGACCCTCCCACGTTTCCGTACCCTCACCTGTGCCCTAAGCCTTGCCGTTCCCTAACCCTAACCCTAGCCCAGAATGGAAACCCACCACCAGCCCTACACCTTACCCACAAGCCGTAGCCTATACCTGGCCGGTACGCTGGCACTGACCCGTGCATCAGCACGTAGCCTGACCCTCCCACGTTTCCGTACCCTCACCTGTGCCCTAAGCCTTGCCGTTCCCTAACCCTAACCCTAGCCCGGAACGGAAACCCACCACCAGCCCTACACCTTACCCTACGCCGTAGCCTACTCCTGGCCCGTACGCTGGCACTGACCCGTGCGTCAGCACGTAGCCTGACCCTCCTACGTTTCCGTACCCTCACCTGTGCCCTAAGCCTTGCCGTTCCCTAACCCTAACCCTAGCACAGAATGGAAACCCATCACCAGCCCTACACCTTAACCTACACCGTAGCCTACTCCTGGCCCGTACGCTGGCACTGACCCGTGCATCAGCACGTAGCCTGACCCTCCCACGTTTCCGTACCCTCACCTGTGCCCTAAGCCTTGCCTTTCCCTAACCCTAACCCTAGCCCGGAACCGAAACCCACCACCAGCCCTACAACTTACCCCCAAGCCGTAGCCTACTCCTGGCCCGTACGCTGGCACTGACCCGTGCGTCAGCACGTAGCCTGACCCTCCCACGTTTCCGTACCCTCACCTGTGCGCTAAGCCTTGCCGTTCCCTAACCCTAACCCTAGCCCGGAACGGAAACCCACCATCTTCCCTACACCTTAACCCCAAGCCGTAGCCTACTCCTGGCCCGTACGCTGGCACTGACTCGTGCGTCAGCACGTAGCCTGACCCTCCCACGTTTCCGTACCCTCACCTGTGCCCTAAGCCTTGCCGTTCCCTAACCCTAACCCTAGCGCGGAACCGAAACCCACCACCAGCCCTACACCTTACCCCCAAGCCGTAGCCTACTCCTGGCCCGTACGCTGGCACTGACCCGTGCGTCAGCACGTAGCCTGACCCTCCCACGTTTCCGTACCCTCACCTGTGCCCTAAGCCTTGCCGTTCCCTAACCCTAACCCTAGCCCGGAACGGAAACCCACCACCAGCCCTACACCTTACCCTATGCCGTAGCCTACTCCTGTCCCGTACGCTGGCACTGACCCGTGCGTCAGCACGTAGCCTGACCCTCCCACGTTTCTGTACCCTCACCTGTGCCCTAAGCCTTGCCGTTCCCTAACCCTAACCCTAGCCCGGAACGGAAACCCACCACCAGCACTACACCTTACCCTATGCCATAGCCTACTCCTGGCCCGTACGCTGGCACTGACTCGTGTGTCAGCACGTAGCCTGACCCTCACACGTTTTCATACCCTCACCTGTGCCCTAAGCCTTGCCGTTCCCTAACCCTAACCCTAGCCCGGAACGGAAACCCACCACCAGCCCTACACCTTACCCTACGCCGTAGCCTACTCCAGGCCCGTACGCTGGCACTGACCCATGCGTCAGCACGTAGTCTGACCCTCCCACATTTCCGTACCCTCACCTGTGCCCTAAGCCTTGCCGTTCCCTAACCCTAACCCTAGCCCGGAACAGAAACCCACCACCAGCACTACAACTTACCCCCAAGCCGTACCCTACTCCTGGCCCGTACGCTGGCACTGACCCGTGCGTCAGCACGTAGCCTGACCCTCCCACGTTTCCGTTCCCTCACCTGTGCCCTAAGCCTTGCCGTTCCCTAACCCTAACCCGAGCCCGGAACGGAAACCCACCACCAGCCCTACACCTTACCCTACGCCGTAGCCTAATCCTGGCCCGTACGCTGGCACTGACCCGTGCGTCAGCACGTAGCCTGACCCTCCCACGTTTCCGTACCCTCACCTGTGCCCTAAGCCTTGCCGTTCCCTAACCCTAACCCTAGCCCGGAACGGAAACCCACCACCAGCCCTACAACTTGCCCCCAAGCCGTAGCCTACACCTGGCCTGTACGCTGGCACTGACACGTGCGTCAGCACGTAGCCTAACCCTCCCACGTTTCCGTACCCTCACCTGTGCCCTAAGCCTTGCCGTTCCCTAACCCTAACCCTAGCCCGGAACGGAAACCCACCACCAGCCCTACACCTTACCCTATGCCGTAGCCTACTCCTGGCCCGTACGCTGGCACTGACCCGTGCGTCAGCACGTAGCCTGACCCTCCCACGTTTCGGTACCCTCACCTGTGCCCTAAGCCTTGCCGTTCCCTAACCCTAACACTAGCCCGGAACGGAAACCCACCAAAAGCCCTACACGTTACCCCCAAGCCGTAGCCTACTCCTGGCCCATACGCTGGCACTGACCCGTGCGTCAGCACGTAGCCTGACCCTCCCACGTTTCTGTACCCTCACCTGTGCCCTAAGCCTTGCCGTTCCCTAACCCTAACCCTAGCCCGGAACGGAAACCCACCACCAGCCCAACAACTTACCCTCAAGCAGTAGCCTACTCCTGGCCCGTACGCTGGCACTGACCCGTGCGTCAGCACGTAGCCTGACCCTCCCACGTTTCCGTACCCTCACCTGTGCCCTAAGCATTGCCGTACCCTAACCCTAACCCTAGCCCGGAACGGAAACCCACCACCAGCCCTACACCTTACCCCCAAGCCGTAGCCTACTCCTGGCCCGTACGCTGGCACTGACCCGTGCGTCAGCACGTAGCCGGACCCTCCCACGTTTCCGTACCCTCACCTGTGCCCTAAGCCTTGCCATTCCCTAACCCTAACCCTAGCACGGAACGGAAACCCAACACCAGCCCTACACCTTACCCTACGCCGTAGCCTACTCCTGGCCCGTACGCTGGCACTCACCCATGCGTCAGCACGTAGCCTGACCCTCCCACGTTTCCGTACCCTCACCTGTGCCCTAAGCCTTGCCGTTCCCTAACCCTAACCTTAGCCCGGAACGGAAACCCACCACCAGCCCTACAACTTACCCCCAAGCCGTATCCTACTCCTGGCCCGTACGCTGGCACTGACCCGTGCGTCAGCACGTAGCCTGACCCTCCCACGTTTCCGTACCCTCACCTGTGCCCTAAGCATTGCCGTACCCTAACCCTAACCCTAGCCCGGAACGGAAACCCACCACCAGCCCTACACATTACCCTACGCCGTAGCCTACTCCTGGCCCATAGACTGGCACTGACCCGTGCGTCAGCACGTAGCCTGACCCTCCCACGTTTCCGTACCCTCACCTGTGCCCTAAGCCTTGCCGTTCCCTAACCCTAACCCTAGCCCGGAACGGAAACCCACCACCAACCCTACAACTTACCCCCAAGGCGTAGCCTACTCCTGGCCCGTACGCTGGCACTGACCCTTGCTCAGCACGTAGCCTGACCCTCCAACGTTTCCGTACCCTCATTTGTGCCCTAAGACTTGCCGTTCCCTAACCCTAACCCTAGCCCAGAAAGGAAACCCACCACCAGCCCTACACCTTACCCCCAACCCGTAGCCTACTGCTGGCCCGTACGCTGGCACTGACCCGTGCGTCAGCACGTAGCCTAACCCTCCCACGTTTCCGTACCCTCACCTGTGCCCTAAGCCTTGCCGTTCCCAAGCCTAACCCTAGCCCGGAACGGAAACCCACCACCAGCCCTACATCTTACCCACAAGCCGTAGCCTACACCTGGCCGGTACGCTGGCACTGACCCGTGCGTCAGCACGTAGCCTGACCCTCCCACGTTTCCGTACCCTCACCTGTGCCCTAAGCCTTGCCGTTCCCTAACCCTAACCCTAGCCCGGAACGGAAACCCACCACCAGCCCTACAACTTACCCCCAAGCCGTAGCCTACTCCTGGCCCGTACGCTGGCACTGACCCGTGCGTCAGCACGTAGCCTGACCCTCCCACGTTTCCGTACCCTCACCTGTGCCCTAAGCCTTGCCGTTCCCTAACCCTAACCCTAGCCCGGAACGGAAACCCACCACCAGCCCTACACCTTACCCCCAAGCCGTAGCCTACTCCTGGCCCGTACGCTGGCACTGACCCGTGCGTCAGCACGTAGCCTGACCCTCCGTTTCCGTAACCTCACCTGTGCTCTAAGCATTGCCGTTCCCTAACCCTAACTCTAGCACGGAACGGAAACCCACCACCAGCCCTGCACCTTACCCTACGCCATAGCCTACTCCTGGCCCGTACGCTGGCACTGACCCGTGCGTCAGCACGTAGCCTGACCCTCCCACGTTTCCGTACCCTCACCTGTGCCCTAAGCCTTGCCGTTCCCTAACCCTAACCCTAGCCCGGAACGGAAACCCACCACCAACCCTACACCTTACCCTACGCCGTAGCCTACTCCTGGCCCGTACGCTGGCACTGACCCATTCGTCAGCACGTAGCCTGACCCTCCCACGTTTCCATACCCACACCTGTGCCCTAAGCCTTGCCGTTCCCTAACCCTAACCCTAGCCCGGAACGGAAACCCACCACCAGCCCTACACCTTACCCTACGCCGTAGCCTACTCCTAGCCCGTACGCTGGCACTGACCCGTGCGTCAGCACGTAGCCTGACCCTCCCACGTTTCCGTACCCTCACCTGTGCCCTAAGCCTTGCCGTTCCCTAACCCTAACCCTAGCCCGGAACGGAAACCCACCACCAGCCCTACAACTTACCCCCAAGCCGTAGCCTACTCCTGGCCCGTACGCTGGCACTGACCCATGCGTCAGCACGTAGCCTGACCCTCCCACGTTTCCGTACACTCACCTGTGCCCTAAGCCTTGCCGTTCCCTAACCCTAACCCTAGCGCGGAACGGAAACCCACCACCAGCCCTACACCTTACCCCCAAGCCGTAGCCTACTCCTGACCCGTACGCTGGCACTGACCCGTGCGTCAGCACGTAGCCTGACCCTCCCACGTTTCCGTACCCTCACCTGTGCCCTAAGCCTTGCCGTTCCCTAACCCTAACCCTAGCCCGGAACGGAAACCCACCACCAGCCCTACAACTTACCCCCAAACAATAGCCTACTCCTGGCCCGTACGCTGGCATTGACCTCTGCGTCAGCATGTAGCCTGTCCCTCCCACGTTTCCGTACCCTCACCTGTGCCCTAAGCCTTGCCGTTCCCTAACCCTAACCCTAGCCCGGAACGGAAACCCACCACCAGCCCAACAACTTACCCTCAAGCAGTAGCCTACTCCTGGCCCGTACGCTGGCACTGACCCGTGCGTCAGCACGTAGCCTGACCCTCCCACGTTTCCGTACCCTCACCTGTGCCCTAAGCATTGCCGTACCCTAACCCTAACCCTAGCCCGGAACGGAAACCCACCACCAGCCCTACACCTTACCCCCAAGCCGTAGCCTACTCCTGGCCCGTACGCTGGCACTGACCCGTGCGTCAGCATGTAGCCTGACCCTCCCACGTTTCCGTACCCTCACCTGTGCCCTAAGCCTTGCCGTTCCCTAACCCTAACCCTAGCCCGGAATGGAAACCCACCACCAGCCCTACACCTTACCCTACGCCGTAGCCTACTCCTGGCCCGTACGCTGGCACTGACCCGCGCGTCAGCACGTAGCCTGACCCTCCCACGTTTCCGTACCCTCACCTGTGCCCTAAGCCTTGCCGTTCCCTAACCCTAACCCTAGCCCGGAACGGAAACCCACCACCAGCCCTACACCTTACCCCCAAGCCGTAGCCTACTCCTGGCCCGTACGCTGGCACTGACCCGTGCGTCAGCACGTAGCCTGACCCTCCCACGTTTCCGTACCCTCACCTGTGCCCTAAGCCTTGCCGTTCCCTAACCCTAACCCTAGCCCAGAATGGAAACCCACCACCAGCCCTACACCTTACCCACAAGCCGTAGCCTATACCTGGCCGGTACGCTGGCACTGACCCGTGCATCAGCACGTAGCCTGACCCTCCCACGTTTCCGTACCCTCACCTGTGCCCTAAGCCTTGCCGTTCCCTAACCCTAACCCTAGCCCGGAACGGAAACCCACCATGAGCCCTACACCTTACCCTACGCCGAAGCCTACTCCTGGCCCGTACGCTGGCACTGACCCGTGCGTCAGCACGTAGCCTGACCCTCCTACGTTTCCGTACCCTCACCTGTGCCCTAAGCCTTGCCGTTCCCTAACCCTAACCCTAGCACAGAATGGAAAACCACCACCAGCCCTACACCTTAACCTACACCGTAGCCTACTCCTGGCCCGTACGCTGGCACTGACCCGTGCATCAGCACGTAGCCTGACCCTCCCAAGTTTCCGTACCCTCACCTGTGCCCTAAGCCTTGCCTTTCCCTAACCCTAACCCTAGCCCGGAACCGAAACCCACCACCAGCCCTACAACTTACCCCCAAGCCGTAGCCTACTCCTGGCCCGTACGCTGGCACTGACCCGTGCGTCAGCACGTAGCCTGACCCTCCCACGTTTCCGTACCCTCACCTGTGCGCTAAGCCTTGCCGTTCCCTAACCCTAACCATAGCCCGGAACGGAAACACACCACCAGCCCTACACCTTACCCACAAGCCGTAGCCTACACCTGGCCGGTACGCTGGCACTGACCCGTGCGTCAGCACGTAGCCTGACCCTCCCACGTTTCCGTACCCTCACCTGTGCCCTAAGCGTTGCCGTTCCCTAACCCTAACCCTAGCCCGGAACGGAAACCCACCACCAGCCCTACACATTACCCTACGCCGTAGCCTACTCCTGGCCCATAGACTGGCACTGACCCGTGCGTCAGCACGTAGCCTGACCCTCCCACGTTTCCGTACCCTCACCTGTGCCCTAAGCCTTGCCGTTCCCTAACCCTAACCCTAGCCCGGAACGGAAACCCACCACCAACCCTACAACTTACCCCCAAGGCGTAGCCTACTCCTGGCCCGTACGCTGGCACTGACCCTTGCTCAGCACGTAGCCTGACCCTCCAACGTTTCCGTACCCTCATTTGTGCCCTAAGACTTGCCGTTCCCTAACCCTAACCCTAGCCCAGAAAGGAAACCCACCACCAGCCCTACACCTTACCCCCAAGCCGTAGCCTACTGCTGGCCCGTACGCTGGCACTGACCCGTGCGTCAGCACGTAGCCTAACACTCCCACGTTTCCGTACCCTCACCTGTGCCCTAAGCCTTGCCGTTCCCAAGCCTAACCCTAGCCCGGAACGGAAACCCACCACCAGCCCTACATCTTACCCACAAGCCGTAGCCTACACCTGGCCGGTACGCTGGCACTGACCCGTGCGTCAGCACGTAGCCTGACCCTCCCACGTTTCCGTACCCTCACCTGTGCCCTAAGCCTTGCCGTTCCCTAACCCTAACCCTAGCCCGGAACGGAAACCCACCACCAGCCCTACAACTTACCCCCAAGCCGTAGCCTACTCCTGGCCCGTACGCTGGCACTGACCCGTGCGTCAGCACGTAGCCTGACCCTCCCACGTTTCCGTACCCTCACCTGTGCCCTAAGCCTTGCCGTTCCCTAACCCTAACCCTAGCCCTGAACGGAAACCCACCACCAGCCCTACAACTTACCCCCAAGCCGTAGCCTACTCCTGGCCCGTACGCTGGCACTGACCCGTGCGTCAGCACGTAGCCTGACCCTCCCACGTTTCCGTACCCTCACCTGTGCCCTAAGCCTTGCCGTTCCCTAACCCTAACCCTAGCCCGGAACGGAAACCCACCACCAGCCCTACACCTTACCCCCAATCCGTAGCCTACTCCTGGCCCGTACGCTGGCACTGACCCGTGCGTCAGCACGTAGCCTGACCCTCCGTTTCCGTAACCTCACCTGTGCTCTAAGCATTGCCGTTCCCTAACCCTAACTCTAGCACGGAACGGAAACCCACCACCAGCCCTGCACCTTACCCTACGCCATAGCCTACTCCTGGCCCGTACGCTGGCACTGACCCGTGCGTCAGCACGTAGCCTGACCCTCCCACGTTTCCGTACCCTCACCTGTGCCCTAAGCCTTGCCGTTCCCTAACCCTAACCCTAGCCCGGAACGGAAACCCACCACCAACCCTACACCTTACCCTACGCCGTAGCCTACTCCTGGCCCGTACGCTGGCACTGACCCATTCGTCAGCACGTAGCCTGACCCTCCCACGTTTCCATACCCACACCTGTGCCCTAAGCCTTGCCGTTCCCTAACCCTAACCCTAGCCCGGAACGGAAACCCACCACCAGCCCTACACATTACCCTACGCCGTAGCCTATTCCTAGCCCGTACGCTGGCACTGACCCGTGCGTCAGCACGTAGCCTGACCCTCCCACGTTTCCGTACCCTCACCTGTGCCCTAAGCCTTGCCGTTCCCTAACCCTAACCCTAGCCCGGAACGGAAACCCACCACCAGCCCTACAACTTACCCCCAAGCCGTAGCCTACTCCTGGCCCGTACGCTGGCACTGACCCATGCGTCAGCACGTAGCCTGACCCTCCCACGTTTCCGTACACTCACCTGTGCCCTAAGCCTTGCCGTTCCCTAACCCTAACCCTAGCCCGGAACGGAAACCCACCACCAGCCCTACACCTTACCCCCAAGCCGTAGCCTACTCCTGGCCCGTACGCTGGCACTGACCCGTGCGTCAGCACGTAGCCTGACCCTCCCACGTTTCCGTACCCTCACCTGTGCCCTAAGCCTTGCCGTTCCCTAACCCTAACCCTAGCCCGGAACGGAAACCCACCACCAGCCCTACAACTAACCCCGAAACCATAGCCTACTCCTGGCCCGTACGCTGGCACTGACCTCTGCGTCAGCATGTAGCCTGTCCCTCCCACGTTTCCGTACCCTCACCTGTGCCCTAAGCCTTGCCGTTCCCTAACCCTAACCCTAGCCCGGAACGGAAACCCACCACCAGCCCTACACCTTACCCTATGCCGTAGCCTACTCCTGTCCCGTACGCTGGCACTGACCCGTGCGTCAGCACGTAGCCTGACCCTCCCACGTTTCTGTACCCTCACCTGTGCCCTAAGCCTTGCCGTTCCCTAACCCTAACCCTAGCCCGGAATGGAAACCCACCACCAGCACTACACCTTACCCTACGCCATAGCCTACTCCTGGCCCGTACGCTGGCACTGACCCGTGTGTCAGCACGTAGCCTGACCCTCACACGTTTTCATACCCTCACCTGTGCCCTAAGCCTTGCCGTTCCCTAACCCTAACCCTAGCCCGGAACGGAAACCCACCACCAGCCCTACACCTTACCCTACGCCGTAGCCTACTCCAGGCCCGTACGCTGGCACTGACCCATGCGTCAGCACGTAGTCTGACCCTCCCACGTTTCCGTACCCTCACCTGTGCCCTAAGCATTGCCGTACCCTAACCCTAACCCTAGCCCGGAACGGAAACCCACCACCAGCCCTACACCTTACCCCCAAGCCGTAGCCTACTCCTGGCCCGTACGCTGGCACTGACCCGTGCGTCAGCATGTAGCCTGACCCTCCCACGTTTCCGTACCCTCACCTGTGCCCTAAGCCTTGCCGTTCCGTAACCCTAACCCTAGCCCGGAATGGAAACCCACCACCAGCCCTACACCTTACCCTACGCCGTAGCCTACTCCTGGCCCGTACGCTGGCACTAACCCGCGCGTCAGCACGTAGCCTGACCCTCCCACGTTTCCGTACCCTCACCTGTGCCCTAAGCCTTGCCGTTCCCTAACCCTAACCCTAGCCCGGAACGGAAACCCACCACCAGCCCTACACCTTACCCCCAAGCCGTAGCCTACTCCTGGCCCGTACGCTGGCACTGACCCGTGCGTCAGCACGTAGCCTGACCCTCCCACGTTTCCGTACCCTCACCTGTGCCCTAAGCCTTGCCGTTCCCTAACCCTAACCCTAGCCCAGAATGGAAACCCACCACCAGCCCTACACCTTACCCACAAGCCGTAGCATATACCTGGCCGGTACGCTGGCACTGACCCGTGCATCAGCACGTAGCCTGACCCTCCCACGTTTCCGTACCCTCACCTGTGCCCTAAGCCTTGCCGTTCCCTAACCCTAACCCTAGCCCGGAACGGAAACCCACCATGAGCCCTACACCTTACCCTACGCCGAAGCCTACTCCTGGCCCGTACGCTGGCACTGACCCGTGCGTCAGCACGTAGCCTGACCCTCCTACGTTTCCGTACCCTCACCTGTGCCCTAAGCCTTGCCGTTCCCTAACCCTAACCCTAGCACAGAATGGAAAACCACCACCAGCCCTACACCTTAACCTACACCGTAGCCTACTCCTGGCCCGTACGCTGGCACTGACCCGTGCATCAGCACGTAGCCTGACCCTCCCACGTTTCCGTACCCTCACCTGTGCCCTAAGCCTTGCCTTTCCCTAACCCTAACCCTAGCCCGGAACCGAAACCCACCACCAGCCCTACAACTTACCCCCAAGCCGTAGCCTACTCCTGGCCCGTACGCTGGCACTGACCCGTGCGTCAGCACGTAGCCTGACCCTCCCACGTTTCCGTACCCTCACCTGTGCGCTAAGCCTTGCCGTTCCCTAACCCTAACCCTAGCCCGGAACGGAAACACACCACCAGCCCTACACCTTACCCACAAGCCGTAGCCTACACCTGGCCGGTACGCTGGCACTGACCCGTGCGTCAGCACGTAGCCTGACCCTCCCACGTTTCCGTACCCTCACCTGTGCCCTAAGCCTTGCCGTTCCCTAACCCTAACCCTAGCCCGGAACGGAAACCCACCACCAGCCCTACACATTACCCTACGCCGTAGCCTACTCCTGGCCCATAGACTGGCACTGACCCGTGCGTCAGCACGTAGCCTGACCCTCCCACGTTTCCGTACCCTCACCTGTGCCCTAAGCCTTGCCGTTCCCTAACCCTAACCCTAGCCCGGAACGGAAACCCACCACCAACCCTACAACTTACCCCCAAGGCGTAGCCTACTCCTGGCCCGTACGCTGGCACTGACCCTTGCTCAGCACGTAGCCTGACCCTCCAACGTTTCCGTACCCTCATTTGTGCCCTAAGACTTGCCGTTCCCTAACCCTAACCCTAGCCCAGAAAGGAAACCCACCACCAGCCCTACACCTTACCCCCAAGCCGTAGCCTACTGCTGGCCCGTACGCTGGCACTGACCCGTGCGTCAGCACGTAGCCTAACCCTCCCACGTTTCCGTACCCTCACCTGTGCCCTAAGCCTTGCCGTTCCCAAGCCTAACCCTAGCCCGGAACGGAAACCCACCACCAGCCCTACATCTTACCCACAAGCCGTAGCCTACACCTGGCCGGTACGCTGGCACTGACCCGTGCGTCAGCACGTAGCCTGACCCTCCCACGTTTCCGTACCCTCACCTGTGCCCTAAGCCTTGCCGTTCCCTAACCCTAACCCTAGCCCGGAACGGAAACCCACCACCAGCCCTACAACTTACCCCCAAGCCGTAGCCTACTCCTGGCCCGTACGCTGGCACTGACCCGTGCGTCAGCACGTAGCCTGACCCTCCCACGTTTCCGTACCCTCACCTGTGCCCTAAGCCTTGCCGTTCCCTAACCCTAACCCTAGCCCGGAACGGAAACCCACCACCAGCCCTACACCTTACCCCCAAGCCGTAGCCTACTCCTGGCCCGTACGCTGGCACTGACCCGTGCGTCAGCACGTAGCCTGACCCTCCCACGTTTCCGTACCCTCACCTGTGCCCTAAGCCTTGCCGTTCCCTAACCCTAACCCTAGCCCGGAACGGAAACCCACCACCAGCCCTACAACTTACCCCCAAACCATAGCCTACTCCTGGCCCGTACGCTGGCACTGACCTCTGCGTCAGCATGTAGCCTGTCCCTCCCACGTTTCCGTACCCTCACCTGTGCCCTAAGCCTTGCCGTTCCCTAACCCTAACCCTAGCCCGGAACAGAAACCCACCACCAGCCCTACACCTTACCCTATGCCGTAGCCTACTCCTGTCCCGTACGCTGGCACTGACCCGTGCGTCAGCACGTAGCCTGACCCTCCCACGTTTCTGTACCCTCACCTGTGCCCTAAGCCTTGCCGTTCCCTAACCCTAACCCTAGCCCGGAATGGAAACCCACCACCAGCACTACACCTTACCCTACGCCATAGCCTACTCCTGGCCCGTACGCTGGCACTGACCCGTGTGTCAGCACGTAGCCTGACCCTCACACGTTTTCATACCCTCACCTGTGCCCTAAGCCTTGCCGTTCCCTAACCCTAACCCTAGCCCGGAACGGAAACCCACCACCAGCCCTACACCTTACCCTACGCCGTAGCCTACTCCAGGCCCGTACGCTGGCACTGACCCATGCGTCAGCACGTAGTCTGACCCTCCCACGTTTCCGTACCCTCACCTGTGCCCTAAGCCTTGCCGTTCCCTAACCCTAACCCTAGCCCGGAACAGAAACCCACCACCAGCACTACAACTTACCCCCAAGCCGTACCCTACTCCTGGCCCGTACGCTGGCACTGACCCGTGCGTCAGCACGTAGCCTGACCCTCCCACGTTTCCGTTCCCTCACCTGTGCCCTAAGCCTTGCCGTTCCCTAACCCTAACCCTAGCCCGGAACGGAAACCCACCACCAGCCCTACACCTTACCCTACGCCGTAGCCTAATCCTGGCCCGTACGCTGGCACTGACCCGTGCGTCAGCACGTAGCCTGACCCTCCCACGTTTCCGTACCCTCACCTGTGCCCTAAGCCTTGCCGTTCCCTAACCCTAACCCTAGCCCGGAACGGAAAACCACCACCAGCCCTACAACTTGCCCCCAAGCCGTAGCCTACACCTGGCCTGTACGCTGGCACTGACACGTGCGTCAGCACGTAGCCTAACCCTCCCACGTTTCCGTACCCTCACCTGTGCCCTAAGCCTTGCCGTTCCCTAACCCTAACCCTAGCCCGGAACGGAAACCCACCACCAGCCCTACACCTTACCCTACGCCGTAGCCTACTCCTGGCCCGTACGCTGGCACTGACCCGTTCGTCAGCACATAGCCTGACCCTCCCACGTTTCGGTACCCTCACCTGTGCCCTAAGCCTTGCCGTTCCCTAACCCTAACCCTAGCCCAGAACGGAAACCCACCACCAGCCCAACAACTTACCCTCAAGCAGTAGCCTACTCCTGGCCCGTACGCTGGCACTGACCCGTGCGTCAGCACGTAGCCTGACCCTCCCACGTTTCCGTACCCTCACCTGTGCCCTAAGCATTGCCGTACCCTAACCCTAACCCTAGCCCGGAACGGAAACCCACCACCAGCCCTACACCTTACCCCCAAGCCGTAGCCTACTCCTGGCCCGTACGCTGGCACTGACCCGTGCGTCAGCACGTAGCCTGACCCTCCCACGTTTCCGTACCCTCACCTGTGCCCTAAGCCTTGCCGTTCCCTAACCCTAACCCTAGCACGGAACGGAAACCCACCACCAGCCCTACACCTTACCCTACGCCGTAGCCTACTCCTGGCCCGTACGCTGGCACTGACCCGTGCGTCAGCACGTAGCCTGACCCTCCCACGTTTCCGTACCCTCACCTGTGCCCTAAGCCTTGCCGTTCCCTAACCCTAACCCTAGCCCGGAACGGAAACCCACCACCAGCCCTACACCTTACCCCCAAGCCGTAGCCTACTCCTGGCCCGTACGCTGGCACTGACCCGTGCGTCAGCACGTAGCCTGACCCTCCCACGTTTCCGTACCCTCACCTGTGCCCTAAGCCTTGCCGTTCCCTAACCCTAACCCTAGCCCAGAATTGAAACCCACCACCAGCCCTACACCTTACCCACAAGCCGTAGCCTATACCTGGCCGGTATGATGGCACTGACCCGTGCATCAGCACGTAGCCTGACCCTCCCACGTTTCCGTACCCTCACCTGTGCCCTAAGCCTTGCCGTTCCCTAACCCTAACCCTAGCCCGGAACGGAAACCCACCACCAGCCCTACACCTTACCCTACGCCGTAGCCTACTCCTGGCCCGTACGCGGGCACTGACCCGTGCGTCAGCACGTAGCCTGACCCTCCTACGTTTCCGTACCCTCACCCGTGCCCTAAGCCTTGCCGTTCCCTAACCCTAACCCTAGCACGGAATGGAAACCCACAACCAGCCCTACACCTTACCCTACACCGTAGCCTACTCCTGGCCCGTACACTGGCACTGACCCGTGCGTCAACACATAGCCTGAACCTCCCACGTTTCCGTACCCTCACCTGTGCCCTAAGCCTTGCCGTTCCCTAACCCTAACCCTAGCCCGGAACGGAAACCCACCACCAGCCCTACAACTTACCCCCAAGCCGTTGCCTACTCCTGGCCCGTACGCTGGCACTGACCCGTGTGTCAGCACGTAGCCTGACCCTCCCACGTTTCCGTACCCTCACCTGTGCCCTAAGCCTTGCCGTTCCCTAACCCTAACCCTAGCACGGAACCGAAAACCACCACCAGCCCTACACCTTACCCCCAAGCCGTAGCCTACTCCTGGCCCGTACGCTGGCACTGACCCGTGCGTCAGCACGTAGCCTGACCCTCCCACATTTCCGTACCCTCACCTGTTCCCTAAGCCTTGCCGTTCCCTAACCCTAACCCTAGCCCGGAACGGAAATCCACCACCAGCCCTACACATTACCCTACGCCGTAGCCTACTCCTGGCCCATACGCTGGCACTGACCCGTGCGTCAGCACGTAGCCTGACCCTCCCACGTTTACGTACCCTCACCTGTGCCCTAAGCCTTGCCGTTCCCTAACCCTAACCCTAGCCCGGAAAGAAAACCCACCACCAGCCCTACACCTTACCCCCAAGGCGTAGCCTACTCCTGGCCCGTAGGCTGGCACTGACCCTTGCGTCAGCACGTAGCCTGACCCTCCCACGTTTCCGTACCCTCACCTGTGCCCTAAGACTTGCCGTTCCCTAACCCTAACCCTAGCCCGGAACGGAAACCCACCACCAACCCTACACCTTACCCTACGCCGTAGCCTACTCCTGGCCCGTACGCTGGCACTGACCCATTCGTCAGCACGTAGCCTGACCCTCCCACGTTTCCATACCCACACCTGTGCCCTAAGCCTTGCCGTTCCCTAACCCTAACCCTAGCCCGGAACGGAAACCCACCACCAGCCCTACACCTTACCCTACGCCGTAGCCTACTCCTAGCCCGTACGCTGGCACTGACCCGTGCGTCAGCACGTAGCCTGACCCTCCCACGTTTCCGTACCCTCACCTGTGCCCTAAGCCTTGCCGTTCCCTAACCCTAACCCTAGCCCGAAACGGAAACACACCACCAGCCCTACAACTTACCCCCAAGCCGTAGCCTACTCCAGGCCCGTACGCTGGCACTGACCCATGCGTCAGCACGTACCCTGACCCTCCCACGTTTCCGTACACTCACCTGTGCCCTAAGCCTTGCCGTTCCCTAACCCTAACCCTAGCGCGGAACGGAAACCCACCACCAGCCCTACACCTTACCCCCAAGCCGTAGCCTACTCCTGGCCCGTACGCTGGCACTGACCCGTGCGTCAGCACGTAGCCTGACCCTCCCACGTTTCCGTACCCTCACCTGTGCCCTAAGCCTTGCCGTTCCCTAACCCTAACCCTAGCCCGGAACGGGAACCCACCACCAGCCCTACAACTTACCCCCAAACCATAGCCTACTCCTGGCCCGTACGCTGGCACTGACCTCTGCGTAAGCATGTAGCCTGTCCCTCCCACGTTTCCGTACCCTCACCTGTGCCCTAAGCCTTGCCGTTCCCTAACCCTAACCCTAGCCCGGAACGGAAACCCACCACCAGCCCTACACCTTACCCAATGCCGCAGCCTACTCCTGTCCCGTACGCTGGCACTGACCCGTGCGTCAGCACGTAGCCTGACCCTCCTACGTTTCTGTACCCTCACCTGTGCCCTAAGCCTTGCCGTTCCCTAACCCTAACCCTAGCCCGGAAGGGAAACACACCACCAGCCCTACACCTTACCCCCAAGCCGTAGCCTAATCCTGGCCCGTACGCTGGCACTTACACATGCGTCAGCACGTAGCCTGACCCTCCCACGTTTCCGTACCCTCACCTGTGACCTAAGCCTTGCCGTTCCCTAACCCTAACCCTAGCCCTGAACGGAAACCCACCACCAGCCCTACACCTTACCCCCAAGCCGTAGCCTACTCCTGGCGCGTACGCTGGCACTGACCCGTGCGTCAGCACGTAGCCTGAACCTCCCACGTTTCCGTACCCTCACCTGTGCCCTAAGCCTTGCCGTTCCCTAACCCTAACCCTAGCCCGGAACGGAAACCCACCACCAGCCCTACACCTTACCCACAAGCTGTAGCCTACACCTGGCTGGTACGCTGGCACTGACCCGTGCGTCAGCACGTAGCCTGACCCTCCCACGTTTCCGTACCCTCACCTGTGCCCTAAGCCTTGCCGTTCCCTAACCCTAACCCTAGCCCGGAACGGAAACCCACCACCAGCCCTACACATTACCCTACGCCGTAGCCTACTCCTGGCCCGTACGCTGGCACTGACCCGTGCGTCAGCACGTAGCCTGACCCTCCCACGTTTCCGTACCCTCACCTGTGCCCTAAGCCTTGCCGTTCCCTAACCCTAACCCTAGCCCGGAACGGAAACCCACCACCAGCCCTACACCTTACCCCCAAGCCGTAGCCTACTCCTGGCCCGTACGCTGGCACTGACACATGCGTCAGCACGTAGCCTGACCCTCCCACGTTTCCGTACCCTCACCTGTGCCCTAAGCCTTGACGTTCCCTAACCCTAACCCTAGCCCGGAAGGGAAACACACCACCAGCCCTACACCTTACCCCCAAGCCGTAGCCTACTCCTGGCCCGTACGCTGGCACTGACACATGCGTCAGCACGTAGCCTGACCCTCCCACGTTTCCGTACCCTCACCTGTGCCCTAAGCCTTGCCGTTCCCTAACCCTAACCCTAGCCCGGAACGGAAACCCACCACCAGCCCTAAAACTTACCCCCAAGCCGTAGCCTACGCCTGGCCCGTACGCTGGCACTGACCCTTGCGTCAGCACGTACCCTGACCCTCCCACGTTTCCGTACCCTCACCTGTGCCCTAAGCCTTGCCGTTCCCTAACCCTAACTCTAGCCCGGAACGGAAACCCACCACCAGGCCTACACCTTACCCTACGCCGTAGCCTACTCCTGGCCCGTACGCTGGCACTGACCCGTGCGTCAGCACGTAGCCTGACCCTCCCACGTTTCCGTACCCTCACCTGTGCCCTAAGCCTTGCCGTTCCCTAACCCTAACCCTAGCCCGGAACGGAAACCCACCACCAGCCCTACAACTTACCCCCAAGCCGTAGCCTAATCCTGGCCCGTACACTGGCACTGACCCGTGCGTCAGCACGTAGCCTGACCCTCCCACGTTTCCGTACCCTCACCTGTGCCCTAAGCCTTGCCGTTCCCTAACCCTAACCCTAGCCGGGAACGGAAACCCACCACCAGCCCAACACCTTACCCCCAAGCCGTAGCCTACTCCTGGCCCGTACGCTGGCACTGACCCGTGCGTCAGCACGTAGCCTGAACCTCCCACGTTTCCGTACCCTCACCTGTGCCCGAAGCCTTGCCGTTCCCTAACCCTAACCCTAGCCCGGAAGGGAAACCCACCACCAGCCCTACACCTTACCCCCAAGCAATAGCCTACTCCTGGCCCGTACGCTGGCACTGACCTGTGCGTCAGCACGTAGCCTGTCCCTCCCACGTTTCCGTACCCTCACCTGTGCCCTAAGCCTTGCCGTTCCCTAACCCTAACCCTAGCCCGGAACGGAAACCCACCACCAGCCCTACAACTTACTCCCAAGCCGTAGCATATGCCTGGCCCGTACGCTGGCACTGAACCTTGCGTCAGCACGTAGCCTGACCCTCCCACGTTTCCGTACCCTCACCTGTGCCCTAAGCCTTGCCGTTCCCTAACCCTAACCCTAGCCCGGAACGAAAACCCACCACCAGCCCTACACCTTACCCTACGCCGTAGCCTACTCCTGGCCCGTACGCTGGCACTGACCCATGCGTCAGCACGTAGCCTGACCCTCCCACGTTTCCGTACCCTCACCTGTGCCCTAAGCCTTGCCGTTCCCTAACCCTAACCCTAGCCCGGAACGGAAACCCACCACCAGCCCTACAACTTACCCCCAAGCCGTAGCCTACTCCTGGCCCGTACGCTGGCAATGACCCGTGCGTCAGCACGTAGCCTGACCCTCCCACGTTTCCGTACCCTCACCTGTGCCCTAAGCCTTGCCATTCCCTAACGCTAACCCTAGCCTGGAACGGAAACCCACCACCAGCCCTACACCTTACCCTACGCCGTAGCCTACTCCTAGCCCGTACGCTGGCACTGACCCGTGCGTCAGCACGTAGCCTGACCCTCCCACGTTTCCGTACCCTCACCTGTGCCCTAAGCCTTGCCGTTCCCTAACCCTAACCCTAGCCCGGAACGGAAACACACCACCAGCCCTACAACTTACCCCCAAGCCGTAGCCTACTCCAGGCCCGTACGCTGGCACTGACCCATGCGTCAGCACGTAGCCTGACCCTCCCACGTTTCCGTACACTCACCTGTGCCCTAAGCCTTGCCGTTCCCTAACCCTAACCCTAGCGCGGAACGGAAACCCACCACCAGCCCTACACCTTACCCCCAAGCCGTAGCCTACTCCTGGCCCGTACGCTGGCACTGACCCGTGCGTCAGCACGTAGCCTGACCCTCCCACGTTTCCGTACCCTCACCTGTGCCCTAAGCCTTGCCGTTCCCTAACCCTAACCCTAGCCCGGAACGGAAACCCACCACCAGCCCTACACCTTACCCAATGCCGTAGCCTACTCCTGTCCCGTACGCTGGCACTGACCCGTGCGTCAGCACGTAGCCGGACCTTCCCACGTTTCTGTACCCTCACCTGTGCCCTAAGCCTTGCCGTTCCCTAACCCTAACCCTAGCCCGGAAGGGAAACACACCACCAGCCCTACACCTTACCCCCAAGCCGTAGCCTACTCCTGGCCCGTACGCTGGCACTTACACATGCGTCAGCACGTAGCCTGACCCTCCCACGTTTCCGTACCCTCACCTGTGACCTAAGCCTTGCCGTTCCCTAACCCTAACCCTAGCCCTGAACGGAAACCCACCACCAGCCCTACACCTTACCCCCAAGCCGTAGCCTACTCCTGGCGCGTACGCTGGCACTGACCCGTGCGTCAGCACGTAGCCTGAACCTCCCACGTTTCCGTACCCTCACCTGTGCCCTAAGCCTTGCCGTTCCCTAACCCTAACCCTAGCCCGGAACGGAAACCCACCACCAGCCCTACACCTTACCCACAAGCCGTAGCCTACACCTGGCTGGTACGCTGGCACTGACCCGTGCGTCAGCACGTAGCCTGACCCTCCCACGTTTCCGTACCCTCACCTGTGCCCTAAGCCTTGCCGTTCCCTAACCCTAACCCTAGCCCGGAACGGAAACCCACCACCAGCCCTACACATTACCCTACGCCGTAGCCTACTCCTGGCCCGTACGCTGGCACTGACCCGTGCGTCAGCACGTAGCCTGACCCTCCCACGTTTCCGTACCCTCACCTGTGCCCTAAGCCTTGACGTTCCCTAACCCTAACCCTAGCCCGGAAGGGAAACACACCACCAGCCCTACACCTTACCCCCAAGCCGTAGCCTACTCCTGGCCCGTACGCTGGCACTGACACATGCGTCAGCACGTAGCCTGACCCTCCCACGTTTCCGTACCCTCACCTGTGCCCTAAGCCTTGCCGTTCCCTAACCCTAACCCTAGCCCGGAACGGAAACCCACCACCAGCCCTACAACTTACCCCCAAGCCGTAGCCTACGCCTGGCCCGTACGCTGGCACTGACCCTTGCGTCAGCACGTAGCCTGACCCTCCCACGTTTCCGTACCCTCACCTGTGCCCTAAGCCTTGCCGTTCCCTAACCCTAACTCTAGCCCGGAACGGAAACCCACCACCAGCCCTACACCTTACCCTACGCCGTAGCCTACTCCTGGCCCGTACGCTGGCACTGACCCGTGCGTCAGCACGTAGCCTGACCCTCCCACGTTTCCGTACCCTCACCTGTGCCCTAAGCCTTGCCGTTCCCTAACCCTAACCCTAGCCCGGAACGGAAACCCACCACCAGCCCTACAACTTACCCCCAAGCCGTAGCCTAATCCTGGCCCGTACACTGGCACTGACCCGTGCGTCAGCACGTAGCCTGACCCTCCCACGTTTCCGTACCCTCACCTGTGCCCTAAGCCTTGCCGTTCCCTAACCCTAACCCTAGCCGGGAACGGAAACCCACCACCAGCCCAACACCTTACCCCCAAGCCGTAGCCTACTCCTGGCCCGTACGCTGGCACTGACCCGTGCGTCAGCACGTAGCCTGAACCTCCCACGTTTCCGTACCCTCACCTGTGCCCGAAGCCTTGCCGTTCCCTAACCCTAACCCTAGCCCGGAAGGGAAACCCACCACCAGCCCTACACCTTACCCCCAAGCAATAGCCTACTCCTGGCCCGTACGCTGGCACTGACCTGTGCGTCAGCACGTAGCCTGTCCCTCCCACGTTTCCGTACCCTCACCTGTGCCCTAAGCCTTGCCGTTCCCTAACCCTAACCCTAGCCCGGAACGGAAACCCACCACCAGCCCTACAACTTACTCCCAAGCCGTAGCCTATGCCTGGCCCGTACGCTGGCACTGAACCTTGCGTCAGCACGTAGCCTGACCCTCCCACGTTTCCGTACCCTCACCTGTGCCCTAAGCCTTGCCGTTCCCTAACCCTAACCCTAGCCCGGAACGAAAACCCACCACCAGCCCTACACCTTACCCTACGCCGTAGCCTACTCCTGGCCCGTACGCTGGCACTGACCCGTGCGTCAGCACGTAGCCTGACCCTCCCACGTTTCCGTACCCTCACCTGTGCCCTAAGCCTTGCCGTTCCCTAACCCTAACCCTAGCCCGGAACGGAAACCCACCACCAGCCCTACAACTTACCCCCAAGCCGTAGCCTACTCCTGGCCCGTACGCTGGCACTGACCCGTGCGTCAGCACGTAGCCTGACCCTCCCACGTTTCCGTACCCTCACCTGTGCCCTAAGCCTTGCCATTCCCTAACGCTAACCCTAGCCTGGAACGGAAACCCACCACCAGCCCTACACCTTACCCTACGCCGTAGCCTACTCCTAGCCTGTACGCTGGCACTGACCCGTGCGTCAGCACGTAGCCTGACCCTCCCACATTTCCGTACCCTCACCTGTGCCCTAAGCCTTGCCGTTCCCTAACCCTAACCCTAGCCCGGAACGGAAACACACCACCAGCCCTACAACTTACCCCCAAGCCGTAGCCTACTCCAGGCCCGTACGCTGGCACTGACCCATGCGTCAGCACGTAGCCTGACCCTCCCACGTTTCCGTACACTCACCTGTGCCCTAAGCCTTGCCGTTCCCTAACCCTAACCCTAGCGCGGAACGGAAACCCACCACCAGCCCTACACCTTACCCCCAAGCCGTAGCCTACTCCTGGCCCGTACGCTGGCACTGACCCGTGCGTCAGCACGTAGCCTGACCCTCCCACGTTTCCGTACCCTCACCTGTGCCCTAAGCCTTGCCGTTCCCTAACCCTAACCCTAGCCCGGAACGGAAACCCACCACCAGCCCTACACCTTACCCAATGCCGTAGCCTACTCCTGTCCCGTACGCTGGCACTGACCCGTGCGTCAGCACGTAGCCGGACCCTCCCACGTTTCTGTACCCTCACCTGTGCCCTAAGCCTTGCCGTTCCCTAACCCTAACCCTAGCCCGGAAGGGAAACACACCACCAGCCCTACACCTTACCCCCAAGCCGTAGCCTACTCCTGGCCCGTACGCTGGCACTTACACATGCGTCAGCACGTAGCCTGACCCTCCCACGTTTCCGTACCCTCACCTGTGACCTAAGCCTTGCCGTTCCCTAACCCTAACCCTAGCCCGGAAGGGAAACACACCACCAGCCCTACACCTTACCCCCAAGCCGTAGCCTACTCCTGGCCCGTACGCTGGCACTGACACATGCGTCAGCACGTAGCCTGACCCTCCCACGTTTCCGTACCCTCACCTGTGCCCTAAGCCTTGCCGTTCCCTAACCCTAACCCTAGCCCGGAACGGAAACCCACCACCAGCCCTACAACTTACCCCCAAGCCGTAGCCTACGCCTGGCCCGTACGCTGGCACTGACCCTTGCGTCAGCACGTAGCCTGACCCTCCCACGTTTCCGTACCCTCACCTGTGCCCTAAGCCTTGCCGTTCCCTAACCCTAACCCTAGCCCAGAACGAAAACCCACCACCAGCCCTACACCTTACCCTACGCCGTAGCCTACTCCTGGCCCGTATGCTGGCACTGACCCGTGCGTCAGCACGTACCCTGACCCTCCCACGTTTCCGTACCCTCACCTGTGCCCTAAGCCTTGCCGTTCCCTAACCCTAACTCTAGCCCGGAACGGAAACCCACCACCAGGCCTACACCTTACCCTACGCCGTAGCCTACTCCTGGCCCGTACGCTGGCACTGACCCGTGCGTCAGCACGTAGCCTGACCCTCCCACGTTTCCGTACCCTCACCTGTGCCCTAAGCCTTGCCGTTCCCTAACCCTAACCCTAGCCCGGAACGGAAACCCACCACCAGCCCTACAACTTACCCCCAAGCCGTAGCCTAATCCTGGCCCGTACACTGGCACTGACCCGTGCGTCAGCACGTAGCCTGACCCTCCCACGTTTCCGTACCCTCACCTGTGCCCTAAGCCTTGCCGTTCCCTAACCCTAACCCTAGCCGGGAACGGAAACCCACCACCAGCCCAACACCTTACCCCCAAGCCGTAGCCTACTCCTGGCCCGTACGCTGGCACTGACCCGTGCGTCAGCACGTAGCCTGAACCTCCCACGTTTCCGTACCCTCACCTGTGCCCGAAGCCTTGCCGTTCCCTAACCCTAACCCTAGCCCGGAAGGGAAACCCACCACCAGCCCTACACCTTACCCCCAAGCAATAGCCTACTCCTGGCCCGTACGCTGGCACTGACCTCTGCGTCAGCACGTAGCCTGTCCCTCCCACGTTTCCGTACCCTCACCTGTGCCCTAAGCCTTGCCGTTCCCTAACCCTAACCCTAGCCCGGAACGGAAACCCACCACCAGCCCTACAACTTACCCCCAAGCCGTAGCCTATGCCTGGCCCGTACGCTGGCACTGAACCTTGCGTCAGCACGTAGCCTGACCCTCCCACGTTTCCGTACCCTCACCTGTGCCCTAAGCCTTGCCGTTCCCTAACCCTAACCCTAGCCCGGAACGAAAACCCACCACCAGCCCTACACCTTACCCTACGCCGTAGCCTACTCCTGGCCCGTACGCTGGCACTGACCCGTGCGTCAGCACGTAGCCTGACCCTCCCACGTTTCCGTACCCTCACCTGTGCCCTAAGCCTTGCCGTTCCCTAACCCTAACCCTAGCCCGGAACGGAAACCCACCACCAGCCCTACAACTTACCCCCAAGCCGTAGCCTACTCCTGGCCCGTACGCTGGCACTGACCCGTGCGTCAGCACGTAGCCTGACCCTCCCACGTTTCCGTACCCTCACCTGTGCCCTAAGCCTTGCCATTCCCTAACGCTAACCCTAGCCTGGAACGGAAACCCACCACCAGCCCTACACCTTACCCTACGCCGTAGCCTACTCCTAGCCCGTACGCTGGCACTGACCCGTGCGTCAGCACGTAGCCTGACCCTCCCACGTTTCCGTACCCTCACCTGTGCCCTAAGCCTTGCCGTTCCCTAACCCTAACCCTAGCCCTGAACGGAAACACACCACCAGCCCTACAACTTACCCCCAAGCCGTAGCCTACTCCAGGCCCGTACGCTGGCACTGACCCATGCGTCAGCACGTAGCCTGACCCTCCCACGTTTCCGTACACTCACCTGTGCCCTAAGCCTTGCCGTTCCCTAACCCTAACCCTAGCGCGGAACGGAAACCCACCACCAGCCCTACACCTTACCCCCAAGCCGTAGCCTACTCCTGGCCCGTACGCTGGCACTGACCCGTGCGTCAGCACGTAGCCTGACCCTCCCACGTTTCCGTACCCTCACCTGTGCCCTAAGCCTTGCCGTTCCCTAACCCTAACCCTAGCCCGGAACGGAAACCCACCACCAGCCCTACACCTTACCCAATGCCGTAGCCTACTCCTGTCCCGTACGCTGGCACTGACCCGTGCGTCAGCACGTAGCCTGACCCTCCCACGTTTCTGTACCCTCACCTGTGCCCTAAGCCTTGCCGTTACCTATCCCTAACCCTAGCCCGGAACGGAAACCCACCACTAGCACTACACCTTACCCTACGCCATAGCCTACTCCTGGCCCGTACGCTGGCGCTGACCCGTGTGTTAGCACGTAAACTGACCCTCACACGTTTTCATACCCTCACCTGTGCCCTAAGCCTTGCCGTTCCCTAACCCTAACCCTAGCCCGGAACGGAAACACACCACCAGCCCTACACCTTACCCTGTGCCGTAGCCTACTCCTGGCCCATACGCTGGCACTGACCCGTGCGTCAGCACGCAGCCTGAACCTCCCACGTTTCCGTACCCTCACCTGTGCCCGAAGCCTTGCCGTTCCCTAACCCTAACCCTAGCCCGGAAGGGAAACCCACAACCAGCCCTACACCTTACCCCCAAGCCATAGCCTACTCCTGGCCCGTACGCTGGCACTGACCCGTGTGTTAGCACGTAACCTGACCCTCACACGTTTTCATACCCTCACCTGTGCCCTAAGCCTTGACGTTCCCTAACCCTAACCCTAGCCCGGAACGGAAACCCACCACCAGCCCTACACCTTACCCTAAGCCGTAGCCTACTCCTGGCCCGTACGCTGGCACTGACCCGTGCGTCAGCACGTAGCCTGACCCTCCCACGTTTCCGTACCCTCACCTGTGCCCTAAGCCTTGCCGTTCCCTAACCCTAACCCTAGCCCGGAACGGAAACCCACCACCAGCCCTACACCTTACCCCCAAGCCGTAGCCTACTCCTGGCCCGTACGCTGGCGCTGACCCGTGCGTCAGCACGTAGCCTGACCCTCCCACGTTTCCGTACCCTCACCTGTGCCCTAAGCCTTGCCGTTCCCTAACCCTAACCCTAGCCCGGAACGGAAACCCACCACCAGCCCTACAACTTACCCCCAAACCATAGCCTACTCCTGGCCCGTACGCTGGCACTGACCTCTGCGTCAGCATGTAGCCTGTCCCTCCCACGTTTCCGTACCCTCACCTGTGCCCTAAGCCTTGCCGTTCCCTAACCCTAACCCTAGCCCGGAACGGAAACCCACCACCAGCCCTACACCTTACCCAATGCCGTAGCCTACTCCTGGCCCGTACGCTGGCACTGACCCGTACGTCAGCACGTAGCCTGACCCTCCCACGTTTCTGTACCCACACCTGTGCCCTAAGCCTTGCCGTTACCTATCCCTAACCCTAGCCCGGAACGGAAACCCATCACTAGCACTACACCTTACCCTACGCCATAGCCTACTCCTGGCCCGTACGCTGGCACTGACCCATGTGTTAGCACGTAACCTGACCCTCACACGTTTTCATACCCTCACCTGTGCCCTAAGCCTTGCCGTTCCCTAACCCTAACCCTAGCCCGGAACGGAAACACACCACCAGCCCTACACCTTACCCTATGCCGTAGCCAACTCCTGGCCCATACGCTGGCACTGACCCGTGCGTCAGCACGCAGCCTGAACCTCCCACGTTTCCGTACCCTCACCTGTGCCCGAAGCCTTGCCATTCCCTAACCCTAACCCTAGCCCGGAAGGGAAACCCACAACCAGCCCTACACCTTACCCCCAAACCATAGCCTACTCCTGGCCCGTACGCTGGCACTGACCTGTGCGTCAGCACGTAGCCTGTCCCTCCCACGTTTCCGTAACCTCACCTGTGCCCTAAGCCTTGCCGTTCCCTAACCCTAACCATAGCCCGGAACGGAAACCCACCACCAGCCCTACATCTTACCCACAAGCCGTAGCCTACACCTGGCCGGTACGCTGGCACTGACCCGTGTGTTAGCACGTAACCTGACCCTCACACGTTTTCATACCCTCACCTGTGCCCTAAGCCTTGCCGTTCCCTAACCCTAACCCTAGCCCGGAACGGAAACCCACCACCAGCCCTACACCTTACCCTAAGCCGTAGCCTACTCCTGGCCCGTACGCTGGCACTGACCCGTGCGTCAGCACGTAGCCTGACCCTCCCACGTTTCCGTACCCTCACCTGTGCCCTAAGCCTTGCCGTTCCCTAACCCTAACCCTAGCCCGGAACGGAAACCCACCACCAGCCCTACACCTTACCCCCAAGCCGTAGCCTACTCCTGGCCCGTACGCTGGCGCTGACCCGTGCGTCAGCACGTAGCCTGACCCTCCCACGTTTCCGTACCCTCACCTGTGCCCTAAGCCTTGCCGTTCCCTAACCCTAACCCTAGCCCGGAACGGAAACCCACCACCAGCCCTACACCTTACCCCCAAGCCGTAGCCTACTCCTGGCCCGTACGCTGGCACTGACCCGTGCGTCAGCACGTAGCCTGACCCTCCCACGTTTCCGTACCCTCACCTGTGCCCTAAGCCTTGCCGTTCCCTAACCCTAACTCTAGCATGGAACGGAAACCCACCACCAGCCCTGCACCTTACCCTACGCCGTAGCCTACTCCTGGCCCGTACGCTGGCACTGACCCGTGCGTCATCACGTAGCCTGACCCTCCCATGTTTCTGTACCCTCACCTGTGCCCTAAGACTTGCCGTTCCCTAACCCTAACCCTAGCCCGGAACGGAAACCCACCACCAACCCTACACCTTACCCCCAAACCGTAGCCTACTCCTGGCCCGTACGCTGGCACTGACCCGTGCGTCAGCACGTAGCCTGACCCTCCCACGTTTCCGTACCCTCACCTGTGCCCTAAGCCTTGCCGTTCCCTAACCCTAACCCTAGCCCGGAAGGGAAACACACCACCAGCCCTACACCTTACCCCCAAGCCGTAGCCTACTCCTGGCCCGTACGCTGGCACTTACACATGCGTCAGCACGTAGCCTGACCCTCCCACGTTTCCGTACCCTCACCTGTGACCTAAGCCTTGCCGTTCCCTAACCCTAACCCTAGCCCTGAACGGAAACCCACCACCAGCCCTACACCTTACCCCCAAGCCGTAGCCTACTCCTGGCGCGTACGCTGGCACTGACCCGTGCGTCAGCACGTAGCCTGAACCTCCCACGTTTCCGTACCCTCACCTGTGCCCTAAGCCTTGCCGTTCCCTAACCCTAACCCTAGCCCGGAACGGAAACCCACCACCAGCCCTACACCTTACCCACAAGCCGTAGCCTACACCTGGCTGGTACGCTGGCACTGACCCGTGCGTCAGCACGTAGCCTGACCCTCCCACGTTTCCGTACCCTCACCTGTGCCCTAAGCCTTGCCGTTCCCTAACCCTAACCCTAGCCCGGAACGGAAACCCACCACCAGCCCTACACCTTACCCTACGCCGTAGCCTACTCCTGGCCCGTACGCTGGCACTGACCCGTGCGTCAGCACGTAGCCTGACCCTCCCACGTTTCCGTACCCTCACCTGTGCCCTAAGCCTTGCCGTTCCCTAACCCTAACCCTAGCCCGGAACGGAAACCCACCACCAGCCCTACACCTTACCCCCAAGCCGTAGCCTAATCCTGGCCCGTACACTGGCACTGACCCGTGCGTCAGCACGTAGCCTGAACCTCCCACGTTTCCGTACCCTCACCTGTGCCCTAAGCATTGCCGTTCCCTAACCCTAACCCTAGCTTGGAACGGAAACCCACCACCAGCCCAACACCTTACCCCCAAGCCGTAGCCTACTCCTGGCCCGTACGCTGGCACTGACACGTGCGTCAGCACGTAACCTGACCCTCCCACGTTTCCGTAACCTCACCTGTGCTCTAAGCCTTGCCGTTCCCTAACCCTAACTCTAGCACGCAACGGAAACCCACCACCAGCCCTGCACCTTACCCTACGCCGTAGCCTACTCCTGGCCCGTACGCTGGCACTAAACCGTGCGTCAGCACGTAGCCTGACCCTCCCACGTTTCCGTAGCCTCACCTGTGCCCTAAGCCTTGCCGTTCCCTAACCCTAACCCTAGCCCGGAACGGAAACCCACCACCAGCCCTACACCTTACCCTACGCCGTAGCCTACTCCTGGCCCGTACGCTGGCACTGACCCATGCGTCAGCACGTAGCCTGACCCTCCCACGTTTCCGTACCCTCACCTGTGCCCTAAGCCTTGCCGTTCCCTAACCCTAACCCTAGCCCGGAACGGAAACACACCACCAGCCCTACAACTTACCCCCAAGCCGTAGCCTACTCCAGGCCCGTACGCTGGCACTGACCCATGCGTCAGCACGTACCCTGACCCTCCCACGTTTCCGTACACTCACCTGTGCCCTAAGCCTTGCCGTTCCCTAACCCTAACCCTAGCGCGGAACGGAAACCCACCACCAGCCCTACACCTTACCCCCAAGCCGTAGCCTACTCCTGGCCCGTACGCTGGCACTGACCCGTGCGTCAGCACGTAGCCTGACCCTCCCACGTTTCCGTACCCTCACATGTGCCCTAAGCCTTGCCGTTCCCTAACCCTAACCCTAGCCCGGAACGGAAACCCACCACCAGCCCTACAACTTACCCCCAAACCATAGCCTACTCCTGGCCCGTACGCTGGCACTGACCTCTGCGTCTGCATGTAGCCTGTCCCTCCCACGTTTCCGTACCCTCACCTGTGCCCTAAGCCTTGCCGTTCCCTAACCCTAACCCTAGCCCGGAACGGAAACCCACCACCAGCCCTACACCTTACCCAATGCCGTAGCCTACTCCTGTCCCGTACGCTGGCACTGACCCATGCGTCAGCACGTAGCCTGACCCTCCCACGTTTCTGTACCCTCACCTGTGCCCTAAGCCTTGCCGTTACCTATCCCTAACCCTAGCCCGGAACGGAAACCCACCACCAGCACTACACCTTACCCTACGCCATAGCCTATTCCTGGCCCGTACGCTGGCACTGACACGTGTGTTAGCACGTAACCTGACCCTCACACGTTTTCATACCCTCACCTGTGCCCTAAGCCTTGCCGTTCTCTAACCCTAACCCTAGCCCGGAACGGAAACACACCACCAGCCCTACACCTTACCCTATGCCGTAGCCTACTCCTGGCCCATACGCTGGCACTGATCCGTGCGTCAGCACGTAGCCTGAACCTCCCACGTTTCCGTACCCTCACCTGTGCCCGAAGCCTTGCCGTTCCCTAACCCTAACCCTAGCCCGGAAGGGAAACCCACCACCAGCCCTACACCTTACCCCCAAGCAATAGCCTACTCCTGGCCCGTACGCTGGCACTGACCTGTGCGTCAGCACGTAGCCTGTCCCTCCCACGTTTCCGTACCCTCACCTGTGCCCTAAGCCTTGCCGTTCCCTAACCCTAACCCTAGCCCGGAACGGAAACCCACCACCAGCCCTACAACTTACCCCCAAGCCGTAGCCTACGCCTGGCCCGTACGCTGGCACTGACCCTTGCGTCAGCACGTAGCCTGACCCTCCCACGTTTCCGTACCCTCACCTGTGCCCTAAGCCTTGCCGTTCCCTAACCATAACCCTAGCCCGGAACGAAAACCCACCACCAGCCCTACACCTTACCCTACGCCGTAGCCTACTCCTGGCCCGTACGCTGGCACTGACCCGTGCGTCAGCACGTAGCCTGACCCTCCCACGTTTCCGTACCCTCACCTGTGCCCTAAGCCTTGCCGTTCCCTAACCCTAACCCTAGCCCGGAACGGAAACCCACCACCAGCCCTACAACTTACCCCCAAGCCGTAGCCTACTCCTGACCCGTACGCTGGCACTGACCCGTGCGTCAGCACGTAGCCTGACCCTCCCACGTTTCCGTACCCTCACCTGTGCCCTAAGCCTTGCCATTCCCTAACCCTAACCCTAGCCTGGAACGGAAACCCACCACCAGCCCTACACCTTACCCTACGCCGTAGCCTACTCCTAGCCCGTACGCTGGCACTGACCCGTGCGTCAGCACGTAGCCTGACCCTCCCACGTTTCCGTACCCTCACCGGTGCCCTAAGCCTTGCCGTTCCCTAACCCTAACCCTAGCCCGGAACGGAAACACACCACCAGCCCTACAACTTACCCCCAAGCCGTAGCCTACTCCAGGCCCGTACGCTGGCACTGACCCATGCGTCAGCACGTAGCCTGACCCTCCCACGTTTCCGTACACTCACCTGTGCCCTAAGCCTTGCCGTTCCCTAACCCTAACCCTAGCGCGGAACGGAAACCCACCACCAGCCCTACACCTTACCCCCAAGCCGTAGCCTACTCCTGGCCCGTACGCTGGCACTGACCCGTGCGTCAGCACGTAGCCTGACCCTCCCACGTTTCCGTACCCTCACATGTGCCCTAAGCCTTGCCGTTCCCTAACCCTAACCCTAGCCCGGAACGGAAACCCACCACCAGCCCTACAACTTACCCCCAAACCATAGCCTACTCCTGGCCCGTACGCTGGCACTGACCTCTGCGTCAGCATGTAGCCTGTCCCTCCCACGTTTCCGTACCCTCACCTGTGCCCTAAGCCTTGCCGTTCCCTAACCCTAACCCTAGCCCGGAACGGAAACCCACCACCAGCCCTACACCTTACCCAATGCCGTAGCCTACTCCTGTCCCGTACGCTGGCACTGACCCGTGCGTCAGCACGTAGCCTGACCCTCACACGTTTCTGTACCCTCACCTGTGCCCTAAGCCTTGCCGTTCCCTATCGCTAACCCTAGCCCGGAACGGAAACCCACCACCAGCACTACACTTTACCCTACGCCATAGCCTACTCCTGGCCCGTACGCTGGCACTAACCCGTGTGTTAGCACGTAACCTGACCCTCACACGTTTTCATACCCTCACCTGTGCCCTAAGCCTTGCCGTTCTCTAACCCTAACCCTAGCCCGGAACGGAAACACACCACCAGCCCTACACCTTACCCTATGCCGTAGCCTACTCCTGCCCCATACGCTGGCACTGACCATGCGTCAGCACGTAGCCTGAACCTCCCACGTTTCCGTACCCTCACCTGTGCCCGAAGCCTTGCCGTTCCCTAACCCTAACCTTAGCCCGGAAGGGAAACCCACCACCAGCCCTACACCTTACCCCCAAGCAATAGCCTACTCCTGGCCCGTACGCTGGCACTGACCTGTGCGTCAGCACGTAGCCTGTCCCTCCCACGTTTCCGTACCCTCACCTGTGCCCTAAGCCTTGCCGTTCCCTAACCCTAACCCTAGCCCGGAACGGAAACCCACCACCAGCCCTACATCTTACCCACAAGCCGTAGCCTACACCTGGCCGGTACGCTGGCACTGACCCGTGCGTCAGCACGTAGCCTGAACCTCCCACGTTTCCGTACCCTCACCTGTGCCCTAAGCCTTGCCGTTCCCTAACCCTAACCCTAGCCCGGAACGGAAACCCACCACCAGCCCTACAACTTACCCCCAAGCCGTAGCCTACGCCTGGCCCGTACGCTGGCACTGACCCTTGCGTCAGCACGTAGCCTGACCCTCCCACGTTTCCGTACCCTCACCTGTGCCCTAAGCCTTGCCGTTCCCGAACCCTAACCCTAGCCCGGAACGGAAACACACCACCAGCCCTACACCTTACCCTATGCCGTAGCCTACTCCTGGCCCATACGCTGGCACTGACCCGTGCGTCAGCACGTAGCCTGAACCTCCCACGTTTCCGTACCCTCACCTGTGCCCGAAGCCTTGCCGTTCCCTAACCCTAACCCTAGCCCGGAAGGGAAACCCAAAACCAGCCCTACACCTTACCCCCAAGCCATAGCCTACTCCTGGCCCGTACGCTGGCACTGACCCGTGCGTCAGCACGTAGCCTGTCCCTCCCACGTTTCCGTACCCTCACCTGTGCCCTAAGCCTTGCCGTTCCCTAACCCTAACCCTAGCCTGGAACGGAAACCCACCACCAGCCCTACATCTTACCCACAAGCCGTAGCCTACACCTGGCCGGTACGCTGGCACTGACTCGTGCGTCAGCACGTAGCCTGACCCTCCCACGTTTCCGTACCCTCACCTGTGCCCTAAGCCTTGCCGTTCCCTAACCCTAACCCTAGCCCGGAACGGAAACCCACCACCAGCCCTACACCTTACCCTACGCCGTAGCCTACTCCTGGCCCGTACGCTGGCACTGACCCGTGCGTCAGCACGTAGCCTGACCCTCCCACGTTTCCGTACCCTCACCTGTGCCCTAAGCCTTGCCGTTCCCTAACCCTAACCCTAGCCCGGAACGGAAACCCACCACCAGCCCTACACCTTACCCCCAAGCCGTAGCCTACTCCTGGCCCGTACGCTGGCGCTGACCCGTGCGTCAGCACGTAGCCTGACCCTCCCACGTTTCCGTACCCTCACCTGTGCCCTAAGCCTTGCCGTTCCCTAACCCTAACCCTAGCCCGGAACGGAAACCCACCACCAGCCCTACAACTTACCCCCAAGCCGTAGCCTACTCCTGGCCCGTACGCTGGCACTGACCCGTGCGTCAGCACGTAGCCTGACCCTCCCACGTTTCCGTACCCTCACATGTGCCCTAAGCCTTGCCGTTCCCTAACCCTAACCCTAGCCCGGAACGGAAACCCACCACCAGCCCTACAACTTACCCCCAAGCCGTAGCCTACTCCTGGCCCGTACGCTGGCACTGACCCGTGCGTCAGCACGGAGCCTGACCCTCCCACGTTTCCGTACCCTCACCTGTGCCCTAAGCCTTGCCGTTCCATAACCCTAACCCTAGCCCGGAACGGAAACCCACCACCAGCCCTACAACTTACCCCCAAGCCGTACCCTACTCCTGGCCCGTACGCTGGCACTGACCCGTGCGTCAGCACGTAGCCTGACCCTCCCACGTTTCCGTACCCTCACCTGTGCCCTAAGCCTTGCCGTTCCCTAACCCTAACTCTAGCCCGGAACGGAAACCCACCACCAGCCCTACACCTTACCCTACGCCGTAGCCTACTCCTGGCCCGTACGCTGGCACTGACCCGTGCGTCAGCACGTAGCCTGACCCTCCCACGTTTCCGTTCCCTCACCTGTGCCCTAAGCCTTGCCGTTCCCTTACCCTAACCCTAGCCCGGAACGGAAACCCACCACCAGCCCTACACGTTACCCCCAAGCCGTAGCCTACACCTGGCCTTTACGCTGACACTGACACGTGCGTCAGCACGTAGCCTAACCCTCCCACGTTTCCGTACCCTCACCTGTGCCCTAAGCCTTGCCGTTCCCTAACCCTAACCCTAGCCCGGAACAGAAACCCACCACCAGCCCTACACCTTACCCTACGCCGTAGCCTACTCCTGGCCCGTACGCTGGCACTGACCCGTGCGTCAGCACGTAGCCTGACCCTCCCACGTTTCGGTACCCTCACCTGTGCCCTAAGCCTTGCCGTTCCCTAACCCTAACACTAGCCCGGAACGGAAACCCACCAAAAGCCCTACACGTTACCCCCAAGCCGTAGCCTACTCCTGGCCCGTACGCTGGCACTGACCCGTGCGTCAGCACGTAGCCTGACCCTCCCACGTTTCTGTACCCTCACCTGTGCCCTAAGCCTTGCCGTTCCCTAACCCTAACCCTAGCCCGAATCGGAAACCCACCACCAGCCCAACAACTTACCCTCAAGCAGTAGCCTACTCCTGGCCCGTACGCTGGCACTGACCCGTGCGTCAGCACGTAGCCTGACCCTCCCACGTTTCCGTACCCTCACCTGTGCCCTAAGCCTTGCCGTTCCCTAACCCTAACCCTAGCCCGGAACGGAAACCCACCACCAGCCCTACACCTTACCCTACGCCGTAGCCTACTCCTGGCCCGTACGCTGGCACTGACCCGTGCGTCAGCACATAGCCTGACCCTCCCACGTTTCGGTACCCTCACCTGTGCCCTAAGCCTTGCCGTTCCCTAACCCTAACACTAGCCCGGAACGGAAACCCACCAAAAGCCCTACACGTTACCCCCAAGCCGTAGCCTACTCCTGGCCCGTACGCTGGCACTGACCCGTGCGTCAGCACGTAGCCTGACCCTCCCACGTTTCTGTACCCTCACCTGTGCCCTAAGCCTTGCCGTTCCCTAACCCTAACCCTAGCCTGGAACGGAAACCCACCACCAGCCCAACAACTTACCCTCAAGCAGTAGCCTACTCCTGGCCCGTACGCTGGCACTGACCCGTGCGTCAGCACGTAGCCTGACCCTCCCACGTTTCCGTACCCTCACCTGTGCCCTAAGCATTGCCGTACCCTAACCCTAACCCTAGCCCGGAACGGAAACCCACCACCAGCCCTACACCTTACCCCCAAGCCGTAGCCTACTCCTGGCCCGTACGCTGGCACTGACCCGTGCGTCAGCACGTAGCCTGACCCTCCCACGTTTCCGTACCCTCACCTGTGCCCTAAGCCTTGCCGTTCCCTAACCCTAACCCTAGCCCGGAACGGAAACCCACCACCAGCCCTACACCTTACCCTACGCCGTAGCCTACTCCTGGCCCGTACGCTGGCACTGACCCGCGCGTCAGCACGTAGCCTGACCCTCCCACGTTTCCGTACCCTCACCTGTGCCCTAAGCCTTGCCGTTCCCTAACCCTAACCCTAGCCCGGAACGGAAACCCACCACCAGCCCTACACCTTACCCCCAAGCCGTAGCCTACTCCTGGCCCGTACGCTGGCACTGACACGTGCGTCAGCACGTAGCCTGACCCTCCCACGTTTCCGTACCCTCACCTGTGCCCTAAGCCTTGCCGTTCCCTAACCCTAACCCTAGCCCAGAATGGAAACCCACCACCAGCCCTACACCTTAACCTACACCGTAGCCTACTCCTGGCCCGTACGCTGGCACTGACCCGTGCATCAGCACGTAGCCTGACCCTCCCACGTTTCCGTACCCTCACCTGTGCCCTAAGCCTTGCCTTTCCCTAACCCTAACCCTAGCCCGGAACCGAAACCCACCACCAGCCCTACAACTTACCCCCAAGCCGTAGCCTACTCCTGGCCCGTACGCTGGCACTGACCCGTGCGTCAGCACGTAGCCTGACCCTCCCACGTTTCCGTACCCTCACCTGTGCGCTAAGCCTTGCCGTTCCCTAACCCTAACCCTAGCCCGGAACGGAAACCCACCATCTTCCCTACACCTTAACCCCAAGCCGTAGCCTACTCCTGGCCCGTACGCTGGCACTGACTCGTGCGTCAGCACGTAGCCTGACCCTCCCACGTTTCCGTACCCTCACCTGTGCCCTAAGCCTTGCCGTTCCCTAACCCTAACCCTAGCGCGGAACCGAAACCCACCACCAGCCCTACACCTTACCCCCAAGCCGTAGCCTACTCCTGGCCCGTACGCTGGCACTGACCCGTGCGTCAGCACGTAGCCTGACCCTCCCACGTTTCCGTACCCTCACCTGTGCCCCAAGCCTTGCCGTTCCCTAACCCTAACCCTAGCCCGGAACAGAAACCCACCACCAGCACTACAACTTACCCCCAAGCCGTACCCTACTCCTGGCCCGTACGCTGGCACTGACCCGTGCGTCAGCACGTAGCCTGACCCTCCCACGTTTCCGTTCCCTCACCTGTGCCCTAAGCCTTGCCGTTCCCTAACCCTAACCCTATCCCGGAACGGAAACCCACCACCAGCCCTACACCTTACCCTACGCCGTAGCCTAATCCTGGCCCGTACGCTGGCACTGACCCGTGCGTCAGCACGTAGCCTGACCCTCCCACGTTTCCGTACCCTCACCTGTGCCCTAAGCCTTGCCGTTCCCTAACCCTATCCCTAGCACGGAACGGAAACCCACCACCAGCCCTACAACTTGCCCCCAAGCCGTAGCCTACACCTGGCCTGTACGCTGGCACTGACACGTGCGTCAGCACGTAGCCTAACCCTCCCACGTTTCCGTACCCTCACCTGTGCCCTAAGCCTTGCCGTTCCCTAACCCTAACACTAGCCCGGAACGGAAACCCACCACCAGCCCTACACCTTACCCCCAAGCCGTAGCCTACTCCTGGCCCGTACGCTGGCACTGACCCGTGCGTCAGCACGTAGCCTGACCCTCCCACGTTTCCGTACCCTCACCTGTGCCCTAAGCCTTGCCGTTCCCTAACCCTAACCCTAGCACGGAACGGAAACCCAACACCAGCCCTACACCTTACCCTACGCCGTAGCCTACTCCTGGCCCGTACGCTGGCACTGACCCGTGCGTCAGCACGTAGCCTGACCCTCCCACGTTTCCGTACCCTCACCTGTGCCCTAAGCCTTGCCGTTCCCTAACCCTAACCTTAGCCCGGAACGGAAACCCACCACCAGCCCTACAACTTACCCCCAAGCCGTAGCCTACTCCTGGCCCGTACGCTGGCACTGACCCGTGCGTCAGCACGTAGTCTGACCCTCCCACGTTTCCGTACCCTCACCTGTGCCCTAAGCCTTGCCGTTCCCTAACCCTAACCCTAGCCCAGAATGGAAACCCACCACCAGCCCTACACCTTACCCACAAGCCGTAGCCTATACCTGGCCGGTATGCTGGCACTGACCCGTGCATCAGCACGTAGCCTGACCCTCCCACGTTTCTGTACCCTCACCTGTGCCCTAAGCCTTGCCGTTCCCTAACCCTAACCCTAGCCTGGAACGGAAACCCACCACCAGCCCAACAACTTACCCTCAAGCAGTAGCCTACTCCTGGCCCGTACGCTGGCACTGACCCGTGCGTCAGCACGTAGCCTGACCCTCCCACGTTTCCGTACCCTCACCTGTGCCCTAAGCATTGCCGTACCCTAACCCTAACCCTAGCCCGGAACGGAAACCCACCACCAGCCCTACACCTTACCCCCAAGCCGTAGCCAACTCCTGGCCCGTACGCTGGCACTGACCCGTGCGTCAGCACGTAGCCTGACCCTCCCACGTTTCCGTACCCTCACCTGTGCCCTAAGCCTTGCCGTTCCCTAACCCTAACCCTAGCCCGGAACGGAAACCCACCACCAGCCCTACACCTTACCCTACGCCGTAGCCTACTCCTGGCCCGTACGCTGGCACTGACCCGCGCGTCAGCACGTAGCCTGACCCTCCCACGTTTCCGTACCCTCACCTGTGCCCTAAGCCTTGCCGTTCCCTAACCCTAACCCTAGCCCGGAACGGAAACCCACCACCAGCCCTACACCTTACCCCCAAGCCGTAGCCTACTCCTGGCCCGTACGCTGGCACTGACCCGTGCGTCAGCACGTAGCCTGACCCTCCCACGTTTCCGTACCCTCACCTGTGCCCTAAGCCTTGCCGTTCCCTAACCCTAACCCTAGCCCAGAATGGAAACCCACCACCAGCCCTACACCTTACCCACAAGCCGTAGCCTATACCTGGCCGGTACGCTGGCACTGACCCGTGCATCAGCACGTAGCCTGACCCTCCCACGTTTCCGTACCCTCACCTGTGCCCTAAGCCTTGCCGTTCCCTAACCCTAACCCTAGCCCGGAACGGAAACCCACCACCAGCCCTACACCTTACCCTACGCCGTAGCCTACTCCTGGCCCGTACGCTGGCACTGACCCGTGCGTCAGCACGTAGCCTGACCCTCCTACGTTTCCGTACCCTCACCTGTGCCCTAAGCCTTGCCGTTCCCTAACCCTAACCCTAGCACAGAATGGAAACCCATCACCAGCCCTACACCTTAACCTACACCGTAGCCTACTCCTGGCCCGTACGCTGGCACTGACCCGTGCATCAGCACGTAGCCTGACCCTCCCACGTTTCCGTACCCTCACCTGTGCCCTAAGCCTTGCCTTTCCCTAACCCTAACCCTAGCCCGGAACCGAAACCCACCACCAGCCCTACAACTTACCCCCAAGCCGTAGCCTACTCCTGGCCCGTACGCTGGCACTGACCCGTGCGTCAGCACGTAGCCTGACCCTCCCACGTTTCCGTACCCTCACCTGTGCGCTAAGCCTTGCCGTTCCCTAACCCTAACCCTAGCCCGGAATGGAAACCCACCATCTTCCCTACACCTTAACCCCAAGCCGTAGCCTACTCCTGGCCCGTACGCTGGCACTGACTCGTGCGTCAGCACGTAGCCTGACCCTCCCACGTTTCCGTACCCTCACCTGTGCCCTAAGCCTTGCCGTTCCCTAACCCTAACCCTAGCGCGGAACCGAAACCCACCACCAGCCCTACACCTTACCCCCAAGCCGTAGCCTACTCCTGGCCCGTACGCTGGCACTGACCCGTGCGTCAGCACGTAGCCTGACCCTCCCACGTTTCCGTACCCTCACCTGTGCCCTAAGCCTTGCCGTTCCCTAACCCTAACCCTAGCCCGGAACGGAAACCCACCACCAGCCCTACACCTTACCCTATGCCGTAGCCTACTCCTGTCCCGTACGCTGGCACTGACCCGTGCGTCAGCACGTAGCCTGACCCGCCTACGTTTCTGTACCCTCACCTGTGCCCTAAGCCTTGCCGTTCCCTAACCCTAACCCTAGCCCGGAACGGAAACCCACCACCAGCACTACACCTTACCCTATGCCATAGCCTACTCCTGGCCCGTACGCTGGCACTGACTCGTGCGTCAGCACGTAGCCTGACCCTCACACGTTTTCATACCCTCACCTGTGCCCTAAGCCTTGCCGTTCCCTAACCCTAACCCTAGCCCGGAACGGAAACCCAACACCAGCCCAACAACTTACCCTCAAGCAGTAGCCTACTCCTGGCCCGTACGCTGGCACTGACCCGTGCGTCAGCACGTAGCCTGACCCTCCCACGTTTCCGTACCCTCACCTGTGCCCTAAGCATTGCCGTACCCTAACCCTAACCCTAGCCCGGAACGGAAACCCACCACCAGCCCTACACCTTACCCCCAAGCCGTAGCCTACTCCTGGCCCGTACGCTGGCACTGACCCGTGCGTCAGCACGTAGCCTGACCCTCCCACGTTTCCGTACCCTCACCTGTGCCCTAAGCCTTGCCGTTCCCTAACCCTAACCCTAGCACGGAACGGAAACCTACCACCAGCCCTACACCTTACCCTACGCCATAGCCTACTCCTGGCCCGTACGCTGGCACTGACCCGTGCGTCAGCACGTAGCCTGACCCTCCCACGTTTCCGTACCCTCACCTGTGCCCTAAGCCTTGCCGTTCCCTAACCCTAACCCTAGCCCGGAACGGAAACCCACCACCAGCCCTACACCTTATCCCCAAGCCGTAGCCTACTCCTGGCCCGTACGCTGGCACTGACCCGTGCGTCAGCACGTAGCCTGACCCTCCCACGTTTCCGTACCCTCACCTGTGCCCTAAGCCTTGCCGTTCCCTAACCCTAACCCTAGCCCGGAACGGAAACCCACCACCAGCCCTACACCTTACCCTACGCCGTAGCCTACTCCTGGCCCGTACGCTGGCACTGACCCGTGCGTCAGCACGTAGCCTGACCCTCCTACGTTTCCGTACCCTCACCTGTGCCCTAAGCCTTGCCGTTCCCTAACCCTAACCCTAGCACGGAATGGAAACCCACAACCAGCCCTACACCTTACCCTACACCGTAGCCTACTCCTGGCCCGTACACTGGCACTGACCCGTGCATCAGCACGTAGCCTGACCCTCCCACGTTTCCGTACCCTCACCTGTGCCCTAAGCCTTGCCGTTCCCTAACCCTAACCCTAGCCCGAAACGGAAACCCACCACCAGCCCTACAACTTACCCCCAAGCCGTAGCCTACTCCTGGCCCGTACGCTGGCACTGACCCGTGCATCAGCACGTAGCCTGACCCTCCCACGTTTCTGTACCCTCACCTATGCCCTAAGCCTTGCCGTTCCCTAACCCTAACCCTAGCCCGGAACGGAAACCCACCACCAGCCCAACAACTTACCCTCAAGCCGTAGCCTACTCCTGGCCCGTACGCTGGCACTGACCCGTGCGTCAGCACGTAGCCTGACCCTCCCACGTTTCCGTACCCTCACCTGTGCCCTAAGCCTTGCCGTTCCCTAACCCTAACCCTAGCCCGGAACGGAAACCCACCACCAGCCCTACACCTTACCCTACGCCGTAGCCTAATCCTGGCCCGTACGCTGGCACTGACCCGTGCGTCAGCACGTAGCCTGACCCTCCCACGTTTCCGTACCATCACCTGTGCCCTAAGCCTTGCCATTCCCTAACCCTAACACTAGCCCGGAACGGAAACCCACCACCAGCCCTACACCTTACCCCCAAGCCGTAGCCTACACCTGGCCTGTACGCTGGCACTGACACGTGCGTCAGAACGTAGCCTAACCCTCCCACGTTTCCGTACCCTCACCTGTGCCCTAAGCCTTGCCGTTCCCTAACCCTAACCCTAGCCCGGAACGGAAACACACCACCAGCCCTACACCTTACCCTACGCCGTAGCCTACTCCTGGCCCGTACGCTGGCACTGACCCGTGCGTCAGCACATAGCCTGACCCTCCCACGTTTCGGTACCCTCACCTGTGCCCTAAGCCTTGCCGTTCCCTAACCCTAACACTAGCCCGGAACGGAAACCCACCAAAAGCCCTACACGTTACCCCCAAGCCGTAGCCTACTCCTGGCCCGTACGCTGGCACTGACCCGTGCGTCAGCACGTAGCCTGACCCTCCCACGTTTCTGTACCCTCACCTGTGCCCTAAGCCTTGCCGTTCCCTAACCCTAACCCTAGCCTGGAACGGAAACCCACCACCAGCCCAACAACTTACCCTCAAGCAGTAGCCTACTCCTGGCCCGTACGCTGGCACTGACCCGTGCGTCAGCACGTAGCCTGACCCTCCCACGTTTCCGTACCCTCACCTGTGCCCTAAGCATTGCCGTACCCTAACCCTAACCCTAGCCCGGAACGGAAACCCACCACCAGCCCTACACCTTACCCCCAAGCCGTAGCCTACTCCTGGCCCGTACGCTGGCACTGACCCGTGCGTCAGCACGTAGCCTGACCCTCCCACGTTTCCGTACCCTCACCTGTGCCCTAAGCCTTGCCGTTCCCTAACCCTAACCCTAGCCCGGAACGGAAACCCACCACCAGCCCTACACCTTACCCTACGCCGTAGCCTACTCCTGGCCCGTACGCTGGCACTGACCCGCGCGTCAGCACGTAGCCTGACCCTCCCACGTTTCCGTACCCTCACCTGTGCCCTAAGCCTTGCCGTTCCCTAACCCTAACCCTAGCCCGGAACGGAAACCCACCACCAGCCCTACACCTTACCCCCAAGCCGTAGCCTACTCCTGGCCCGTACGCTGGCACTGACACGTGCGTCAGCACGTAGCCTGACCCTCCCACGTTTCCGTACCCTCACCTGTGCCCTAAGCCTTGCCGTTCCCTAACCCTAACCCTAGCCCAGAATGGAAACCCACCACCAGCCCTACACCTTAACCTACACCGTAGCCTACTCCTGGCCCGTACGCTGGCACTGACCCGTGCATCAGCACGTAGCCTGACCCTCCCACGTTTCCGTACCCTCACCTGTGCCCTAAGCCTTGCCTTTCCCTAACCCTAACCCTAGCCCGGAACCGAAACCCACCACCAGCCCTACAACTTACCCCCAAGCCGTAGCCTACTCCTGGCCCGTACGCTGGCACTGACCCGTGCGTCAGCACGTAGCCTGACCCTCCCACGTTTCCGTACCCTCACCTGTGCGCTAAGCCTTGCCGTTCCCTAACCCTAACCCTAGCCCGGAACGGAAACCCACCATCTTCCCTACACCTTAACCCCAAGCCGTAGCCTACTCCTGGCCCGTACGCTGGCACTGACTCGTGCGTCAGCACGTAGCCTGACCCTCCCACGTTTCCGTACCCTCACCTGTGCCCTAAGCCTTGCCGTTCCCTAACCCTAACCCTAGCGCGGAACCGAAACCCACCACCAGCCCTACACCTTACCCCCAAGCCGTAGCCTACTCCTGGCCCGTACGCTGGCACTGACCCGTGCGTCAGCACGTAGCCTGACCCTCCCACGTTTCCGTACCCTCACCTGTGCCCTAAGCCTTGCCGTTCCCTAACCCTAACCCTAGCCCGGAACGGAAACACACCACCAGCCCTACACCTTACCCTATGCCGTAGCCTACTCCTGTCCCGTACGCTGGCACTGACCCGTGCGTCAGCACGTAGCCTGACCCTCCCACGTTTCTGTACCCTCACCTGTGCCCTAAGCCTTGCCGTTCCCTAACCCTAACCCTAGCCCGGAACGGAAACCCACCACCAGCACTACACCTTACCCTATGCCATAGCCTACTCCTGGCCCGTACGCTGGCACTGACCCGTGTGTCAGCACGTAGCCTGACCCTCACGCGTTTTCATACCCTCACCTGTGCCCTAAGCCTTGCCGTTCCCTAACCCTAACCCTAGCCCGGAACGGAAACCCACCACCAGCCCTACACCTTACCCTACGCCGTAGCCTACTCCAGGCCCGTACGCTGGCACTGACCCATGCGTCAGCACGTAGTCTGACCCTCCCACGTTTCCGTACCCTCACCTGTGCCCCAAGCCTTGCCGTTCCCTAACCCTAACCCTAGCCCGGAACAGAAACCCACCACCAGCACTACAACTTACCCACAAGCCGTACCCTACTCCTGGCCCGTACGCTGGCACTGACCCGTGCGTCAGCACGTAGCCTGACCCTCCCACGTTTCCGTTCCCTCACCTGTGCCCTAAGCCTTGCCGTTCCCTAACCCTAACCCTAGCCCGGAACGGAAACCCACCACCAGCCCTACACCTTACCCTACGCCGTAGCCTAATCCTGGCCCGTACGCTGGCACTGACCCGTGCGTCAGCACGTAGCCTGACCCTCCCACGTTTCCGTACCCTCACCTGTGCCCTAAGCCTTGCCGTTCCCTAACCCTATCCCTAGCACGGAACGGAAACCCACCACCAGCCCTACAACTTGCCCCCAAGCCGTAGCCTACACCTGGCCTGTACGCTGGCACTGACACGTGCGTCAGCACGTAGCCTAACCCTCCCACGTTTCCGTACCCTCACCTGTGCCCTAAGCCTTGCCGTTCCCTAACCCTAACACTAGCCCGGAACGGAAACCCACCACCAGCCCTACACCTTACCCCCAAGCCGTAGCCTACTCCTGGCCCGTACGCTGGCACTGACCCGTGCGTCAGCACGTAGCCTGACCCTCCCACGTTTCCGTACCCTCACCTGTGCCCTAAGCCTTGCCGTTCCCTAACCCTAACCCTAGCACGGAACGGAAACCCAACACCAGCCCTACACCTTACCCTACGCCGTAGCCTACTCCTGGCCCGTACGCTGGCACTGACCCGTGCGTCAGCACGTAGCCTGACCCTCCCACGTTTCCGTACCCTCACCTGTGCCCTAAGCCTTGCCGTTCCCTAACCCTAACCTTAGCCCGGAACGGAAACCCACCACCAGCCCTACAACTTACCCCCAAGCCGTAGCCTACTCCTGGCCCGTACGCTGGCACTGACCCGTGCGTCAGCACGTAGTCTGACCCTCCCACGTTTCCGTACCCTCACCTGTGCCCTAAGCCTTGCCGTTCCCTAACCCTAACCCTAGCCCAGAATGGAAACCCACCACCAGCCCTACACCTTACCCACAAGCCGTAGCCTATACCTGGCCGGTATGCTGGCACTGACCCGTGCATCAGCACGTAGCCTGACCCTCCCACGTTTCTGTACCCTCACCTGTGCCCTAAGCCTTGCCGTTCCCTAACCCTAACCCTAGCCTGGAACGGAAACCCACCACCAGCCCAACAACTTACCCTCAAGCAGTAGCCTACTCCTGGCCCGTACGCTGGCACTGACCCGTGCGTCAGCACGTAGCCTGACCCTCCCACGTTTCCGTACCCTCACCTGTGCCCTAAGCATTGCCGTACACTAACCCTAACCCTAGCCCGGAACGGAAACCCACCACCAGCCCTACACCTTACCCCCAAGCCGTAGCCAACTCCTGGCCCGTACGCTGGCACTGACCCGTGCGTCAGCACGTAGCCTGACCCTCCCACGTTTCCGTACCCTCACCTGTGCCCTAAGCCTTGCCGTTCCATAACCCTAACCCTAGCCCGGAACGGAAACCCACCACCAGCCCTACACCTTACCCTACGCCGTAGCCTACTCCTGGCCCGTACGCTGGCACTGACCCGCGCGTCAGCACGTAGCCTGACCCTCCCACGTTTCCGTACCCTCACCTGTGCCCTAAGCCTTGCCGTTCCCTAACCCTAACCCTAGCCCGGAACGGAAACCCACCACCAGCCCTACACCTTACCCCCAAGCCGTAGCCTACTCCTGGCCCGTACGCTGGCACTGACCCGTGCGTCAGCACGTAGCCTGACCCTCCCACGTTTCCGTACCCTCACCTGTGCCCTAAGCCTTGCCGTTCCCTAACCCTAACCCTAGCCCAGAATGGAAACCCACCACCAGCCCTACACCTTACCCACAAGCCGTAGCCTATACCTGGCCGGTACGCTGGCACTGACCCGTGCATCAGCACGTAGCCTGACCCTCCCACGTTTCCGTACCCTCACCTGTGCCCTAAGCCTTGCCGTTCCCTAACCCTAACCCTAGCCCGGAACGGAAACCCACCACCAGCCCTACACCTTACCCTACGCCGTAGCCTACTCCTGGCCCGTACGCTGGCACTGACCCGTGCGTCAGCACGTAGCCTGACCCTCCTACGTTTCCGTACCCTCACCTGTGCCCTAAGCCTTGCCGTTCCCTAACCCTAACCCTAGCACAGAATGGAAACCCATCACCAGCCCTACACCTTAACCTACACCGTAGCCTACTCCTGGCCCGTACGCTGGCACTGACCCGTGCATCAGCACGTAGCCTGACCCTCCCACGTTTCCGTACCCTCACCTGTGCCCTAAGCCTTGCCTTTCCCTAACCCTAACCCTAGCCCGGAACCGAAACCCACCACCAGCCCTACAACTTACCCCCAAGCCGTAGCCTACTCCTGGCCCGTACGCTGGCACTGACCCGTGCGTCAGCACGTAGCCTGACCCTCCCACGTTTCCGTACCCTCACCTGTGCGCTAAGCCTTGCCGTTCCCTAACCCTAACCCTAGCCCGGAATGGAAACCCACCATCTTCCCTACACCTTAACCCCAAGCCGTAGCCTACTCCTGGCCCGTACGCTGGCACTGACTCGTGCGTCAGCACGTAGCCTGACCCTCCCACGTTTCCGTACCCTCACCTGTGCCCTAAGCCTTGCCGTTCCCTAACCCTAACCCTAGCGCGGAACCGAAACCCACCACCAGCCCTACACCTTACCCCCAAGCCGTAGCCTACTCCTGGCCCGTACGCTGGCACTGACCCGTGCGTCAGCACGTAGCCTGACCCTCCCACGTTTCCGTACCCTCACCTGTGCCCTAAGCCTTGCCGTTCCCTAACCCTAACCCTAGCCCGGAACGGAAACCCACCACCAGCCCTACACCTTACCCTATGCCGTAGCCTACTCCTGTCCCGTACGCTGGCACTGACCCGTGCGTCAGCACGTAGCCTGACCCTCCTACGTTTCTGTACCCTCACCTGTGCCCTAAGCCTTGCCGTTCCCTAACCCTAACCCTAGCCCGGAACGGAAACCCACCACCAGCACTACACCTTACCCTATGCCATAGCCTACTCCTGGCCCATACGCTGGCACTGACTCGTGCGTCAGCACGTAGCCTGACCCTCACACGTTTTCATACCCTCACCTGTGCCCTAAGCCTTGCCGTTCCCTAACCCTAACCCTAGCCCGGAACGGAAACCCAACACCAGCCCAACAACTTACCCTCAAGCAGTAGCCTACTCCTGGCCCGTACGCTGGCACTGACCCGTGCGTCAGCACGTAGCCTGACCCTCCCACGTTTCCGTACCCTCACCTGTGCCCTAAGCATTGCCGTACCCTAACCCTAACCCTAGCCCGGAACGGAAACCCACCACCAGCCCTACACCTTACCCCCAAGCCGTAGCCTACTCCTGGCCCGTACGCTGGCACTGACCCGTGCGTCAGCACGTAGCCTGACCCTCCCACGTTTCCGTACCCTCACCTGTGCCCTAAGCCTTGCCGTTCCCTAACCCTAACCCTAGCACGGAACGGAAACCTACCACCAGCCCTACACCTTACCCTACGCCATAGCCTACTCCTGGCCCGTACGCTGGCACTGACCCGTGCGTCAGCACGTAGCCTGACCCTCCCACGTTTCCGTACCCTCACCTGTGCCCTAAGCCTTGCCGTTCCCTAACCCTAACCCTAGCCCGGAACGGAAACCCACCACCAGCCCTACACCTTATCCCCAAGCCGTAGCCTACTCCTGGCCCGTACGCTGGCACTGACCCGTGCGTCAGCACGTAGCCTGACCCTCCCACGTTTCCGTACCCTCACCTGTGCCCTAAGCCTTGCCGTTCCCTAACCCTAACCCTAGCCCGGAACGGAAACCCACCACCAGCCCTACACCTTACCCTACGCCGTAGCCTACTCCTGGCCCGTACGCTGGCACTGACCCGTGCGTCAGCACGTAGCCTGACCCTCCTACGTTTCCGTACCCTCACCTGTGCCCTAAGCCTTGCCGTTCCCTAACCCTAACCCTAGCACGGAATGGAAACCCACAACCAGCCCTACACCTTACCCTACACCGTAGCCTACTCCTGGCCCGTACACTGGCACTGACCCGTGCATCAGCACGTAGCCTGACCCTCCCACGTTTCCGTACCCTCACCTGTGCCCTAAGCCTTGCCGTTCCCTAACCCTAACCCTAGCCCGGAACGGAAACCCACCACCAGCCCTACAACTTACCCCCAAGCCGTAGCCTACTCCTGGCCCGTACGCTGGCACTGACCCGTGCATCAGCACGTAGCCTGACCCTCCCACGTTTCTGTACCCTCACCTATGCCCTAAGCCTTGCCGTTCCCTAACCCTAACCCTAGCCCGGAACGGAAACCCACCACCAGCCCAACAACTTACCCTCAAGCCGTAGCCTACTCCTGGCCCGTACGCTGGCACTGACCCGTGCGTCAGCACGTAGCCTGACCCTCCCACGTTTCCGTACCCTCACCTGTGCCCTAAGCCTTGCCGTTCCCTAACCCTAACCCTAGCCCGGAACGGAAACCCACCACCAGCCCTACACCTTACCCTACGCCGTAGCCTAATCCTGGCCCGTACGCTGGCACTGACCCGTGCGTCAGCACGTAGCCTGACCCTCCCACGTTTCCGTACCATCACCTGTGCCCTAAGCCTTGCCATTCCCTAACCCTAACACTAGCCCGGAACGGAAACCCACCACCAGCCCTACACCTTACCCCCAAGCCGTAGCCTACACCTGGCCTTTACGCTGGCACTGACACGTGCGTCAGCACGTAGCCTAACCCTCCCACGTTTCCGTACCCTCACCTGTGCCCTAAGCCTTGCCGTTCCCTAACCCTAACCCTAGCCCGGAACGGAAACCCACCACCAGCCCTACACCTTACCCTACGCCGTAGCCTACTCCTTGCCCGTACGCTGGCACTGACCCGTGCGTCAGCACGTAGCCTGACCCTCCCACGTTTCGGTACCCTCACCTGTGCCCTAAGCCTTGCCGTTCCCTAACCCTAACACTAGCCCGGAACGGAAACCCACCAAAAGCCCTACACGTTACCCCCAAGCCGTAGCCTACTCCTGGCCCGTACGCTGGCACTGACCCGTGCGTCAGCACGTAGCCTGACCCTCCCACGTTTCTGTACCCTCACCTGTGCCCTAAGCCTTGCCGTTCCCTAACCCTAACCCTAGCCCGGAACGGAAACCCACCACCAGCCCAACAACTTACCCTCAAGCAGTAGCCTACTCCTGGCCCGTACGCTGGCACTGACCCGTGCGTCAGCACGTAGCCTGACCCTCCCACGTTTCCGTACCCTCACCTGTGCCCTAAGCATTGCCGTACCCTAACCCTAACCCTAGCCCGGAACGGAAACCCACCACCAGCCCTACACCTTACCCCCAAGCCGTAGCCTACTCCTGGCCCGTACGCTGGCACTGACCCGTGCGTCAGCATGTAGCCTGACCCTCCCACGTTTCCGTACCCTCACCTGTGCCCTAAGCCTTGCCGTTCCCTAACCCTAACCCTAGCCCGGAATGGAAACCCACCACCAGCCCTACACCTTACCCCCAAGCCGTAGCCTACTCCTGGCCCGTACGCTGGCACTGACCCGTGCGTCAGCACGTAGCCTGACCCTCCCACGTTTCCGTACCCTCACCTGTGCCCTAAGCCTTGCCGTTCCCTAACCCTAACCCTAGCCCAGAATGGAAACCCACCACCAGCCCTACACCTTACCCACAAGCCGTAGCCTATACCTGGCCGGTACGCTGGCACTGACCCGTGCATCAGCACGTAGCCTGACCCTCCCACGTTTCCGTACACTCACCTGTGCCCTAAGCCTTGCCGTTCCCTAACCCTAACCCTAGCCCGGAACGGAAACCCACCATGAGCCCTACACCTTACCCTACGCCGAAGCCTACTCCTGGCCCGTACGCTGGCACTGACCCGTGCGTCAGCACGTAGCCTGACCCTCCTACGTTTCCGTACCCTCACCTGTGCCCTAAGCCTTGCCGTTCCCTAACCCTAACCCTAGCACAGAATGGAAAACCACCACCAGCCCTACACCTTAACCTACACCGTAGCCTACTCCTGGCCCGTACGCTGGCACTGACCCGTGCATCAGCACGTAGCCTGACCCTCCCACGTTTCCGTACCCTCACCTGTGCCCTAAGCCTTGCCTTTCCCTAACCCTAACCCTAGCCCGGAACCAAAACCCACCACCAGCCCTACAACTTACCCCCAAGCCGTAGCCTACTCCTGGCCCGTACGCTGGCACTGACCCGTGCGTCAGCACGTAGCCTGACCCTCCCACGTTTCCGTACCCTCACCTGTGCGCTAAGCCTTGCCGTTCCCTAACCCTAACCCTAGCCCGGAACGGAAACACACCACCAGCCCTACACCTTACCCACAAGCCGTAGCCTACACCTGGCCGGTACGCTGGCACTGACCCGTGCGTCAGCACGTAGCCTGACCCTCCCACGTTTCCGTACCCTCACCTGTGCCCTAAGCCTTGCCGTTCCCTAACCCTAACCCTAGCCCGGAACGGAAACCCACCACCAGCCCTACACATTACCCTACGCCGTAGCCTACTCCTGGCCCATAGACTGGCACTGACCCGTGCGTCAGCACGTAGCCTGACCCTCCCACGTTTCCGTACCCTCACCTGTGCCCTAAGCCTTGCCGTTCCCTAACCCTAACCCTAGCCCGGAACGGAAACCCACCACCAACCCTACAACTTACCCCCAAGGCGTAGCCTACTCCTGGCCCGTACGCTGGCACTGACCCTTGCTCAGCACGTAGCCTGACCCTCCAACGTTTCCGTACCCTCATTTGTGCCCTAAGACTTGCCGTTCCCTAACCCTAACCCTAGCCCAGAAAGGAAACCCACCACCAGCCCTACACCTTACCCCCAAGCCGTAGCCTACTGCTGGCCCGTACGCTGGCACTGACCCGTGCGTCAGCACGTAGCCTAACCCTCCCACGTTTCCGTACCCTCACCTGTGCCCTAAGCCTTGCCTTTCCCAAGCCTAACCCTAGCCCGGAACGGAAACCCACCACCAGCCCTACATCTTACCCACAAGCCGTAGCCTACACCTGGCCGGTACGCTGGCACTGACCCGTGCGTCAGCACGTAGCCTGACCCTCCCACGTTTCCGTACCCTCACCTGTGCCCTAAGCCTCGCCGTTCCCTAACCCTAACCCTATCCCGGAACGGAAACCCACCACCAGCCCTACAACTTACCCCCAAGCCGTAGCCTACTCCTGGCCCGTACGCTGGCACTGACCCGTGCGTCAGCACGTAGCCTGACCCTCCCACGTTTCCGTACCCTCACCTGTGCCCTAAGCCTTGCCGTTCCCTAACCCTAACCCTAGCCCGGAACGGAAACCCACCACCAGCCCTACAACTTACCCCCAAGCCGTAGCCTACTCCTGGCCCGTACGCTGGCACTGACCCGTGCGTCAGCACGTAGCCTGACCCTCCCACGTTTCCGTACCCTCACCTGTGCCCTAAGCCTTGCCGTTCCCTAACCCTAACCCTAGCCCGGAACGGAAACCCACCACCAGCCCTACACCTTACCCCCAATCCGTAGCCTACTCCTGGCCCGTACGCTGGCACTGACCCGTGCGTCAGCACGTAGCCTGACCCTCCGTTTCCGTAACCTCACCTGTGCTCTAAGCATTGCCGTTCCCTAACCCTAACTCTAGCACGGAACGGAAACCCACCACCAGCCCTGCACCTTACCCTACGCCATAGCCTACTCCTGGCCCGTACGCTGGCACTGACCCGTGCGTCAGCACGTAGCCTGACCCTCCCACGTTTCCGTACCCTCACCTGTGCCCTAAGCCTTGCCGTTCCCTAACCCTAACCCTAGCCCGGAACGGAAACCCACCACCAGCCCTACAACTTACCCTACGCCGTAGCCTACTCCTGGCCCGTACGCTGGCACTGACCCATTCGTCAGCACGTAGCCTGACCCTCCCACGTTTCCATACCCACACCTGTGCCCTAAGCCTTGCCGTTCCCTAACCCTAACCCTAGCCCGGAACGGAAACCCACCACCAGCCCTACACCTTACCCTACGCCGTAGCCTAATCCTAGCCCGTACGCTGGCACTGACCCGTGCGTCAGCACGTAGCCTGACCCTCTCACGTTTCCGTACCCTCACCTGTGCCCTAAGCCTTGCCGTTCCCTAACCCTAACCCTAGCCCGGAACGGAAACCCACCACCAGCCCTACAACTTACCCCCAAACCATAGCCTACTCCTGGCCCGTACGCTGGCACTGACCTCTGCGTCAGCATGTAGCCTGTCCCTCCCACGTTTCCGTACCCTCACCTGTGCCCTAAGCCTTGCCGTTCCCTAACCCTAACCCTAGCCCGGAACGGAAACCCACCACCAGCCCTACACCTTACCCTATGCCGTAGCCTACTCCTGTCCCGTACGCTGGCACTGACCCGTGCGTCAGCACGTAGCCTGACCCTCCCACGTTTCTGTACCCTCACCTGTGCCCTAAGCCTTGCCGTTCCCTAACCCTAACCCTAGCCCGGAATGGAAACCCACCACCAGCACTACACCTTACCCTACGCCATAGCCTACTCCTGGCCCGTACGCTGGCATTGACCCGTGTGTCAGCACGTAGCCTGACCCTCACACGTTTTCATACCCTGACCTGTGCCCTAAGCCTTGCCGTTCCCTAACCCTAACCCTAGCCCGGAACGGAAACCCACCACCAGCCCTACACCTTACCCTACGCCGTAGCCTACTCCAGGCCCGTACGCTGGCACTGACCCATGCGTCAGCACGTAGTCTGACCCTCCCACGTTTCCGTACCCTCACCTGTGCCCTAAGCCTTGCCGTTCCCTAACCCTAACCCTAGCCCGGAACAGAAACCCACCACCAGCACTACAACTTACCCCCAAGCCGTACCCTACTCCTGGCCCGTACGCTGGCACTGACCCGTGCGTCAGCACGTAGCCTGACCCTCCCACGTTTCCGTTCCCTCACCTGTGCCCTAAGCCCTGCCGTTCCCTAACCCTAACCCTAGCCCGGAACGAAAACCCACCACCAGCCCTACACCTTACCCTACGCCATAGCCTAATCCTGGCCCGTACGCTGGCACTGACCCGTGCGTCAGCACGTAGCCTGACCCTCCCACGTTTCCGTACCCTCACCTGTGCCCTAAGCCTTGCCGTTCCCTAACCCTAACCCTAGCCCGGAACGGAAACCCACCACCAGCCCTACAACTTGCCCCCAAGCCGTAGCCTACACCTGACCTGTACGCTGGCACTGACACGTGCGTCAGCACGTAGCCTAACCCTCCCAAGTTTCCGTACCCTCACCTGTGCCCTAAGCCTTGCCGTTCCCTAACCCTAACCCTAGCCCGGAACGGAAACCCACCACCAGCCCTACACCTTACCCTACGCCGTAGCCTACTCCTGGCCCGTACGCTGGCACTGACCCATTCGTCAGCACGTAGCCTGACCCTCCCACGTTTCGGTACCCTCACCTGTGCCCTAAGCCTTGCCGTTCCCTAACCCTAACCCTAGCCCGGAACGGAAACCCACCACCAGCCCTACAACTTGCCCCCAAGCCGTAGCCTACACCTGGCCTGTACGCTGGCACTGACCCGTGCGTCAGCACGTAGCCTGACCCTCCCACGTTTCCGTACCCTCACCTGTGCGCTAAGCCTTGCCGTTCCCTAACCCTAACCCTAGCCCGGAACGGAAACCCACCACCAGCCCTACACCTTACCCTACGCCGTAGCCTACTCCTGGCCCGTACGCTGGCACTGACCCGTGCGTCAGCACGTAGCCTGACACTCCCACGTTTCGGTACCCTCACCTGTGCCCTAAGCCTTGCCGTTCCCTAACCCTAACACTAGCCCGGAACGGAAACCCACCAAAAGCCCTACACGTTACCCCCAAGCCGTAGCCTACTCCTGGCCCGTACGCTGGCACTGACCCGTGCGTCAGCACGTAGCCTGACCCTCCCACGTTTCTGTGCCCTCACCTGTGCCCTAAGCCTTGCCGTTCCCTAACCCTAACCCTAGCCCGGAACGGAAACCCACCACCAGCCCAACAACTTACCCTCAAGCAGTAGCCTACTCCTGGCCCGTACGCTAGCACTGACCCGTGCGTCAGCACGTAGCCTGACCGTCCCACGTTTCCGTACCCTCACCTGTGCCCTAAGCATTGCCGTACCCTAACCCTAACCCTAGCCCGGAACGGAAACCCACCACCAGCCCTACAACTTACCCCCAAGCCGTAGCCTACTCCTGGCCCGTACGCTGGCACTGACCCGTGCGTCAGCACGTAGCCTGACCCTCCCACGTTTCCGTACCCTCACCTGTGCCCTAAGCCTTGCCGTTCCCTAACCCTAACCCTAGCACGGAACGGAAACCTACCACCAGCCCTACACCTTACCCTACGCCGTAGCCTACTCCTGGCCCGTACGCTGGCACTGACCCGTGCGTCAGCACGTAGCCTGACCCTCCCACGTTTCCGTACCCTCACCTGTGCCCTAAGCCTTGCCGTTCCCTAACCCTAACCCTAGCCCGGAACGGAAACCCACCACCAGCCCTACACCTTACCCCCAAGCCGTAGCCTACTCCTGGCCCGTACGCTGGCACTGACCCGTGCGTCAGCACGTAGCCTGACCCTCCCACGTTTCCGTACCCTCACCTGTGCCCTAAGCCTTGCCGTTCCCTAACCCTAACCCTAGCCCAGAATGGAAACCCACCACCAGCCCTACACCTTACCCACAAGCCGTAGCCTATACCTGGCCGGTATGCTGGCACTGACCCGTGCATCAGCACGTAGCCTGACCCTCCCACGTTTCCGTACCCTCACCTGTGCCCTAAGCCTTGCCGTTCCCTAACCCTAACCCTAGCCCGGAACGGAAACCCACCACCAGCCCTACACCTTACCCTACGCCGTAGCCTACTCCTGGCCCGTACGCTGGCACTGACCCGTGCGTCAGCACGTAGCCTGAACCTCCTACGTTTCCGTACCCTCACCTGTGCCCTAAGCCTTGCCGTTCCCTAACCCTAACCCTAGCACGGAATGGAAACCCACAACCAGCCCTACACCTTACCCTACACCGTAGCCTACTCCTGGCCCGTACACTGGCACTGACCCGTGCGTCAGCACGTAGCCTGACCCTCCCACGTTTCCGTACCCTCACCTGTGCCCTAAGCCTTGCCGTTCCCTAACCCTAACCCTAGCCCGGAACGGAAACCCACCACCAGCCCTACAACTTACCCCCAAGCCGTAGCCTACTCCTGGCCCGTACGCTGGCACTGACCCGTGCGTCAGCACGTAGCCTGACCCTCCCACGTTTCCGTACTCTCACCTGTGCCCTAAGCCTTGCCGTTCCCTAACCCTAACCCTAGCACGGAACCGAAAACCACCACCAGCCCTACACCTTACCCCCAAGCCGTAGCCTACTCCTGGCCCGTACGCTGGCACTGACCCGTGCGTCAGCACGTAGCCTGACCCTCCCACGTTTCCGTACCCTCACCTGTGCCCTAAGCCTTGCCGTTCCCTAACCCTAACCCTAGCCCGGAACGGAAACCCACCACCAGCCCTACACATTACCCTACGCCGTAGCCTACTCCTGGCCCATACGCTGGCACTGACCCGTGCGTCAGCACGTAGCCTGACCCTCCCACGTTTACGTACCCTCACCTGTGCCCTAAGCCTTGCCGTTCCCTAACCCTAACCCTAGCCCGGAACGGAAACCCACCACCAGCCCTACACCTTACCCCCAAGGCGTAGCCTACTCCTGGCCCGTAGGCTTGCACTGACCCTTGCGTCAGCACGTAGCCTGACCCTCCAACGTTTCCGTACCCTCACCTGTGCCCTAAGACTTGCCGTTCCCTAACCCTAACCCTAGCCCAGAACGGAAACCCACCACCAGCCCTACACCTTACCCCCAAGCCGTAGCCTACTCCTGGCCCGTACGCTGGCACTGACCCGTGCGTCAGCACGTAGCCTAACCCTCCCACGTTTCCGTACCCTCACCTGTGCCCTAAGCCTTGCCGTTCCCTAACCCTAACCCTAGCCCGGAACGGAAACCCACCACCAGCCCTACACCTTACCCCCAAGCCGTAGCCTAATCCTGGCCCGTACGCTGGCACTGACCCGTGCGTCAGCACGTAGCCTGACCCTCCCACGTTTCCGTACCCTCACCTGTGCCCTAAGACTTGCCGTTCCCTAACCCTAACCCTAGCCCGGAACGGAAACCCACCACCAGCCCTACACCTTACCCCCAATCCGTAGCCTACTCCTGGCCCGTACGCTGGCACTGACCCGTGCGTCAGCACGTAGCCTGACCCTCCGTTTCCGTAACCTCACCTGTGCTCTAAGCCTTGCCGTTCCCTAACCCTAACTCTAGCACGGAACGGAAACCCACCACCAGCCCTGCACCTTACCCTACGCCATAGCCTACTCCTGGCCCGTACGCTGGCACTGACCCGTGCGTCAGCACGTAGCCTGACCCTCCCACGTTTCCGTACCCTCACCTGTGCCCTAAGCCTTGCCGTTCCCTAACCCTAACCCTAGCCCGGAACGGAAACCCACCACCAACCCTACACCTTACCCTACGCCGTAGCCTACTCCTGGCCCGTATGCTGGCACTGACCCATTCGTCAGCACGTAGCCTGACCCTCCCACGTTTCCATACCCACACCTGTGCCCTAAGCCTTGCCGTTCCCTAACCCTAACCCTAGCCCGGAACAGAAACCCACCACCAGCCCTACACCTTACCCTACGCCGTAGCCTACTCCTAGCCCGTACGCTGGCACTGATCCGTGCGTCAGCACGTAGCCTGACCCTCCCAGGTTTCCGTACCCTCACCTGTGCCCTAAGCCTTGCCGTTCCCTAACCCTAACCCTAGCCCGGAACGGAAACCCACCACCAGCCCTACAACTTACCCCCAAGCCGTAGCCTACTCCTGGCCCGTACGCTGGCACTGACCCATGCGTCAGCACGTAGCCTGACCCTCCCACGTTTCCGTACACTCACCTGTGCCCTAAGCCTTGCCGTTCCCTAACCCTAACCCTAGCCCGGAACGGAAACCCACCACCAGCCCTACACCTTACCCCCAAGCCGTAGCCTACTCCTGGCCCGTACGCTGGCACTGACCCGTGCGTCAGCACGTAGCCTGACCCTCCCACGTTTCCGTACCCTCACCTGTGCCCTAAGCCTTGCCGTTCCCTAACCCTAACCCTAGCCCGGAACGGAAACCCACCACCAGCCCAACAACTTACCCCCAAACCATAGCCTACTCCTGGCCCGTACGCTGGCACTGACCTCTGCGTCAGCACGTAGCCTGACCCTCCCACGTTTCTGTACCCTCACCTGTGCCCTAAGCCTTGCCGTTCCCTAACCCTAACGCTAGCCCGGAACGGAAACCCAACACCAGCCCAACAACTTACCCTCAAGCAGTAGCCTACTCCTGGCCCGTACGCTGGCACTGACCCGTGCGTCAGCACGTAGCCTGACCCTCCCACGTTTCCGTACCCTCACCTGTGCCCTAAGCATTGCCGTACCCTAACCCTAACCCTAGCCCGGAACGGAAACCCACCACCAGCCCTACACCTTACCCCCAAGCCGTAGCCTACTCCTGGCCCGTACGCTGGCACTGACCCGTGCGTCAGCACGTAGCCTGACCCTCCCACGTTTCCGTACCCTCACCTGTGCCCTAAGCCTTGCCGTTCCCTAACCCTAACCCTAGCACGGAACGGAAACCTACCACCAGCCCTACACCTTACCCTACGCCATAGCCTACTCCTGGCCCGTACGCTGGCACTGACCCGTGCGTCAGCACGTAGCCTGACCCTCCCACGTTTCCGTACCCTCACCTGTGCCCTAAGCCTTGCCGTTCCCTAACCCTAACCCTAGCCCGGAACGGAAACCCACCACCAGCCCTACACCTTACCCCCAAGCCGTAGCCTACTCCTGGCCCGTACGCTGGCACTGACCCGTGCGTCAGCACGTAGCCTGACCCTCCCACGTTTCCGTACCCTCACCTGTGCCCTAAGCCTTGCCGTTCCCTAACCCTAACCCTAGCCCGGAACGGAAACCCACCACCAGCCCTACACCTTACCCTACGCCGTAGCCTACTCCTGGCCCGTACGCTGGCACTGACCCGTGCGTCAGCACGTAGCCTGACCCTCCTACGTTTCCGTACCCTCACCTGTGCCCTAAGCCTTGCCGTTCCCTAACCCTAACCCTAGCACGGAATGGAAACCCACAACCAGCCCTACACCTTACCCTACACCGTAGCCTACTCCTGGCCCGTACACTGGCACTGACCCGTGCATCAGCACGTAGCCTGACCCTCCCACGTTTCCGTACCCTCACCTGTGCCCTAAGCCTTGCCGTTCCCTAACCCTAACCCTAGCCCGGAACGGAAACCCACCACCAGCCCTACAACTTACCCCCAAGCCGTAGCCTACTCCTGGCCCGTACGCTGGCACTGACCCGTGCATCAGCACGTAGCCTGACCCTCCCACGTTTCTGTACCCTCACCTATGCCCTAAGCCTTGCCGTTCCCTAACCCTAACCCTAGCCCGGAACGGAAACCCACCACCAGCCCAACAACTTACCCTCAAGCCGTAGCCTACTCCTGGCCCGTACGCTGGCACTGACCCGTGCGTCAGCACGTAGCCTGACCCTCCCACGTTTCCGTACCCTCACCTGTGCCCTAAGCCTTGCCGTTCCCTAACCCTAACCCTAGCCCGGAACGGAAACCCACCACCAGCCCTACACCTTACCCTACGCCGTAGCCTAATCCTGGCCCGTACGCTGGCACTGACCCGTGCGTCAGCACGTAGCCTGACCCTCCCACGTTTCCGTACCATCACCTGTGCCCTAAGCCTTGCCATTCCCTAACCCTAACACTAGCCCGGAACGGAAACCCACCACCAGCCCTACACCTTACCCCCAAGCCGTAGCCTACACCTGGCCTGTACGCTGGCACTGACACGTGCGTCAGCACGTAGCCTAACCCTCCCACGTTTCCGTACCCTCACCTGTGCCCTAAGCCTTGCCGTTCCCTAACCCTAACCCTAGCCCGGAACGGAAACCCACCACCAGCCCTACACCTTACCCTACGCCGTAGCCTACTCCTTGCCCGTACGCTGGCACTGACCCGTGCGTCAGCACGTAGCCTGACCCTCCCACGTTTCGGTACCCTCACCTGTGCCCTAAGCCTTGCCGTTCCCTAACCCTAACACTAGCCCGGAACGGAAACCCACCAAAAGCCCTACACGTTACCCCCAAGCCGTAGCCTACTCCTGGCCCGTACGCTGGCACTGACCCGTGCGTCAGCACGTAGCCTGACCCTCCCACGTTTCTGTACCCTCACCTGTGCCCTAAGCCTTGCCGTTCCCTAACCCTAACCCTAGCCCGGAACGGAAACCCACCACCAGCCCAACAACTTACCCTCAAGCAGTAGCCTACTCCTGGCCCGTACGCTGGCACTGACCCGTGCGTCAGCACGTAGCCTGACCCTCCCACGTTTCCGTACCCTCACCTGTGCCCTAAGCATTGCCGTACCCTAACCCTAACCCTAGCCCGGAACGGAAACCCACCACCAGCCCTACACCTTACCCCCAAGCCGTAGCCTAATCCTGGCCCGTACGCTGGCACTGACCCGTGCGTCAGCATGTAGCCTGACCCTCCCACGTTTCCGTACCCTCACCTGTGCCCTAAGCCTTGCCGTTCCCTAACCCTAACCCTAGCCCGGAATGGAAACCCACCACCAGCCCTACACCTTACCCCCAAGCCGTAGCCTACTCCTGGCCCGTACGCTGGCACTGACCCGTGCGTCAGCACGTAGCCTGACCCTCCCACGTTTCCGTACCCTCACCTGTGCCCTAAGCCTTGCCGTTCCCTAACCCTAACCCTAGCCCAGAATGGAAACCCACCACCAGCCCTACACCTTACCCACAAGCCGTAGCCTATACCTGGCCGGTACGCTGGCACTGACCCGTGCATCAGCACGTAGCCTGACCCTCCCACGTTTCCGTACACTCACCTGTGCCCTAAGCCTTGCCGTTCCCTAACCCTAACCCTAGCCCGGAACGGAAACCCACCATGAGCCCTACACCTTACCCTACGCCGAAGCCTACTCCTGGCCCGTACGCTGGCACTGACCCGTGCGTCAGCACGTAGCCTGACCCTCCTACGTTTCCGTACCCTCACCTGTGCCCTAAGCCTTGCCGTTCCCTAACCCTAACCCTAGCACAGAATGGAAAACCACCACCAGCCCTACACCTTAACCTACACCGTAGCCTACTCCTGGCCCGTACGCTGGCACTGACCCGTGCATCAGCACGTAGCCTGACCCTCCCACGTTTCCGTACCCTCACCTGTGCCCTAAGCCTTGCCTTTCCCTAACCCTAACCCTAGCCCGGAACCAAAACCCACCACCAGCCCTACAACTTACCCCCAAGCCGTAGCCTACTCCTGGCCCGTACGCTGGCACTGACCCGTGCGTCAGCACGTAGCCTGACCCTCCCACGTTACCGTACCCTCACCTGTGCGCTAAGCCTTGCCGTTCCCTAACCCTAACCCTAGCCCGGAACGGAAACACACCACCAGCCCTACACCTTACCCACAAGCCGTAGCCTACACCTGGCCGGTACGCTGGCACTGACCCGTGCGTCAGCACGTAGCCTGACCCTCCCACGTTTCCGTACCCTCACCTGTGCCCTAAGCCTTGCCGTTCCCTAACCCTAACCCTAGCCCGGAACGGAAACCCACCACCAGCCCTACACATTACCCTACGCCGTAGCCTACTCCTGGCCCATAGACTGGCACTGACCCGTGCGTCAGCACGTAGCCTGACCCTCCCACGTTTCCGTACCCTCACCTGTGCCCTAAGCCTTGCCGTTCCCTAACCCTAACCCTAGCCCGGAACGGAAACCCACCACCAACCCTACAACTTACCCCCAAGGCGTAGCCTACTCCTGGCCCGTACGCTGGCACTGACCCTTGCTCAGCACGTAGCCTGACCCTCCAACGTTTCCGTACCCTCATTTGTGCCCTAAGACTTGCCGTTCCCTAACCCTAACCCTAGCCCAGAAAGGAAACCCACCACCAGCCCTACACCTTACCCCCAAGCCGTAGCCTACTGCTGGCCCGTACGCTGGCACTGACCCGTGCGTCAGCACGTAGCCTAACCCTCCCACGTTTCCGTACCCTCACCTGTGCCCTAAGCCTTGCCTTTCCCAAGCCTAACCCTAGCCCGGAACGGAAACCCACCACCAGCCCTACATCTTACCCACAAGCCGTAGCCTACACCTGGCCGGTACGCTGGCACTGACCCGTGCGTCAGCACGTAGCCTGACCCTCCCACGTTTCCGTACCCTCACCTGTGCCCTAAGCCTCGCCGTTCCCTAACCCTAACCCTATCCCGGAACGGAAACCCACCACCAGCCCTACAACTTACCCCCAAGCCGTAGCCTACTCCTGGCCCGTACGCTGGCACTGACCCGTGCGTCAGCACGTAGCCTGACCCTCCCACGTTTCCGTACCCTCACCTGTGCCCTAAGCCTTGCCGTTCCCTAACCCTAACCCTAGCCCGGAACGGAAACCCACCACCAGCCCTACAACTTACCCCCAAGCCGTAGCCTACTCCTGGCCCGTACGCTGGCACTGACCCGTGCGTCAGCACGTAGCCTGACCCTCGCACGTTTCCGTACCCTCACCTGTGCCCTAAGCCTTGCCGTTCCCTAACCCTAACCCTAGCCCGGAACGGAAACCCACCACCAGCCCTACACCTTACCCCCAATCCGTAGCCTACTCCTGGCCCGTACGCTGGCACTGACCCGTGCGTCAGCACGTAGCCTGACCCTCCGTTTCCGTAACCTCACCTGTGCTCTAAGCATTGCCGTTCCCTAACCCTAACTCTAGCACGGAACGGAAACCCACCACCAGCCCTGCACCTTACCCTACGCCATAGCCTACTCCTGGCCCGTACGCTGGCACTGACCCGTGCGTCAGCACGTAGCCTGACCCTCCCACGTTTCCGTACCCTCACCTGTGCCCTAAGCCTTGCCGTTCCCTAACCCTAACCCTAGCCCGGAACGGAAACCCACCACCAGCCCTACAACTTACCCTACGCCGTAGCCTACTCCTGGCCCGTACGCTGGCACTGACCCATTCGTCAGCACGTAGCCTGACCCTCCCACGTTTCCATACCCACACCTGTGCCCTAAGCCTTGCCGTTCCCTAACCCTAACCCTAGCCCGGAACGGAAACCCACCACCAGCCCTACACCTTACCCTACGCCGTAGCCTAATCCTAGCCCGTACGCTGGCACTGACCCGTGCGTCAGCACGTAGCCTGACCCTCCCACGTTTCCGTACCCTCACCTGTGCCCTAAGCCTTGCCGTTCCCTAACCCTAACCCTAGCCCGGAACGGAAACCCACCACCAGCCCTACAACTTACCCCCAAACCATAGCCTACTCCTGGCCCGTACGCTGGCACTGACCTCTGCGTCAGCATGTAGCCTGTCCCTCCCACGTTTCCGTACCCTCACCTGTGCCCTAAGCCTTGCCGTTCCCTAACCCTAACCCTAGCCCGGAACGGAAACCCACCACCAGCCCTACACCTTACCCTATGCCGTAGCCTACTCCTGTCCCGTACGCTGGCACTGACCCGTGCGTCAGCACGTAGCCTGACCCTCCCACGTTTCTGTACCCTCACCTGTGCCCTAAGCCTTGCCGTTCCCTAACCCTAACCCTAGCCCGGAATGGAAACCCACCACCAGCACTACACCTTACCCTACGCCATAGCCTACTCCTGGCCCGTACGCTGGCATTGACCCGTGTGTCAGCACGTAGCCTGACCCTCACACGTTTTCATACCCTGACCTGTGCCCTAAGCCTTGCCGTTCCCTAACCCTAACCCTAGCCCGGAACGGAAACCCACCACCAGCCCTACACCTTACCCTACGCCGTAGCCTACTCCAGGCCCGTACGCTGGCACTGACCCATGCGTCAGCACGTAGTCTGACCCTCCCACGTTTCCGTACCCTCACCTGTGCCCTAAGCCTTGCCGTTCCCTAACCCTAACCCTAGCCCGGAACAGAAACCCACCACCAGCACTACAACTTACCCCCAAGCCGTACCCTACTCCTGGCCCGTACGCTGGCACTGACCCGTGCGTCAGCACGTAGCCTGACCCTCCCACGTTTCCGTTCCCTCACCTGTGCCCTAAGCCCTGCCGTTCCCTAACCCTAACCCTAGCCCGGAACGGAAACCCACCACCAGCCCTACACCTTACCCTACGCCATAGCCTAATCCTGGCCCGTACGCTGGCACTGACCCGTGCGTCAGCACGTAGCCTGACCCTCCCACGTTTCCGTACCCTCACCTGTGCCCTAAGCCTTGCCGTTCCCTAACCCTAACCCTAGCCCGGAACGGAAACCCACCACCAGCCCTACAACTTGCCCCCAAGCCGTAGCCTACACCTGGCCTGTACGCTGGCACTGACACGTGCGTCAGCACGTAGCCTAACCCTCCCAAGTTTCCGTACCCTCACCTGTGCCCTAAGCCTTGCCGTTCCCTAACCCTAACCCTAGCCCGGAACGGAAACCCACCACCAGCCCTACACCTTACCCTACGCCGTAGCCTACTCCTGGCCCGTACGCTGGCACTGACCCGTTCGTCAGCACGTAGCCTGACCCTCCCACGTTTCGGTACCCTCACCTGTGCCCTAAGCCTTGCCGTTCCCTAACCCTAACCCTAGCCCGGAACGGAAACCCACCACCAGCCCTACAACTTGCCCCCAAGCCGTAGCCTACACCTGGCCTGTACGCTGGCACTGACCCGTGCGTCAGCACGTAGCCTGACCCTCCCACGTTTCCGTACCCTCACCTGTGCGCTAAGCCTTGCCGTTCCCTAACCCTAACCCTAGCCCGGAACGGAAACCCACCACCAGCCCTACACCTTACCCTACGCCGTAGCCTACTCCTGGCCCGTACGCTGGCACTGACCCGTGCGTCAGCACGTAGCCTGACACTCCCACGTTTCGGTACCCTCACCTGTGCCCTAAGCCTGGCCGTTCCCTAACCCTAACACTAGCCCGGAACGGAAACCCACCAAAAGCCCTACACGTTACCCCCAAGCCGTAGCCTACTCCTGGCCCGTACGCTGGCACTGACCCGTGCGTCAGCACGTAGCCTGACCCTCCCACGTTTCTGTACCCTCACCTGTGCCCTAAGCCTTGCCGTTCCCTAACCCTAACCCTAGCCCGGAACGGAAACCCACCACCAGCCCAACAACTTACCCTCAAGCAGTAGCCTACTCCTGGCCCGTACGCTAGCACTGACCCGTGCGTCAGCACGTAGCCTGACCCTCCCACGTTTCCGTACCCTCACCTGTGCCCTAAGCATTGCCGTACCCTAACCCTAACCCTAGCCCGGAACGGAAACCCACCACCAGCCCTACAACTTACCCCCAAGCCGTAGCCTACTCCTGGCCCGTACGCTGGCACTGACCCGTGCGTCAGCACGTAGCCTGACCCTCCCACGTTTCCGTACCCTCACCTGTGCCCTAAGCCTTGCCGTTCCCTAACCCTAACCCTAGCACGGAACGGAAACCTACCACCAGCCCTACACCTTACCCTACGCCGTAGCCTACTCCTGGCCCGTACGCTGGCACTGACCCGTGCGTCAGCACGTAGCCTGACCCTCCCACGTTTCCGTACCCTCACCTGTGCCCTAAGCCTTGCCGTTCCCTAACCCTAACCCTAGCCCGGAACGGAAACCCACCACCAGCCCTACACCTTACCCCCAAGCCGTAGCCTACTCCTGGCCCGTACGCTGGCACTGACCCGTGCGTCAGCACGTAGCCTGACCCTCCCACGTTTCCGTACCCTCACCTGTGCCCTAAGCTTTGCCGTTCCCTAACCCTAACCCTAGCCCAGAATGGAAACCCACCACCAGCCCTACACCTTACCCACAAGCCGTAGCCTATACCTGGCCGGTATGCTGGCACTGACCCGTGCATCAGCACGTAGCCTGACCCTCCCACGTTTCCGTACCCTCACCTGTGCCCTAAGCCTTGCCGTTCCCTAACCCTAACCCTAGCCCGGAACGGAAACCCACCACCACCCCTACACCTTACCCTACGCCGTAGCCTACTCCTGGCCCGTACGCTGGCACTGACCCGTGCGTCAGCACGTAGCCTGAACCTCCTACGTTTCCGTACCCTCACCTGTGCCCTAAGCCTTGCCGTTCCCTAACCCTAACCCTAGCACGGAATGGAAACCCACAACCAGCCCTACACCTTACCCTACACCGTAGCCTACTCCTGGCCCGTACACTGGCACTGACCCGTGCGTCAGCACGTAGCCTGACCCTCCCACGTTTCCGTACCCTCACCTGTGCCCTAAGCCTTGCCGTTCCCTAACCCTAACCCTAGCCCGGAACGGAAACCCACCACCAGCCCTACAACTTACCCCCAAGCCGTAGCCTACTCCTGGCCCGTACGCTGGCACTGACCCGTGCGTCAGCACGTAGCCTGACCCTCCCACGTTTCCGTACTCTCACCTGTGCCCTAAGCCTTGCCGTTCCCTAACCCTAACCCTAGCACGGAACCGAAAACCACCACCAGCCCTACACCTTACCCCCAAGCCGTAGCCTACTCCTGGCCCGTACGCTGGCACTGACCCGTGCGTCAGCACGTAGCCTGACCCTCCCACGTTTCCGTACCCTCACCTGTGCCCTAAGCCTTGCCGTTCCCTAACCCTAACCCTAGCCCGGAACGGAAACACACCACCAGCCCTACACCTTACCCACAAGCCGTAGCCTACACCTGGCCGGTACGCTGGCACTGACCCGTGCGTCAGCACGTAGCCTGACCCTCCCACGTTTCCGTACCCTCACCTGTGCCCTAAGCCTTGCCGTTCCCTAACCCTAACCCTAGCCCGGAACGGAAACCCACCACCAGCCCTACACATTACCCTACGCCGTAGCCTACTCCTGGCCCATACGCTGGCACTGACCCGTGCGTCAGCACGTAGCCTGACCCTCCCACGTTTACGTACCCTCACCTGTGCCCTAAGCCTTGCCGTTCCCTAACCCTAACCCTAGCCCGGAACGGAAACCCACCACCAGCCCTACACCTTACCCCCAAGGCGTAGCCTACTCCTGGCCCGTAGGCTTGCACTGACCCTTGCGTCAGCACGTAGCCTGACCCTCCAACGTTTCCGTACCCTCACCTGTGCCCTAAGACTTGCCGTTCCCTAACCCTAACCCTAGCCCAGAACGGAAACCCACCACCAGCCCTACACCTTACCCCCAAGCCGTAGCCTACTCCTGGCCCGTACGCTGGCACTGACCCGTGCGTCAGCACGTAGCCTGACCCTCCCACGTTTCCGTACCCTCACCTGTGCCCTAAGACTTGCCGTTCCCTAACCCTAACCCTAGCCCGGAACGGAAACCCACCACCAGCCCTACACCTTACCCCCAAGCCGTAGCCTACTCCTGGCCCGTACGCTGGCACTGACCCGTGCGTCAGCACGTAGCCTGACCCTCCCACGTTTCCGTACCCTCACCTGTGCCCTAAGACTTGCCGTTCCCTAACCCTAACCCTAGCCCGGAACGGAAACCCACCACCAGCCCTACACCTTACCCCCAATCCGTAGCCTACTCCTGGCCCGTACGCTGGCACTGACCCGTGCGTCAGCACGTAGCCTGACCCTCCGTTTCCGTAACCTCACCTGTGCTCTAAGCCTTGCCGTTCCCTAACACTAACTCTAGCACGGAACGGAAACCCACCACCAGCCCTGCACCTTACCCTACGCCATAGCCTACTCCTGGCCCGTACGCTGGCACTGACCCGTGCGTCAGCACGTAGCCTGACCCTCCCACGTTTCCGTACCCTCACCTGTGCCCTAAGCCTTGCCGTTCCCTAACCCTAACCCTAGCCCGGAACGGAAACCCACCACCAACCCTACACCTTACCCTACGCCGTAGCCTACTCCTGGCCCGTATGCTGGCACTGACCCATTCGTCAGCACGTAGCCTGACCCTCCCACGTTTCCATACCCACACCTGTGCCCTAAGCCTTGCCGTTCCCTAACCCTAACCCTAGCCCGGAACGGAAACCCACCACCAGCCCTACACCTTACCCTACGCCGTAGCCTACTCCTAGCCCGTACGCTGGCACTGACCCGTGCGTCAGCACGTAGCCTGACCCTCCCACGTTTCCGTACCCTCACCTGTGCCCTAAGCCTTGCCGTTCCCTAACCCTAACCCTAGCCCGGAACGGAAACCCACCACCAGCCCTACAACTTACCCCCAAGCCGTAGCCTACTCCTGGCCCGTACGCTGGCACTGACCCATGCGTCAGCACGTAGCCTGACCCTCCCACGTTTCCGTACACTCACCTGTGCCCTAAGCCTTGCCGTTCCCTAACCCTAACCCTAGCCCGGAACGGAAACCCACCACCAGCCCTACACCTTACCCCCAAGCCGTAGCCTACTCCTGGCCCGTACGCTGGCACTGACCCGTGCGTCAGCACGTAGCCTGACCCTCCCACGTTTCCGTACCCTCACCTGTGCCCTAAGCCTTGCCGTTCCCTAACCCTAACCCTAGCCCGGAACGGAAACCCACCACCAGCCCAACAACTTACCCCCAAACCATAGCCTACTCCTGGCCCGTACGCTGGCACTGACCTCTGCGTCAGCACGTAGCCTGACCCTCCCACGTTTCCGTACCCTCACCTGTGCCCTAAGCCTTGCCGTTCCCTAACCCTAACCCTAGCCCGGAATGGAAACCCACCACCAGCACTACACCTTACCCTACGCCATAGCCTACTCCTGGCCCGTACGCTGGCACTGACCCGTGTGTCAGCACGTAGCCTGACCCTCACAAGTTTTCATACCCTCACCTGTGCCCTAAGCCTTGCCGTTCCCTAACCCTAACCCTAGCCCGGAACGGAAACCCACCACCAGCCCTACATCTTACCCTACGCCGTAGCCTAATCCTGCCCGTACGCTGGCACTGACCCGTGTGTCAGCACGTAGCCTGACCCTCCCACGTTTCCGTTCCCTCACGTGTGCCCTAAGCCTTGCCGTTCCCTAACCCTAACCCTAGCCCGGAACGGAAACCCACCACCAGCCCTACACCTTACCCTACGCCGTAGCCTAATCCTGCCCGTACGCTGGCACTGACCCGTGCGTCAGCACGTAGCCTGACCCTCCCACGTTTCCGTACCCTCACCTGTGCCCTAAGCCTTGCCGTTCCCTAACCCTAACCCTAGCCCGGAACGGAAACCCACCACCAGCCCTACAACTTGCCCCCAAGCCGTAGCCTACACCTGGCCTGTACGCTGGCACTGACACGTGCGTCAGCACGTAGCCTAACCCTCCCACGTTTCCGTACCCTCACCTGTGCCCTAAGCCTTGCCGTTCCCTAACCCTAACCCTAGACCGGAACGGAAACCCACCACCAGCCCTACACCTTACCCTACGCCGTAGCCTACTCCTGGCCCGTACGCTGGCACTGACCCGTGCGTCAGCATGTAGCCTGACCCTCCCACGTTTCGGTACCCTCACCTGTGCCCTAAGCCTTGCCGTTCCCTAACCCTAACCCTAGCCCGGAACGGAAACCCACCACCAGCCCAACAACTTACCGTCAAGCAGTAGCCTACTCCTGGCCCGTACGCTGGCACTGACCCGTGCGTCAGCACGTAGCCTGACCCTCCCACGTTTCCGTACCCTCACCTGTGCCCTAAGCATTGCCGTTCCCTAACCCTAACCCTATCCCGGAACGGAAACCCACCACCAGCCCTACACCTTACCCCCAAGCCGTAGCCTACTCCTGACCCGTACGCTGGCACTGACCCGTGCGTCAGCACGTAGCCTGACCCTCCCACGTTTCCGTACCCTCACCTGTGCCCTAAGCCTTGCCGTTCCCTAACCCTAACCCTAGCACGGAACGGAAACCCACCACCAGCCCTACACCTTACCGTACGCCGTATCCTACTCCTGGCCCGTACGCTGGCACTGACCCGTGCGTCAGCACGTAGCCTGACCCTCCCACGTTTCCGTACCCTCACCTGTGCCCTAAGCCTTGCCGTTCCCTAACCCTAACCCTAGCCCGGAACGGAAACCCACCACCAGCCCTACACCTTACCCCAAAGCTGTAGCCTACTCCTGGCCCGTACGCTGGCACTGACCCGTGCGTCAGCACGTAGCCTGACCCTCCCACGTTTCCGTACCCTCACCTGTGCCCTAAGCCTTGCCGTTCCCTAACCCTAACCCTAGCCCGGAACGGAAACCCACCACCAGCCCTACACCTTACCCTACGCCGTAGCCTACTCCTGGCCCGTACGCTGGCACTGACCCGTGCGTCAGCACGTAGCCTGACCCTCCTACGTTTCCGTACCCTCACCTGTGCCCTAAGCCTTGCCGTTCCCTAACCCTAACCCTAGCACGGAATGGAAACACACAACCAGCCCTACACCTTACCCTACACCGTAGCCTACTCCTGGCCCGTACACTGGCAATGACCCGTGCATCAGCACGTAGCCTGACCCTCCCACGTTTCCGTACCCTCACCTGTGCCCTAACCCTTGCCGTTCCCTAACCCTAACCCTAGCCCGGAACGGAAACCCACCACCAGCCCTACAACTTACCCCCAAGCCGTAGCCTACTCCTGGCCCGTACGCTGGCACTGACCCGTGCGTCAGAACGTAGACTGACCCTCCCACGTTTCTGTACCCTCACCTGTGCCCTAAGCCTTGCCGTTCCCTAACCCTAACCCTAGCCCGGAACGGAAACCCACCACCAGCCCAACAACTTACCCTCAAGCAGTAGCCTACTCCTGGCCCGTACGCTGGCACTGACCCGTGCGTCAGCACGTAGCCTGACCCTCCCACGTTTCCGTACCCTCACCTGTGCCCTAAGCCTTGCCGTTCCCTAACCCTAACCCTAGCCCGGAACGGAAACCCACCACCAACCCTACAACTTACCCCCAAGGCGTAGCCTACTCCTGGCCCGTACGCTGGCACTGACCCTTGCTCAGCACGTAGCCTGACCCTCCAACGTTTCCGTACCCTCATTTGTGCCCTAAGACTTGCCGTTCCCTAACCCTAACCCTAGCCCAGAAAGGAAACCCACCATCAGCCCTACAACTTACCCCCAAGCCGTAGCCTACTCCTGGCCCGTACGCTGGCACTGACCCGTGCGTCAGCACGTAGCCTGACCCTCCCACGTTTCCGTACCCTCACCTGTGCCCTAAGCCTTGCCGTTCCCTAACCCTAACCCTAGCCCGGAACGGAAACCCACCACCAGCCCTACACCTTACCCCCAATCCGTAGCCTACTCCTGGCCCGTACGCTGGCACTGACCCGTGCGTCAGCACGTAGCCTGACCCTCCGTTTCCGTAACCTCACCTGTGCTCTAAGCCTTGCCGTTCCCTAACCCTAACTCTAGCACGGAACGGAAACCCACCACCAGCCCTGCACCTTACCCTACGCCATAGCCTACTCCTGGCCCGTACGCTGGCACTGACCCGTGCGTCAGCACGTAGCCTGACCCTCCCACGTTTCCGTACCCTCACCTGTGCCCTAAGCCTTGCCGTTCCCTAACCCTAACCCTAGCCCGGAACAGAAACCCACCACCAACCCTACAACTTACCCCCAAGGCGTAGCCTACTCCTGGCCCGTACGCTGGCACTGACCCTTGCTCAGCACGTAGCCTGACCCTCCAACGTTTCCGTACCCTCGTTTGTGCCCTAAGACTTGCCGTTCCCTAACCCTAACCCTAGCCCAGAAAGGAAACCCACCACCAGCCCTACACCTTACCCCCAAGCCGTAGCCTACTCCTGACCCGTACGCTGGCACTGACCCGTGCGTCAGCACGTAGCCTGACCCTCCCACGTTTCTGTACCCTCACCTGTGCCCTAAGCTTTGCCGTTCCCTAACCCTAACCCTAGCCCGGAACGGAAACCCACCACCAGCCCAACAACTTACCCTCAAGCCGTAGCCTACTCCTGGCCCGTACGCTGGCACTGACCCGTGCGTCAGCACGTAGCCTGACCCTCCCACGTTTCCGTACCCTCACCTGTGCCCTAAGCCTTGCCGTTCCCTAACCCTAACCCTAGCCCGGAACGGAAACCCACCACCAGCCCTACACCTTACGCTACGCCGTAGCCTAATCCTGGCCCGTACGCTGGCACTGACCCGTGCGTCAGCACGTAGCCTGACCCTCCCACGTTTCCGTACCATCACCTGTGCCCTAAGCCTTGCCATTCCCTAACCCTAACACTAGCCCGGAACGGAAACCCACCACCAGCCCTACACCTTACCCCCAAGCCGTAGCCTACACCTGGCCTGTACGCTGGCACTGACACGTGCGTCAGCACGTAGCCTAACCCTCCCACGTTTCCGTACCCTCACCTGTGCCCTAAGCCTTGCCGTTCCCTAACCCTAACCCTAGCCCGGAACGGAAACCCACCACCAGCCCTACACCTTACCCTACGCCGTAGCCTACTCCTGGCCCGTACGCTGGCACTGACCCGTGCGTCAGCACGTAGCCTGACCCTCCCACGTTGCGGTACCCTCACCTGTGCCCTAAGCCTTGCCGTTCCCTAACCCTAACACTAGCCCGGAACGGAAACACACCAAAAGCCCTACACGTTACCCCCAAGCCGTAGCCTACTCCTGGCCCGTACGCTGGCACTGACCCGTGCGTCAGCACGTAGCCTGACCCTCCCACGTTTCTGTACCCTCACCTGTGCCCTAAGCCTTGCCGTTCCCTAACCCTAACCCTAGCCCGGAACGGAAACCCACCACCAGCCCAACAACTTACCCTCAAGCAGTAGCCTACTCCTGGCCCGTACGCTGGCACTGACCCGTGCGTCAGCACGTAGCCTGACCCTCCCACGTTTCCGTACCCTCACCTGTGCCCTAAGCATTGCCGTACCCTAACCCTAACCCTAGCCCGGAACGGAAACCCACCACCAGCCCTACACCTTACCCCCAAGCCGTAGCCTACTCCTGGCCCGTACGCTGGCACTGACCCGTGCGTCAGCACGTAGCCTGACCCTCCCACGTTTCCGTACCCTCACCTGTGCCCTAAGCCTTGCCGTTCCCTAACCCTAACCCTAGCCCGGAATGGAAACCCACCACCAGCCCTACACCTTACCCTACGCCGTAGCCTACTCCTGGCCCGTACGCTGGCACTGACCCGCGCGTCAGCACGTAGCCTGACCCTCCCACGTTTCCGTACCCTCACCTGTGCCCTAAGCCTTGCCGTTCCCTAACCCTAACCCTAGCCCGGAACGGAAACCCACCACCAGCCCTACACCTTACCCCCAAGCCGTAGCCTACTCCTGGCCCGTACGCTGGCACTGACCCGTGCGTCAGCACGTAGCCTGACCCTCCCACGTTTCCGTACCCTCACCTGTGCCCTAAGCCTTGCTGTTCCCTAACCCTAACCCTAGCCCAGAATGGAAACCCACCACCAGCCCTACAGCTTACCCACAAGCCGTAGCCTATACCTGGCCGGTACGCTGGCACTGACCCGTGCATCAGCACATAGCCTGACCCTCCCACGTTTCCGTACCCTCACCTGTGCCCTAAGCCTTGCCGTTCCCTAACCCTAACCCTAGCCCGGAACGGAAACCCACCATGAGCCCTACACCTTACCCTACGCCGAAGCCTACTCCTGGCCCGTACGCTGGCACTGACCCGTGCGTCAGCACGTAGCCTGACCCTCCTACGTTTCCGTACCCTCACCTGTGCCCTAAGCCTTGCCGTTCCCTAACCCTAACCCTAGCACAGAATGGAAACCCACCACCAGCCCTACACCTTAACCTACACCGTAGCCTACTCCTGGCCCGTACGCTGGCACTGACCCGTGCATCAGCACGTAGCCTGACCCTCCCACGTTTCCGTACCCTCACCTGTGCCCTAAGCCTTGCCTTTCCCTAACCCTAACCCTAGCCCGGAACCGAAACCCACCACCAGCCCTACAACTTACCCCCAAGCCGTAGCCTACTCCTGGCCCGTACGCTGGCACTGACCCGTGCGTCAGCACGTAGCCTGACCCTCCCATGTTTCCGTACCCTCACCTGTGCGCTAAGCCTTGCCGTTCCCTAACCCTAACCCTAGCCCGGAACGGAAACACACCACCAGCCCTACACCTTACCCACAAGCCGTAGCCTACACCTGGCCGGTACGCTGGCACTGACACGTGCGTCAGCACGTAGCCTGACCCTCCCACGTTTCCGTACCCTCACCTGTGCCCTAAGCCTTGCCGTTCCCTAACCCTAACCCTAGCCCGGAACGGAAACCCACCACCAGCCCTACACATTACCCTACGCCGTAGCCTACTCCTGGCCCATAGACTGGCACTGACCCGTGCGTCAGCACGTAGCCTGACCCTCCCACGTTTCCGTACCCTCACCTGTGCCCTAAGCCTTGCCGTTCCCTAACCCTAACCCTAGCCCGGAACAGAAACCCACCACCAACCCTACAACTTACCCCCAAGGCGTAGCCTACTCCTGGCCCGTACGCTGGCACTGACCCTTGCTCAGCACGTAGCCTGACCCTCCAACGTTTCCGTACCCTCGTTTGTGCCCTAAGACTTGCCGTTCCCTAACCCTAACCCTAGCCCAGAAAGGAAACCCACCATCAGCCCTACACCTTACCCCCAAGCCGTAGCCTACTGCTGGCCCGTACGCTGGCACTGACCCGTGCGTCAGCACGTAGCCTAACCCTCCCACGTTTCCGTACCCTCACCTGTGCCCTAAGCCTTGCCGTTCCCAAGCCTAACCCTAGCCCGGAACGGAAACCCACCACCAGCCCTACATCTTACCCACAAGCCGTAGCCTACACCTGGCCGGTACTCTGGCACTGACCCGTGCGTCAGCACGTAGCCTGACCCTCCCACGTTTCCGTACCCTCACCTGTGCCCTAAGCCTTGCCGTTCCCTAACCCTAACCCTAGCCCGGAACGGAAACCCACCACAAGCCCTACAACTTACCCCCAAGCCGTAGCCTACTCCTGGCCCGTACGCTGGCACTGACCCGTGCGTCAGCACGTAGCCTGACCCTCCCACGTTTCCGTACCCTCACCTGTGCCCTAAGCCTTGCCGTTCCTTAACCCTAACCCTAGCCCGGAACGGAAACCCACCACCAGCCCTACAACTTACCCCCAAGCCGTAGCCTACTCCTGGCCCGTACGCTGGCACTGACCCGTGCGTCAGCACGTAGCCTGACCCTCCCACGTTTCCGTACCCTCACCTGTGCCCTAAGCCTTGCCGTTCCCTAACCCTAACCCTAGCCCGGAACGGAAACCCACCACCAGCCCTACACCTTACCCCCAATCCGTAGCCTACTCCTGGCCCGTACGCTGGCAGTGACCCGTGCGTCAGCACGTAGCCTGACCCTCCGTTTCCGTAACCTCACCTGTGCTCTAAGCCTTGCCGTTCCCTAACCCTAACTCTAGCACGGAACGGAAACCCACCACCAGCCCTGCACCTTACCCTAAGCCATAGCCTACTCCTGGCCCGTACGCTGGCACTGACCCGTGCGTCAGCACGTAGCCTGACCCTCCCACGTTTCCGTACCCTCACCTGTGCCCTAAGCCTTGCCGTTCCCTAACCCTAACCCTAGCCCGGAACGGAAACCCACCACCAACCCTACACCTTACCCTACGCCGTAGCCTACTCCTGGCCCGTACGCTGGCACTGACCCATTCGTCAGCACGTAGCCTGACCCTCCCACGTTTCCATACCCACACCTGTGCCCTAAGCCTTGCCGTTCCCTAACCCTAACCCTAGCCCGGAACGGAAACCCACCACCAGCCCTACACCTTACCCTATGCCGTAGCATACTCCTAGCCCGTACGCTGGCACTGACCCGTGCGTCAGCACGTAGCCTGACCCTCCCACGTTTCCGTACCCTCACCTGTGCGCTAAGCCTTGCCGTTCCCTAACCCTAACCCTAGCCCGGAACGGAAACCCACCACCAGCCCTACAACTTACCCCCAAGCCGTAGCCTACTCCTGGCCCGTACGCTGGCACTGACACATGCGTCAGCACGTAGCCTGACCCTCCCACGTTTCCGTACCCTCACCTGTGCCCTAAGCCTTGCCGTTCCCTAACCCTAACCCTAGCCCGGAACGGAAACCCACCACCAGCCCTACAACTTACCCCCAAGCCGTAGCCTACGCCTGGCCCGTACGCTGGCACTGACCATTGCGTCAGCACGTAGCCTGACCCTCCCACGTTTCCGTACCCTCACCTGTGCCCTAAGCCTTGCCGTTCCCTAACCCTAACCCTAGCCCAGAACGAAAACCCACCACCAGCCCTACACCTTACCCTACGCCGTAGCCTACTCCTGGCCCGTATGCTGGCACTGACCCGTGCGTCAGCACGTACCCTGACCCTCCCACGTTTCCGTACCCTCACCTGTGCCCTAAGCCTTGCCGTTCCCTAACCCTAACCCTAGCCCGGAACGGAAACCCACCACCAGGCCTACACCTTACCCTACGCCGTAGCCTACTCCTGGCCCGTACGCTGGCACTGACCCGTGCGTCAGCACGTAGCCTGACCCTCCCACGTTTCCGTACCCTCACCTGTGCCCTAAGCCTTGCCGTTCCCTAACCCTAACCCTAGCCCGGAACGGAAACCCACCACCAGCCCTACAACTTACCCCCAAGCCGTAGCCTAATCCTGGCCCGTACACTGGCACTGACCCGTGCGTCAGCACGTAGCCTGACCCTCCCACGTTTCCGTACCCTCACCTGTGCCCTAAGCCTTGCCGTTCCCTAACCCTAACCCTAGCCGGGAACGGAAACCCACCACCAGCCCAACACCTTACCCCCAAGCCGTAGCCTACTCCTGGCCCGTACGCTGGCACTGACACGTGCGTCAGCACGTAACCTGACCCTCCCACGTTTCCGTAACCTCACCTGTGCTCTAAGCCTTGCCGTTCCCTAACCCTAACTCTAGCACGCAACGGAAACCCACAACCAGCCCTGCACCTTACCCTACGCCGTAGCCTACTCCTGCCCCGTACGCTGGCACTAAACCTTGCGTCAGCACGTAGCCTGACCCTCCCACGTTTCCGTACCCTCACCTGTGCCCTAAGCCTTGCCGTTCCCTAACCCTAACCCTAGCCCGGAACGGAAACACACCACTATCCCTACGCCTTACCCTACGCCGTAGCCTACTCCTAGCCCGTACGCTGGCACTGACCCGTGCGTCAGCACGTAGCCTGACCCTCCCACGTTTCCGTACCCTCACCTATGCCCTAAGCCTTGCCGTTCCCTAACCCTAACCCTAGCCCGGAACGGAAACCCACCACCAGCCCTACAACTTACCCCCAAGCCGTAGCCTACTCCAGGCCCGTACGCTGGCACTGACCCATGCGTCAGCACGTACCCTGACCCTCCCACGTTTCCGTACACTCACCTGTGCCCTAAGCCTTGCCGTTCCCTAACCCTAACCCTAGCGCGGAACGGAAACCCACCACCAGCCCTACACCTTACCCCCAAGCCGTAGCCTACTCCTGGCCCGTACGCTGGCACTGACCCGTGCGTCAGCACGTAGCCTGACCCTCCCACGTTTCCGTACCCTCACCTGTGCCCTAAGCCTTGCCGTTCCCTAACCCTAACCCTAGCCCGGAACGGAAACCCACCACCAGCCCTACAACTTACCCCCAAGCCGTAGCCTACTCCTGGCCCGTACGCTGGCACTGACCTCTGCGTCAGCATGTAGCCTGTCCCTCCCACTTTTCCGTACCCTCACCTGTGCCCTAAGCCTTGCCGTTCCCTAACCCTAACCCTAGCCCGGAACGGAAACCCACCACCAGCCCTACACCTTACCCAATGCCGTAGCCTACTCCTGTCCCGTACGCTGGCACTGACCCGTGCGTCAGCACGTAGCCTGACCCTCCCACGTTTCTGTACCCTCACCTGTGCCCTAAGCCTTGCCGTTACCTATCCCTAACCCTAGCCCGGAACGGAAACCCACCACCAGCACTACACCTTACCCTACGCCATAGCCTATTCCTGGCCCGTACGCTGGCACTGACACGTGTGTTAGCACGTAACCTGACCCTCACACGTTTTCATACCCTCACCTGTGCCCTAAGCCTTGCCGTTCTCTAACCCTAACCCTAGCCCGGAACGGAAACACACCACCAGCCCTACACCTTACCCTATGCCGTAGCCTACTCCTGGCCCATACGCTGGCACTGACCCGTGCGTCAGCACGTAGCCTGAACCTCCCACGTTTCCGTACCCTCACCTGTGCCCGAAGCCTTGCCGTTCCCTAACCCTAACCCTAGCCCGGAAGGGAAACCCACCACCAGCCCTACACCTTACCCAATGCCGTAGCCTACTCCTGTCCCGTACGCTGGCACTGACCCGTGCGTCAGCACGTAGCCTGACCCTCCCACGTTTCTGTACCCTCACCTGTGCCCTAAGCCTTGCCGTTACCTATCCCTAACCCTAGCCCGGAACGGAAACCCACCACCAGCACTACACCTTACCCTACGCCATAGCCTATTCCTGGCCCGTACGCTGGCACTGACCCTTGCGTCAGCACGTAGCCTGACCCTCCCACGTTTCCGTACCCTCACCTGTGCCCTAAGCCTTGCCGTTCCCTAACCCTAACCCTAGCCCGGAACGGAAACACACCACCAGCCCTACAACTTACCCCCAAGCCGTAGCCTACTCCTGACCCGTACGCTGGCACTGACCCGTGCGTCAGCACGTAGCCTGACCCTCCCACGTTTCCGTACCCTCACCTGTGCCCTAAGCCTTGCCATTCCCTAACCCTAACCCTAGCCTGGAACGGAAACCCACCACCAGCCCTACACCTTACCCTACGCCGTAGCCTACTCCTGGCCCGTACGCTGGCACTGACCCGTGCGTCAGCACGTAGCCTGACCCTCCCACGTTTCCGTACCCTCACCTGTGCCCTAAGCCTTGCCGTTCCCTAACCCTAACCCTAGCCCGGAACGGAAACACACCACCAGCCCTACAACTTACCCCCAATCCGTAGCCTACTCCAGGCCCGTACGCTGGCACTGACCCATGGGTCAGCACGTAGCCTGACCCTCCCACGTTTCCGTACACTCACCTGTGCCCTAAGCCTTGCCGTTCCCTAACCCTAACCCTAGCGCGGAACGGAAACCCACCACCAGCCCTACACCTTACCCCCAAGCCGTAGCCTACTCCTGGCCCGTACGCTGGCACTGACCCGTGCGTCAGCACGTAGCCTGACCCTCCCACGTTTCCGTACCCTCACATGTGCCCTAAGCCTTGCCGTTCCCTAACCCTAACCCTAGCCCGGAACGGAAACCCACCACCAGCCCTACAACTTACCCCCAAACCATAGCCTACTCCTGGCCCGTACGCTGGCACTGACCTCTGCGTCAGCATGTAGCCTGTCCCTCCCACGTTTCCGTACCCTCACCTGTGCCCTAAGCCTTGCCGTTCCCTAACCCTAACCCTAGCCCGGAACGGAAACCCACCACCAGCCCTACACCTTACCCAATGCCGTAGCCTACTCCTGTCCCGTACGCTGGCACTGACCCGTGCGTCAGCACGTAGCCTGACCCTCACACGTTTCTGTACCCTCACCTGTGCCCTAAGCCTTGCCGTTCCCTATCCCTAACCCTAGCCCGGAACGGAAACCCACCACCAGCACTACACCTTACCCTACGCCATAGCCTACTCCTGGCCGGTACGCTGGCACTGACCCGTGTGTTAGCACGTAACCTGACCCTCACACGTTTTCATACCCTCACCTGTGCCCTAAGCCTTGCCGTTCTCTAACCCTAACCCTAGCCCGGAACGGAAACACACCACCCGCCCTACACCTTACCCTATGCCGTAGCCTACTCCTGGCCCATACGCTGGCACTAACCCATGCGTCAGCACGTAGCCTGAACCTCCCACGTTTCCGTACCCTCACCTGTGCCAGAAGCCTTGCCGTTCCCTAACCCTAACCCTAGCCCGGAAGGGAAACCCACCACCAGCCCTACACCTTACCCCCAAGCAATAGCCTACTCCTGGCCCGTACGCTGGCACTGACCCGTGCGTCAGCACGTAGCCTGACCCTCCCACGTTTCCGTACCCTCACCTGTGCCCTAAGCCTTGCCGTTCCCTAACCCTAACCCTAGCGCGGAACCGAAACCCACCACCAGCCCTACACCTTACCCCCAAGCCGTAGCCTACTCCTGGCCCGTACGCTGGCACTGACCCGTGCGTCAGCACGTAGCCTGACCCTCCCACGTTTCCGTACCCTCACCTGTGCCCTAAGCCTTGCCGTTCCCTAACCCTAACCCTAGCCCGGAACGGAAACACACCACCAGCCCTACACCTTACCCACAAGCCGTAGCCTACACCTGGCCGGTACGCTGGCACTGACCCGTGCGTCAGCACGTAGCCTGACCCTCCCACGTTTCCGTACCCTCACCTGTGCCCTAAGCCTTGCCGTTCCCTAACCCTAACCCTAGCCCGGAACGGAAACCCACCACCAGCCCTACACATTACCCTACGCCGTAGCCTACTCCTGGCCCATAGGCTGGCACTGACCCGTGCGTCAGCACGTAGCCTGACCCTCCCACGTTTCCGTACCCTCACCTGTGCCCTAAGCCTTGCCGTTCCCTAACCCTAACCCTAGCCGGGAACGGAAACCCACCACCAGCCCAACACCTTACCCCCAAGCCGTAGCCTACACCTGGCCTGTACGCTGGCACTGACACGTGCGTCAGCACGTAGCCTAACCCTCCCACGTTTCCGTACCCTCACCTGTGCCCTAAGCCTTGCCGTTCCCTAACCCTAACCCTAGCCCGGAACGGAAACACACCACCAGCCCTACACCTTACCCTACGCCGTAGCCTACTCCTGGCCCGTACGCTGGCACTGACCCGTGCGTCAGCACATAGCCTGACCCTCCCAAGTTTCGGTACCCTCACCTGTGCCCTAAGCCTTGCCGTTCCCTAACCCTAACACTAGCCCGGAACGGAAACCCACCAAAAGCCCTACACGTTACCCCCAAGCCGTAGCCTACTCCTGGCCCGTACGCTGGCACTGACCCGTGCGTCAGCACGTAGCCTGACCCTCCCACGTTTCTGTACCCTCACCTGTGCCCTAAGCCTTGCCGTTCCCTAACCCTAACCCTAGCCTGGAACGGAAACCCACCACCAGCCCAACAACTTACCCTCAAGCAGTAGCCTACTCCTGGCCCGTACGCTGGCACTGACCCGTGCGTCAGCACGTAGCCTGACCCTCCCACGTTTCCGTACCCTCACCTGTGCCCTAAGCATTGCCGTACCCTAACCCTAACCCTAGCCCGGAACGGAAACCCACCACCAGCCGTAAACCTTACCCCCAAGCCGTAGCCTACTCCTGGCCCGTACGCTGGCACTGACCCGTGCGTCAGCACGTAGCCTGACCCTCCCACGTTTCCGTACCCTCACCTGTGCCCTAAGCCTTGCCGTTCCCTAACCCTAACCCTAGCCCGGAACGGAAACCCACCACCAGCCCTACACCTTACCCTACGCCGTAGCCTACTCCTGGCCCGTACGCTGGCACTGACCCGCGCGTCAGCACGTAGCCTGACCCCTCCCACGTTTCCGTACCCTCACCTGTGCCCTAAGCCTTGCCGTTCCCTAACCCTAACCCTAGCCCGGAACGGAAACCCACCACCAGCCCTACACCTTACCCCCAAGCCGTAGCCTACTCCTGGCCCGTACGCTGGCACTGACCCGTGCGTCAGCACGTAGCCTGACCCTCCCACGTTTCCGTACCCTCACCTGTGCCCTAAGCCTTGCCGTTCCCTAACCCTAACCCTAGCCCAGAAAGGAAACCCACCACCAGCCCTACACCATACCCACAAGCCGTAGCCTATACCTGGCCGGTACGCTGGCACTGACCCGTGCATCAGCACGTAGCCTGACCCTCCCACGTTTCCGTACCCTCACCTGTGCCCTAAGCCTTGCCGTTCCCTAACCCTAACCCTAGCCCGGAACGGAAACCCACCATGAGCCCTACACCTTACCCTACGCCGTAGCCTACTCCTGGCCCGTACGCTGGCACTGACCCGTGCGTCAGCACGTAGCCTGACCCTCCTACGTTTCCGTACCCTCACCTGTGCCCTAAGCCTTGCCGTTCCCTAACCCTAACCCTAGCACAGAATGGAAACCCACCACCAGCCCTACACCTTAACCTACACCGTAGCCTACTCCTGGCCCGTACGCTGGCACTGACCCGTGCATCAGCACGTAGCCTGACCCTCCCACGTTTCCGTACCCTCACCTGTGCGCTAAGCCTTGCCGTTCCCTAACCCTAACCCTAGCCCGGAACGGAAATCCACCATCTTCCCTACACCTTAACCCCAAGCCGTAGCCTACTCCTGGCCCGTACGCTGGCACTGACTCGTGCGTCAGCACGTAGCCTGACCCTCCCACGTTTCCGTACCCTCACCTGTGCCCTAAGCCTTGCCGTTCCCTAACCCTAACCCTAGCGCGGAACCGAAACCCACCACCAGCCCTACACCTTACCCCCAAGCCGTAGCCTACTCCTGGCCCGTACGCTGGCACTGACCCGTGCGTCAGCACGTAGCCTGACCCTCCCACGTTTCCGTACCCTCACCTGTGCCCTAAGCCTTGCCGTTCCCTAACCCTAACCCTAGCCCGGAACGGAAACACACCACCATCCCTACACCTTACCCACAAGCCGTAGCCTACACCTGGCCGGTACGCTGGCACTGACCCGTGCGTCAGCACGTAGCCTGACCCTCCCACGTTTCCGTACCCTCACCTGTGCCCTAAGCCTTGCCGTTCCCTAACCCTAACCCTAGCCCGGAACGGAAACCCACCACCAGCCCTACACATTACCCTACGCCGTAGCCTACTCCTGGCCCATAGGCTGGCACTGACCCGTGCGTCAGCACGAAGCCTGACCCTCCCACGTTTCCATACCCTCACCTGTGCCCTAAGCCTTGCCGTTCCCTAACCCTAACCCTAGCCCGGAACGGAAACCCACCACCAACCCTACAAATTACCCCCAAGGCGTAGCCTACTCCTGGCCCGTACGCTGGCACTGACCCTTGCTCAGCACGTAGCCTGACCCTCCAACGTTTCCGTACCCTCATTTGTGCCCTAAGACTTGCCGTTCCCTAACCCTAACCCTAGCCCAGAACGGAAACCCACCACCAGCCCTACACCTTACCCCCAAGCCGTAGCCTACTGCTGGCCCGTACGCTGGCACTGACCCGTGCGTCAGCACGTAGCCTAACCCTCCCACGTTTCCGTACCCTCACCTGTGCCCTAAGCCTTGCCGTTCCCAACCCTAACCCTAGCCTGGAACGGAAACACACCACCAGCCCTACATCTTACCCACAAGCCGTAGCCTACACCTGGCCGGTACGCTGGCACTGACCCGTGCGTCAGCACGTAGCCTGACCCTCCCACGTTTCCATACCCTCACCTGTGCCCTAAGCCTTGCCGTTCCCTAACCCTAACCCTAGCCCGGAACGGAAACCCACCACCAGCCCTACAACTTACCCCCAAGCCGTAGCCTACTCCTGGCCCGTACGCTGGCACTGACCCGTGCGTCAGCACGTAGCCTGACCCTCCCACGTTTCCGTACCCTCACCTGTGCCCTAAGCCTTGCCGTTCCCGAACCCTAACCCTAGCCCGGAACGGAAACCCACCACCAGCCCTACACCTTACCCCCAAGCCGTAGCCTACTCCTGGCCCGTACGCTGGCACTGACCCGTGCGTCAGCACGTAGCCTGACCCTCCCACGTTTCCGTACCCTCACCTGTGCCCTAAGCCTTGCCGTTCCCTAACCCTAACCCTAGCCCGGAACGGAAACCCACCACCAGCCCTACACCTTACCCCCAATCCGTAGCCTACTCCTGGCCCGTACGCTGGCACTGACCCGTGCGTCAGCACGTAGCCTGACCCTCCGTTTCCATAACCTCACCTGTGCTCTAAGCCTTGCCGTTCCCTAACCCTAACTCTAGCACGGAACGGAAACCCACCACCAGCCCTGCACCTTACCCTACGCCATAGCCTACTCCTGGCCCGTACGCTGGCACTGACCCGTGCGTCAGCACGTAGCCTGACCCTCCCACGTTTCCGTACCCTCACCTGTTCCCTAAGCCTTGCCGTTCCCTAACCCTAACCCTAGCCCGGAACGGAAACCCACCACCAACCCTACACCTTACCCTACGCCGTAGCCTACTCCTGGCCCGTACGCTGGCACTGACCCATTCGTCAGCACGTAGCCTGACCCTCCCACGTTTCCATACCCACACCTGTGCCCTAAGCCTTGCCGTTCCCTAACCCTAACCCTAGCCCGGAACGGAAACCCACCACCAGCCCTACACCTTACCCTACGCCGTAGCCTACTCCTAGCCCGTACGCTGGCACTGACCCGTGCGTCAGCACGTAGCCTGACCCTCCCACGTTTCCGTACCCTCACCTGTGCCCTAAGCCTTGCCGTTCCCTAACCCTAACCCTAGCCCGGAACGGAAACCCACCACCAGCCCTACACCTTACCCCCAAGCCTTAGCCTACTCCTGGCCCGTACGCTGGCACTGACCCATGCGTCAGCACGTAGCCTGACCCTCCCACGTTTCCGTACCCTCACCTGTGCCCTAAGCCTTGCCGTTCCCTAACCCTAACCCTAGCCCGGAACGGAAACCCACCACCAGCCTACAACTTACCCCCAAGCCGTAGCCTACGCCTGGCCCGTACGCTGGCACTGACCCTTGCGTCAGCACGTAGCCTGACCCTCCCACGTTTCCGTACCCTCACCTGTGCCCTAAGCCTTGCCGTTCCCTAACCCTAACCCTAGCCCAGAACGAAAACCCACCACCAGCCCTACACCTTACCCTACGCCGTAGCCTACTCCTGGCCCGTATGCTGGCACTGACCCGTGCGTCAGCACGTACCCTGACCCTCCCACGTTTCCGTACCCTCACCTGTGCCCTAAGCCTTGCCGTTCCCTAACCCTAACCCTAGCCCGGAACGGAAACCCACCACCAGGCCTACACCTTACCCTACGCCGTAGCCTACTCCTGGCCCGTACGCTGGCACTGACCCGTGCGTCAGCACGTAGCCTGACCCTCCCACGTTTCCGTACCCTCACCTGTGCCCTAAGCCTTGCCGTTCCCTAACCCTAACCCTAGCCCGGAACGGAAACCCACCAACAGCCCTACAACTTACCCCCAAGCCGTAGCCTAATCCTGGCCCGTACACTGGCACTGACCCGTGCGTCAGCACGTAGCCTGACCCTCCCACGTTTCCGTACCCTCACCTGTGCCCTAAGCCTTGCCGTTCCCTAACCCTAACCCTAGCCGGGAACGGAAACCCACCACCAGCCCAACACCTTACCCCCAAGCCGTAGCCTACTCCTGGCCCGTACGCTGGCACTGACACGTGCGTCAGCACGTAACCTGACCCTCCCACGTTTCCGTAACCTCACCTGTGCTCTAAGCCTTGCCGTTCCCTAACCCTAACTCTAGCACGCAACGGAAACCCACCACCAGCCCTACACCTTACCCTACGCCGTAGCCTACTCCTAGCCCGTACGCTGGCACTCACCAGTGCGTCAGCACGTAGCCTGACCCTCCCACGTTTCCGTACCCTCACCTGTGCCCTAAGCCTTGCCGTTCCCTAACCCTAACCCTAGCCCGGAACGGAAACCCACCACCAGCCCTACAACTTACCCCCAAACCATAGCCTACTCCTGGCCCGTACGCTGGCACTGACCTCTGCGTCAGCATGTAGCCTGTCCCTCCCACGTTTCCGTACCCTCACCTGTGCCCTAAGCCTTGCCGTTCCCTAACCCTAACCCTAGCCCGGAACGGAAACCCACCACCAGCCCTACACCTTACCCAATGCCGTAGCCTACTCCTGTCCCGTACGCTGGCACTGACCCGTGCGTCAGCACGTAGCCTGACCCTCACACGTTTCTGTACCCTCACCTGTGCCCTAAGCCTTGCCGTTCTCTATCCCTAACCCTAGCCCGGAACGGAAACCCACCACCAGCACTACACCTTACCCTACGCCATAGCCTACTCCTGGCCCGTACGCTGGCACTGACCCGTGTGTTAGCACGTAACCTGACCCTCACACGTTTTCATACCCTCACCTGTGCCCTAAGCCTTGCCGTTCTCTAACCCTAACCCTAGCCCGGAACGGAAACACACCACCAGCCCTACACATTACCCTATGCCGTAGCCTACTCCTGGCCCATACGCTGGCACTGACCCATGCGTCAGCACGTAGCCTGAACCTCCCACGTTTCCGTACCCTCACCTGTGCCCGAAGCCTTGCCGTTCCCTAACCCTAACCCTAGCCCGGAAGGGAAACCCACCACCAGCCCTACACCTTACCCCCAAGCAATAGCCTACTCCTGGCCCGTACGCTGGCACTGACCTGTGCGTCAGCACGTAGCCTGTCCCTCCCACGTTTCCGTACCCTCACCTGTGCCCTAAGCCTTGCCGTTCCCTAACCCTAACCCTAGCCCGGAACGGAAACCCACCACCAGCCCTACATCTTACCCACAAGCCGTAGCCTACACCTGGCCGGTACGCTGGCACTGACCCGTGCGTCAGCACGTAGCCTGACCCTCCCACGTTTCCGTACCCTCACCTGTGCCCTAAGCCTTGCCGTTCCCTAACCCTAACCCTAGCCCGGAACGGAAACCCACCACAAGCCCTACAACTTACCCCCAAGCCGTAGCCTACGCCTGGCCCGTACGCTGGCACTGACCCTTGCGTCAGCACGTAGCCTGACCCTCCCACGTTTCCGTACCCTCACCTGTGCCCTAAGCCTTGCCGTTCCCGAACCCTAACCCTAGCCCGGAACGAAAACCCACCACCAGCCCTACACCTTACCCTACGCCGTAGCCTACTCCTGGCCCGTACGCTGGCACTGACCCGTGCGTCAGCACGTAGCCTGACCCTCCCACGTTTCCATACCCTCACCTGTGCCCTAAGCCTTGCCGTTCCCTAACCCTAACCCTAGCCCGGAACGGAAACCCACCACCAGCCCTACAACATACCCCCAAGCCGTAGCCTACTCCTGGCCCGTACGCTGGCACTGACCCGTGCGTCAGCACGTAGCCTGACCCTCCCACGTTTCCGTACCCTCACCTGTGCCCTAAGCCTTGCCATTCCCTGACCCTAACCCTAGCCCGGAACGGAAACCCACCACCAGCCCAACACCTTACTCCCAAGCCGTAGCCTACTCCTGGCCCGTACGCTGGCACTGACCCGTGCGTCAGCATGTAGCCTGACCCTCCCACGTTTCCGTAACCTCACCTGTGCTCTAAGCCTTGCCGTTCCCTAACCCTAACTCTAGCACGGAACGGAAACCCACCACCAGCCCTGCACCTTACCCTACGCCGTAGCCTACTCCTGGCCCGTACGCTGGCACTGACCCGTGCGTCAGCACGTAGCCTGACCCTCCCACGTTTCCGTACCCTCACCTGTGCCCTAAGCCTTGCCGTTCCCTAACCCTAACCCTAGCCCGGAACAGAAACCCACCACCAGCCCTACACCTTACCCTACGCCGTAGCCTACTCCTGGCCCGTACGCTGGCACTGACCCATGCGTCAGCACGTAGCCTGACCCTCCCACGTTTCCGTACCCTCACCTGTGCCCTAAGCCTTGTCATTCCCTAACCCTAACCCTAGCCCGGAACGGAAACCCACCACCAGCCCTACACCTTACCCTACGCCGTAGCCTACTCCTAGCCCGTACGCTGGCACTGACCCGTGCGTCAGCACGTAGCCTGACCCTCCCACGTTTCCGTACCCTCACCTGTGCCCTAAGCCTTGCCGTTCCCTAACCCTAACCCTAGCCCGGAACGGAAACACACCACCAGCCCTACAACTTACCCCCAAGCAGTAGCCTACTCCTGGCCCGTACGCTGGCACTGACCCATGCGTCAGCACATAGCCTGACCCTCCCACGTTTCCGTACACTCACCTGTGCCCTAAGCCTTGCCGTTCCCTAACCCTAACCCTAGCGCGGAACGGAAACCCACCACCAGCCCTACACCTTACCCCCAAGCCGTAGCCTACTCCTGGCCCGTACGCTGGCACTGACCCGTGCGTCAGCACGTAGCCTGACCCTCCCACGTTTCCGTACCCTCACCTGTGCCCTAAGCCTTGCCGTTCCCTAACCCTAACCCTAGCCCGGAACGGAAACCCACCACCAGCCCTACAACTTACCCCCAAACCATAGCCTACTCCTGGCCCGTACGCTGGCACTGACCTCTGCGTCACCATGTAGCCTGTCCCTCCCACGTTTCCGTACCCTCGCCTGTGCCCTAAGCCTTGCCGTTCCCTAACCCTGACCCTAGCCCAGAACGGAAACCCACCACCAGCCCTACACCTTACCCAATGCCGTAGCCTACTCCTGGCCCGTACGCTGGCACTGACCCGTGCGTCAGCACGTAGCCTGAGCCTCCCACGTTTCTGTACCCTCACCTGTGCCCTAAGCCTTGCCGTTCCCTATCCCTAACCCTAGCCCCGAACGGAAACCCACCACCAGCACTACACCTTACCCTACGCCATAGCCTACTCCTGGCCCGTACGCTGGCACTGACCCGTGTGTTAGCACGTAACCTGACCCTCACACGTTTTCATACCCTCACCTGTGCCCTAAGCCTTGCCGTTCCCTAACCCTAACCCTAGCCCGGAACGGAAACACACCACCAGCCCTACACCTTACCCTATGCCGTAGCCTACTCCTGGCCCATACGCTGGCACTGACCCGTGCGTCAGCACGTAGCCTGAACCTCCCAAGTTTCCGTACCCTCACCTGTGCCCGAAGCCTTGCCGTTCCCTAACCCTAACCCTAGCCCGGAAGGGAAACCCACAACCAGCCCTACACCTTACCCCCAAGCCATAGCCTACTCCTGGCCCGTACGCTGGCACTGACCCGTGCGTCAGCACGTAGCCTGTCCCTCCCACGTTTCCGTACCCTCACCTGTGCCCTAAGCCTTGCCGTTCCCTAACCCTAACCCTAGCCCGGAACGGAAACCCACCACCAGCCCTACATCTTACCCACAAGCCGTAGCCTACACCTGGCCGGTACGCTGGCACTGACTCGTGCGTCAGCACGTAGCCTGACCCTCCCACGTTTCCGTACCCTCACCTGTGCCCTAAGCCTTGCCGTTCCCTAACCCTAACCCTAGCCCGGAACGGAAACCCACCACCAGCCCTACACCTTACCCTACGCCGTAGCCTACTCCTGGCCCGTACGCTGGCACTGACCCGTGCGTCAGCACGTAGCCTGACCCTCCCACGTTTCCGTACCCTCACCTGTGCCCTAAGCCTTGCCGTTCCCTAACCCTAACCCTAGCCCGGATCGGAAACCCACCACCAGCCCTACACCTTACCCCCAAGCCGTAGCCTACTCCTGGCCCGTACGCTGGCGCTGACCCGTGCGTCAGCACGTAGCCTGACCCTCCCACGTTTCCGTACCCTCACCTGTGCCCTAAGCCTTGCCGTTCCCTAACCCTAACCCTAGCCCTGAACGGAAACCCACCACCAGCCCTACAACTTACCCCCAAGCCGTAGCCTACTCCTGGCCCGTACGCTGGCACTGACCCGTGCGTCAGCACGTAGCCTGACCCTCCCACGTTTCCGTACCCTCACATGTGCCCTAAGCCTTGCCGTTCCCTAACCCTAACCCTAGCCCGGAACGGAAACCCACCACCAGCCCTACAACTTACCCCCAAGCCGTAGCCTACTCCTGGCCCGTACGCTGGCACTGACCCGTGCGTCAGCACGTAGCCTGACCCTCCCACGTTTCCGTACCCTCACCTGTGCCCTAAGCCTTGCCGTTCCCTAACCCTAACCCTAGCCCGGAACAGAAACCCACCACCAGCACTACAACTTACCCCCAAGCCGTACCCTACTCCTGGCCCGTACGCTGGCACTGACCCGTGCGTCAGCACGTAGCCTGACCCTCCCACGTTTCCGTACCCTCACCTGTGCCCTAAGCCTTGCCGTTCCCTAACCCTAACCCTAGCCCGGAAAGGAAACCCACCACCAGCCCTACACCTTACCCTACGCCGTAGCCTACTCCTGGCCCGTACGCTGGCACTGACCCGTGCGTCAGCACGTAGCCTGACCCTCCCACGTTTCCGTACCCTCACCTGTGCCCTAAGCCTTGCCGTTCCCTAACCCTAACCCTAGCCCGGAACGGAAACCCACCACCAGCCCTACACCTTACCCCCAAGCCGTAGCCTACACCTGGCCTTTACGCTGGCACTGAAACGTGCGTCAGCACGTAGCCTAACCCTCCCACGTTTCCGTACCCTCACCTGTGCCGTAAGCCTTGCCGTTCCCTAACCCTAACCCTAGCCCGGAACGGAAACCCACCACCAGCTCTACACCTTACCCCCAAGCCGTAGCCTACACCTGGCCTGTACGCTGGCACTGACACGTGCGTCAGCACGTAGCCTAACCCTCCCACGTTTCCGTACCCTCACCTGTGCCCTAAGCCTTGCCGTTCCCTAACCCTAACCCTAGCCCGGAACGGAAACGCACCACCAGCCCTACACCTTACCCTACGCCGTAGCCTACTCCTGGCCCGTACGCTGGCACTGACCCGTGCGTCAGCACATAGCCTGACCCTCCCAAGTTTCGGTACCCTCACCTGTGCCCTAAGCCTTGCCGTTCCCTAACCCTAACACTAGCCCAGAACGGAAACCCACCAAAAGCCCTACACGTTACCCCCAAGCCGTAGCCTACTCCTGGCCCGTACGCTGGCACTGACCCGTGCGTCAGCACGTAGCCTGACCCTCCCACGTTTCTGTACCCTCACCTGTGCCCTAAGCCTTGCCGTTCCCTAACCCTAACCCTAGCCTGGAACGGAAACCCACCACCAGCCCAACAACTTACCCTCAAGCAGTAGCCTACTCCTGGCCCGTACGCTGGCACTGACCCGTGCGTCAGCACGTAGCCTGACCCTCCCACGTTTCCGTACCCTCACCTGTGCCCTAAGCATTGCCGTACCCTAACCCTAACCCTAGCCCGGAACGGAAAACCACCACCAGCCCTACAACTTACCCCCAAGCCGTAGCCTACTCCTGGCCCGTACGCTGGCACTGACCCGTGCGTCAGCACGTAGCCTGACCCTCCCACGTTTCCGTACCCTCACCTGTGCCCTAAGCCTTGCCGTTCCCTAACCCTAACCCTAGCCCGGAACGGAAACCCACCACCAGCCCTACACCTTACCCTACGCCGTAGCCTACTCCTGGCCCGTACGCTGGCACTGACCCGCGCGTCAGCACGTAGCCTGACCCTCCCACGTTTCCGTACCCTCACCTGTGCCCTAAGCCTTGCCGTTCCCTAACCCTAACCCTAGCCCGGAACGGAAACCCACCACCAGCCCTACACCTTACCCCCAAGCCGTAGCCTACTCCTGGCCCGTACGCTGGCACTGACCCGTGCGTCAGCACGTAGCCTGACCCTCCCACGTTTCCGTACCCTCACCTGTGCCCTAAGCCTTGCCGTTCCCTAACCCTAACACTAGCCCAGAATGGAAACCCACCACCAGCCCTACACCTTACCCACAAGCCGTAGCCTATACCTGGCCGGTACGCTGGCACTGACCCGTGCATCAGCACGTAGCCTGACCCTCCCACGTTTCCGTACCCTCACCTGTGCCCTAAGCCTTGCCGTTCCCTAACCCTAACCCTAGCCCGGAACGGAAACCCACCATGAGCCCTACACCTTACCCTACGCCGTAGCCTACTCCTGGCCCGTACGCTGGCACTGACCCGTGCGTCAGCACGTAGCCTGACCCTCCTACGTTTCCGTACCCTCACCTGTGCCCTAAGCCTTGCCGTTCCCTAACCCTAACCCTAGCACAGAATGGAAACCCACCACCAGCCCTACACCTTACCCTACACCGTAGCCTACTCCTGGCCCGTACGCTGGCACTGAGCCGTGCATCAGCACGTAGCCTGACCCTCCCAAGTTTCCGTACCCTCACCTGTGCCCTAAGCCTTGCCTTTCCCTAACCCTAACCCTAGCCCGGTACCGAAACCCACCACCAGCCCTACAACTTACCCCCAAGCCGTAGCCTACTCCTGGCCCGTACGCTGGCACTGACCCGTGCGTCAGCACGTAGCCTGACCCTCCCACGTTTCCGTACCCTCACCTGTGCGCTAAGCCTTGCCGTTCCCTAACCCTAACCCTAGCCCGGAACGGAAACCCACCATCTTCCCTACACCTTAACCCCAAGCCGTAGCCTACTCCTGGCCCGTACGCTGGCACTGACTCGTGCGTCAGCACGTAGCCTGACCCTCCCACGTTTCCGTACCCTCACCTGTGCCCTAAGCCTTGCCGTTCCCTAACCCTAACCCTAGCGCGGAACCGAAACCCACCACCAGCCCTACACCTTACCCCCAAGCCGTAGCCTACTCCTGGCCCGTACGCTGGCACTGACCCGTGCGTCAGCACGTAGCCTGACCCTCCCACGTTTCCGTACCCTCACCTGTGCCCTAAGCCTTGCCGTTCCCTAACCCTAACCCTAGCCCGGAACGGAAACACACCACCAGCCCTACACCTTACCCACAAGCCGTAGCCTACACCTGGCCGGTACGCTGGCACTGACCCGTGCGTCAGCACGTAGCCTGACCCTCCCACGTTTCCGTACCCTCACCTGTGCCCTAAGCCTTGCCGTTCCCTAACCCTAACCCTAGCCCGGAACGGAAACCCACCACCAGCCCTACACATTACCCTACGCCGTAGCCTACTCCTGGCCCATAGGCTGGCACTGACCCGTGCGTCAGCACGTAGCCTGACCCTCCCACGTTTCCATACCCTCACCTGTGCCCTAAGCCTTGCCGTTCCCTAACCCTAACCCTAGCCCGGAACGGAAACCCACCACCAACCCTACAACTTACCCCCAAGGCGTAGCCTACTCCTGGCCCGTACGCTGGCACTGACCCTTGCTCAGCACGTAGCCTGACCCTCCAACGTTTCCGTACCCTCATTTGTGCCCTAAGACTTGCCGTTCCGTAACCCTAACCCTAGCCCAGAACGGAAACCCACCACCAGCCCTACACCTTACCCCCAAGCCGTAGCCTACTGCTGGCCCGTACGCTGGCACTGACCCGTGCGTCAGCACGTAGCCTAACCCTCCCACGTTTCCGTACCCTCACCTGTGCCCTAAGCCTTGCCGTTCCCAACCCTAACCCTAGCCCGGAACGGAAACACACCACCAGCCCTACATCTTACCCACAAGCCGTAGCCTACACCTGGCCGGTACGCTGGCACTGACCCGTGCGTCAGCACGTAGCCTGACCCTCCCACGTTTCCATACCCTCACCTGTGCCCTAAGCCTTGCCGTTCCCTAACCCTAACCCTAGCCCGGAACGGAAACCCACCACCAGCCCTACACCTTACCCCCAATCCGTAGCCTACTCCTGTCCCGTACGCTGGCACTGACCCGTGCGTCAGCACGTAGCCTGACCCTCCGTTTCCGTAACCTCACCTGTGCTCTAAGCCTTTCCGTTCCCTAACCCTAACTCTAGCACGGAACGGAAACCCACCACCAGCCCTACACCTTACCCTACGCCATAGCCTACTCCTGGCCCGTACGCTGGCACTGACCCGTGCGTCAGCACGTAGCCTGACCCTCCCACGTTTCCGTACCCTCACCTGTGCCCTAAGCCTTGCCGTTCCCTAACCCTAACCCTAGCCCGGAACGGAAACCCACCACCAACCCTACACCTTACCCTACACCGTAGCCTACTCCTGGCCCGTACGCTGGCACTGACCCATTCGTCAGCACGTAGCCTGACCCTCCCACGTTTCCATACCCACACCTGTGCCCTAAGCCTTGCCGTTCCCTAACCCTAACCCTAGCCCGGAACGGAAACCCACCACCAGCCCTACACCTTACCCTATGCCGTAGCCTACTCCTAGCCCGTACGCTGGCACTGACCCATGCGTCAGCACGTAGCCTGACCCTCCCACGTTTCCGTACCCTCACCTGTGCCCTAAGCCTTGCCGTTCCCTAACCCTAACCCTAGCCCGGAACGGAAACCCACCACCAGCCCTACACCTTACCCCCAAGCCTTAGCCTACTCCTGGCCCGTACGCTGGCAGTGACCCATGCGTCAGCACGTAGCCTGACCCTCCCACGTTTCCATACACTCACCTGTGCCCTAAGCCTTGCCGTTCCCTAACCCTAACCCTAGCCCGGAACGGAAACCCACCACCAGCCCTACACCTTACCCCCAAGCCGTAGCCTACTCCTGGCCCGTACGCTGGCACTGACCCGTGCGTCAGCACGTAGCCTGACCCTCCCACGTTTCCGTACCCTCACCTGTGCCCTAAGCCTTGCCGTTCCCTAACCCTAACCCTAGCCCGGAACGGAAACCCACCACCAGCCCTACAACTTACCCCCAAACCATAGCCTACTCCTGGCCCGTACGCTGGCACTGACCTCTGCGTCAGCATGTAGCCTGTCCCTCGCACGTTTCCGTACCCTCACCTGTGCCCTAAGCCTTGCCGTTCCCTAACCCTAACCCTAGCCCGGAACGGAAAACCACCACCAGCCCTACACCTTACCCTATGTCGTAGCCTACTCCTGTCCCGTACGCTGGCACTGACCCGTGCGTCAGCACGTAGCCTGACCCTCCCACGTTTCTGTACCCTCACCTGTGCCCTAAGCCTTGCCGTTCCCTAACCCTAACCCTAGCCCGGAACGGAAACCCACCACCAGCACTACAACATACCCCCAAGCCGTACCCTACTCCTGGCCCGTACGCTGGCACTGACCCGTGCGTCAGCACGTAGCCTGACCCTCACACGTTTTCATACCCTCACCTGTGCCCTAAGCCTTGCCGTTCCCTAACCCTAACCCTAGCCCGGAACGGAAACCCACCACCAGCCCTACACCTTACCCTACGCCGTAGCCTACTCCAGGCCCGTACGCTGGCACTGACCCATGCGTCAGCACGTAGTCTGACCCTCCCACGTTTCCGTACCCTCACCTGTGCCCTAAGCCTTGCCGTTCCCTAACCCTAACCCTAGCCCGGAACAGAAACCCACCACCAGCACTACAACTTACCCCCAAGCCGTACCCTACTCCTGGCCCGTACGCTGGCACTGACCCGTGCGTCAGCACGAAGCCTGACCCTCCCACGTTTCCGTTCCCTCACCTGTGCCCTAAGCCTTGCCGTTCCCTAACCCTAACCCTAGCCCGGAACGGAAACCCACCACCAGCCCTACACCTTACCCTACGCCGTAGCCTAATCCTGTCCCGTACGCTGGCACTGACCCATGCGTCAGCACGTAGCCTGAACCTCCCACGTTTCCGTACCCTCACCTGTGCCCTAAGCCTTGCCGTTCCCTAACCCTAACCCTAGCCCGGAACGGAAACCCACCACCAGCCCTACAACTTGCCCCCAAGCCGTAGCCTACACCTGGCCTGTACGCTGGCACTGACACGTGCGTCAGCACGTAGCCTAACCCTCCCACGTTTCCGTACCCTCACCTGTGCCCTAAGCCTTGCCGTTCCCTAACCCTAACCCTAGCCCGGAACGGAAACCCACCACCAGCCCTACACCTTACCCTACGCCGTAGCCTACTCCTGGCCCGTACGCTGGCACTGACCCGTGCGTCAGCACGTAGCCTGACCCTCCCACGTTTCGGTACCCTCACCTGTGCCCTAAGCCTTGCCGTTCCCTAACCCTAACACTAGCCCGGAACGGAAACCCACCAAAAGCCCTACACGTTACCCCCAAGCCGTAGCCTACTCCTGGCCCATACGCTGGCACTGACCCGTGCGTCAGCACCTAGCCTGACCCTCCCACGTTTCTGTACCCTCACCTGTGCCCTAAGCCTTGCCGTTCCCTAACCCTAACCCTAGCCCGGAACGGAAACCCACCACCAGCCCAAAAACTTACCCTCAAGCAGTAGCCTACTCCTGGCCCGTACGCTGGCACTGACCCGTGCGTCAGCACGTAGCCTGACCCTCCCACGTTTCCGTACCCTCACCTGTGCCCTAAGCATTGCCGTACCCTAACCCTAACCCTAGCCCGGAACGGAAACCCACCACCAGCCCTACACCTTACCCCCAAGCCGTAGCCTACTCCTGGCCCGTACGCTGGCACTGACCCGTGCGTCAGCACGTAGCCTGACCCTCCCACGTTTCCGTACCCTCACCTGTGCCCTAAGCCTTGCCGTTCCCTAACCCTAACCCTAGCCCGGAACGGAAACCCACCACCAGCCCTACACCTTACCCTACGCCGTAGCCTACTCCTGGCCCGTACGCTGGCACTGACCCGTGCGTCAGCACGTAGCCTGACCCTCCTACGTTTCCGTACCCTCACCTGTGCCCTAAGCCTTGCCGTTCCCTAACCCTAACCCTAGCACGGAATGGAAACCCACAACCAGCCCTACACCTTACCCTACACCGTAGCCTACTCCTGGCCCGTACACTGGCACTGACCCGTGCATCAGCACGTAGCCTGACCCTCCCACGTTTCCGTACCCTCACCTGTGCCCTAAGCCTTGCCGTTCCCTAACCCTAACCCTAGCCCGGAACGGAAACCCACCACCAGCCCTACAACTTACCCCCAAGCCATAGCCTACTCCTGGCCCGTACGCTGGCACTGACCCGTGCGTCAGCACGTAGCCTGACCCTCCCACGTTTCCGTACCCTCACCTGTGCGCTAAGCCTTGCCGTTCCCTAACCCTAACCCTAGCCCGGAATGGAAACCCACCACCAGCCCTACACCTTACCCTACGCCGTAGCCTACTCCTGGCCCGTACGCTGGCACTGACCCGTGCGTCAGCACGTAGCCTGACACTCCCACGTTTCGGTACCCTCACCTGTGCCCTAAGCCTTGCCGTTCCCTAACCCTAACACTAGCCCGGAACGGAAACCCACCAAAAGCCCTACACGTTACCCCCAAGCCGTAGCCTACTCCTGGCCCGTACGCTGGCACTGACCCGTGCGTCAGCACGTAGCCTGACCCTCCCACGTTTCTGTACCCTCACCTGTGCCCTAAGCCTTGCCGTTCCCTAACCCTAACCCTAGCCCGGAACGGAAACCCAACACCAGCCCAACAACTTACCCTCAAGCAGTAGCCTACTCCTGGCCCGTACGCTGGCACTGACCCGTGCGTCAGCACGTAGCCTGACCCTCCCACGTTTCCGTACCCTCACCTGTGCCCTAAGCCTTGCCGTTCCCTATCCCTAACCCTAGCCCCGAACGGAAACCCACCACCAGCACTACACCTTACCCTACGCCATAGCCTACTCCTGGCCCGTACGCTGGCACTGACCCGTGTGTTAGCACGTAACCTGACCCTCACACGTTTTCATACCCTCACCTGTGCCCTAAGCCTTGCCGTTCCCTAACCCTAACCCTAGCCCGGAACGGAAACACACCACCAGCCCTACACCTTACCCTATGCCGTAGCCGACTCCTGGCCCATACGCTGGCACTGACCCGTGCGTCAGCACGTAGCCTGAACCTCCCACGTTTCCGTACCCTCACCTGTGCCCGAAGCCTTGCCGTTCCCTAACCCTAACCCTAGCCCGGAAGGGAAACCCACAACCAGCCCTACACCTTACCCCCAAGCCATAGCCTACTCCTGGCCCGTACGCTGGCACTGACCCGTGCGTCAGCACGTAGCCTGTCCCTCCCACGTTTCCGTACCCTCACCTGTGCCCTAAGCCTTGCCGTTCCCTAACCCTAACCCTAGCCCGGAACGGAAACCCACCACCAGCCCTACATCTTACCCACAAGCCGTAGCCTACACCTGGCCGGTACGCTGGCACTGACTCGTGCGTCAGCACGTAGCCTGACCCTCCCACGTTTCCGTACCCTCACCTGTGCCCTAAGCCTTGCCGTTCCCTAACCCTAACCCTAGCCCGGAACGGAAACCCACCACCAGCCCTACACCTTACCCTACGCCGTAGCCTACTCCTGGCCCGTACGCTGGCACTGACCCGTGCGTCAGCACGTAGCCTGACCCTCCCACGTTTCCGTACCCTCACCTGTGCCCTAAGCCTTGCCGTTCCCTAACCCTAACCCTAGCCCGGAACGGAAACCCACCACCAGCCCTACACCTTACCCCCAAGCCGTAGCCTAGTCCTGGCCCGTACGCTGGCGCTGACCCGTGCGTCAGCACGTAGCCTGACCCTCCCACGTTTCCGTACCCTCACCTGTGCCCTAAGCCTTGCCGTTCCCTAACCCTAACCCTAGCCTGGAACGGAAACCCACCACCAGCCCTACACCTTACCCCCAAGCCGTAGCCTACTCCTGGCCCGTACGCTGGCACTGACCCGTGCGTCAGCACGTAGCCTGACCCTCCCACGTTTCCGTACCCTCACCTGTGCCCTAAGCCTTGCCGTTCCCTAACCCTAACCCTAGCCCGGAACGGAAACCCACCACCAGCCCTACAACTTACCCTACGCCGTAGCCTACTCCTGGCCCGTACGCTGGCACTGACCCGTGCGTCAGCACGTAGCCTGACCCTCCCACGTTTCCGTACCCTCACCTGTGCCCTAAGCCTTGCCGTTCCCTAACCCTAACCCTAGCCCGGAACGGAAACCCACCACCAGCCCTAAACGTTACCCCCAAGCCGTAGCCTACACCTGGCCTTTACGCTGGCACTGACACGTGCGTCAGCACGTAGCCTAACCCTCCCACGTTTCCGTACCCTCACCTGTGCCCTAAGCCTTGCCGTTCCCTAACCCTAACCCTAGCCCGGAACAGAAACCCACCACCAGCCCTACACCTTACCCTACGCCGTAGCCTACTCCTGGCCCGTACGCTGGCACTGACCCGTGCGTCAGCACGTAGCCTGACCCTCCCACGTTTCGGTACCCTCACCTGTGCCCTAAGCCTTGCCGTTCCCTAACCCTAACACTAGCCCGGAACGGAAATCCACCAAAAGCCCTACACGTTACCCCCAAGCCGTAGCCTACTCCTGGCCCGTACGCTGGCACTGACCCGTGCGTCAGCACGTAGCCTGACCCTCCCACGTTTCTGTACCCTCACCTGTGCCCTAAGACTTGCCGTTCCCTAACCCTAACCCTAGCCCGGATCGGAAACCCACCACCAGCCCAACAACTTACCCTCAAGCAGTAGCCTACTCCTGGCCCGTACGCTGGCACTGACCCGTGCGTCAGCACGTAGCCTGACCCTCCCACGTTTCCGTACCCTCACCTATGCCCTAAGCCTTGCCGTTCCCTAACCCTAACCCTAGCCCGGAACGGAAACCCACCACCAGCCCTACACCTTACCCTACGCCGTAGCCTAATCCTGGCCCGTACGCTGGCACTGACCCGTGCGTCAGCACGTAGCCTGACCCTCCCACGTTTCCGTACCATCACCTGTGCCCTAAGCCTTGCCGTTCCCTAACCCTAACCCTAGCCCGGAACGGAAACCCACCACCAGCTCTACAACTTACCCCCAAGCCGTAGCCTACACCTGGCCTGTACGCTGGCACTGACACGTGCGTCAGCACGTAGCCTAACCCTCCCACGTTTCCGTACCCTCACCTGTGCCCTAAGCCTTGCCGTTCCCTAACCCTAACCCTAGCCCTGAACGGAAACACACCACCAGCCCTACACCTTACCCTACGCCGTTGCCTACTCCAGGCCCGTACGCTGGCACTGACCCGTGCGTCAGCACATAGCCTGACCCTCCCACGTTTCGGTACCCTCACCTGTGCCCTAAGCCTTGCCGTTCCCTAACCCTAACACTAGCCCGGAACGGAAACCCACCAAAAGCCCTACACGTTACCCCCAAGCCGTAGCCTACTCCTGGCCCGTACGCTGGCACTGACCCGTGCGTCAGCACGTAGCCTGACCCTCCCACGTTTCTGTACCCTCACCTGTGCCCTAAGCCTTGCCGTTCCCTAACCCTAACCCTAGCCTGGAACGGAAACCCACCACCAGCCCAACAACTTACCCTCAAGCAGTAGCCTACTCCTGGCCCGTACGCTGGCACTGACCCGTGCGTCAGCACGTAGCCTGACCCTCCCACGTTTCCGTACCCTCACCTGTGCCCTAAGCATTGCCGTACCCTAACCCTAACCCTAGCCCGGAACGGAAACCCACCACCAGCCCTACACCTTACCCCCAAGCCGTAGCCTACTCCTGGCCCGTACGCTGGCACTGACCCGTGCGTCAGCACGTAGCCTGACCCTCCCACGTTTCCGTACCCTCACCTGTGCCCTAAGCCTTGCCGTTCCCTAACCCTAACCCTAGCCCGGAACGGAAACCCACCACCAGCCCTACACCTTACCCTACGCCGTAGCCTACTCCTGGCCCGTACGCTGGCACTGACTCGCGCGTCAGCACGTAGCCTGACCCTCCCACGTTTCCGTACCCTCACCTGTGCCCTAAGCCTTGCCGTTCCCTAACCCTAACCCTAGCCCGGAACGGAAACCCACCACCAGCCCTACACCTTACCCCCAAGCCGTAGCCTACTCCTGGCCCGTACGCTGGCACTGACCCGTGCGTCAGCACGTAGCCTGACCCTCCCACGTTTCCGTACCCTCACCTGTGCCCTAAGCCTTGCCGTTCCCTAACCCTAACCCTAGCCCAGAATGGAAACCCACCACCAGCCCTACACCTTACCCACAAGCCGTAGCCTATACCTGGCCGGTACGCTGGCACTGACCCGTGCATCAGCACGTAGCCTGACCCTCCCCCGTTTCCGTACCCTCACCTGTGCCCTAAGCCTTGCCGTTCCCTAACCCTAACCCTAGCCCGGAACGGAAACCCACCACCAGCCCTACACCTTACCCTACGCCGTAGCCTACTCCTGGCCCGTACGCTGGCACTGACCCGTGCGTCAGCACGTAGCCTGACCCTCCTACGTTTCCGTACCCTCACCTGTGCCCTAAGCCTTGCCGTTCCCTAACCCTAACCCTAGCACAGAATGGAAACCCATCACCAGCCCTACACCTTAACCTACACCGTAGCCTACTCCTGGCCCGTACGCTGGCACTGACCCGTGCATCAGCACGTAGCCTGACCCTCCCACGTTTCCGTACCCTCACCTGTGCGCTAAGCCTTGCCGTTCCCTAACCCTAACCCTAGCCCGGAACGGAAACCCACCATCTTCCCTACACCTTAACCCCAAGCCGTAGCCTAATCCTGGCCCGTACGCTGACACTGACTCGTGCGTCAGCACGTAGCCTGACCCTCCCACGTTTCCGTACCCTCACCTGTGCCCTAAGCCTTGCCGTTCCCTAACCCTAACCCTAGCGCGGAACCGAAACCCACCACCAGCCCTACAACTTACCCCCAAGCCGTAGCCTACTCCTGGCCCGTACGCTGGCACTGACCCGTGTGTCAGCACGTAGCCTGACCCTCCCACGTTTCCGTACCCTCACCTGTGCCCTAAGCCTTGCCGTTCCCTAACCCTAACCCTAGCCGGGAACGGAAACACACCACCAGCCCTACACTTTACCCACAAGCCGTAGCCTACACCTGGCCGGTACGCTGGCACTGACCCGTGCGTCTGCACGTAGCCTGACCCTCCCACGTTTCCGTACCCTCACCTGTGCCCTAAGCCTTGCCTTTCCCTAACCCTAACCCTAGCCCGGAACGGAAACCCACCACCAGCCCTACACATTACCCTATGCCGTAGCCTTCTCCTGGCCCATAGGCTGGCACTGACCCGTGCGTCAGCACGTAGCCTGACCCTCCCACGTTTCCGTACCCTCACCTGTGCCCTAAGCCTTGCCGTTCCCTAATCCTAACCCTAGCCCGGAACGGAAACCCACCACCAACCCTACAACTTACCCCCAAGGCGTAGCCTACTCCTGGCCCGTACGCTGGCACTGACCCTTGCTCAGCACGTAGCCTGACCCTCCAACGTTTCCGTACCCTCATTTGTGCCCTAAGACTTGCCGTTCCCTAACCCTAACCCTAGCCCAGAACGGAAACCCACCACCAGCCCTACACCTTACCCCCAAGCCGTAGCCTACTGCTGGCCCGTACGCTGGCACTGACCCGTGCGTCAACACGTAGCCTAACCCTCCCACGTTTCCGTACCCTCACCTGTGCCCTAAGCCTTGCCGTTCCCTAACCCTAACCCTAGCCCGGAACGGAAACACACCACCAGCCCTACATCTTACCCACAAGCCGTAGCCTACACCTGGCCGGTACGCTGGCACTGACCCGTGCGTCAGCACGTAGCCTGACCCTCCCACGTTTCCATACCCTCACCTGTGCCCTAAGCCTTGCCGTTCCCTAACCCTAACCCTAGCCCGGAACGGAAACCCACCACCAGCCCTACACCTTACCCCCAAGCCGTAGCCTACTCCTGGCCCGTACGCTGGCACTGACCCGTGCGTCAGCACGTAGCCTGACCCTCCCACGTTTCCGTACCCTCACCTGTGCCCTAAGCCTTGCCGTTCCCTAACCCTAACCCTAGCCCGGAACGGAAACCCACCACCAGCCCTACAACTTACCCCCAAGCCGTAGCCTACTCCTGGCCCGTACGCTGGCACTGACCCGTGCGTCAGCACGTAGCCTGACCCTCCCACGTTTCCGTACCCTCACCTGTGCCCTAAGCCTTGCCGTTCCCTAACCCTAACCCTAGCCCGGAACGGAAAACCACCACCAGCCCTACACCTTACCCTACGCCGTAGCCTACTCCTGGCCCGTACGCTGGCACTGACCCGCGCGTCAGCACGTAGCCTGACCCTCCCACGTTTCCGTACCCTCACCTGTGCCCTAAGCCTTGCCGTTCCCTAACCCTAACCCTAGCCCGGAACGGAAACCCACCACCAGCCCTACAACTTACCCCCAAGCCGTAGCCTACTCCTGGCCCGTACGCTGGCACTGACCCATGCGTCAGCACGTAGCCTGACCCTCCCACGTTTCCGTACCCTCACCTGTGCCCTAAGCCTTGCCGTTCCCTAACCCTAACCCTAGCCCAGAATGGAAACCCACCACCAGCCCTACACCTTACCCACAAGCCGTAGCCTATACCTGGCCGGTACGCTGGCACTGACCCGTGCATCAGCACGTAGCCTGACCCTCCCACGTTTCCGTACCCTCACCTGTGCCCTAAGCCTTGCCGTTCCCTAACCCTAACCCTAGCCCGGAACGGAAACCCACCATGAGCCCTACACCTTACCCTACGCCGTAGCCTACTCCTGGCCCGTACGCTGGCACTGACCCGTGCGTCAGCACGTAGCCTGACCCTCCTACGTTTCCGTACCCTCACCTGTGCCCTAAGCCTTGCCGTTCCCTAACCCTAACCCTAGCACAGAATGGAAACCCACCACCAGCCCTACACCTTAACCTACACCGTAGCCTACTCCTGGCCCGTACGCTGGCACTGACCCGTGCATCAGCACGTAGCCTGACCCTCCCACGTTTCCGTACCCTCACCTGTGCCCTAAGCCTTGCCTTTCCCTAACCCTAACCCTAGCCCGGTACCGAAACCCACCACCAGCCCTACAACTTACCCCCAAGCCGTAGCCTACTCCTGGCCCGTACGCTGGCACTGACCCGTGCGTCAGCACGTAGCCTGACCCTCCCACGTTTCCGTACCCTCACCTGTGCGCTAAGCCTTGCCGTTCCCTAACCCTAACCCTAGCCCGGAACGGAAACCCACCATCTTCCCTACACCTTAACCCCAAGCCGTAGCCTACTCCTGGCCCGTACGCTGGCACTGACTCGTGCGTCAGCACGTAGCCTGACCCTCCCACGTTTCCGTACCCTCACCTGTGCCCTAAGCCTTGCCGTTCCCTAACCCTAACCCTAGCGCGGAACCGAAACCCACCACCAGCCCTACACCTTACCCCCAAGCCGTAGCCTACTCCTGGCCCGTACGCTGGCACTGACCCGTGCGTCAGCACGTAGCCTGACCCTCCCACGTTTCCGTACCCTCACCTGTGCCCTAAGCCTTGCCGTTCCCTAACCCTAACCCTAGCACGGAATGGAAACCCACAACCAGCCCTACACCTTACCCACAAGCCGTAGCCTACACCTGGCCGGTACGCTGGCACTGACCCGTGCGTCAGCACGTAGCCTGACCCTCCCACGTTTCCGTACCCTCACCTGTGCCCTAAGCCTTGCCGTTCCCTAACCCTAACCCTAGCCCGGAACGGAAACCCACCACCAGCCCTACACATTACCCTACGCCGTAGCCTACTCCTGGCCCATAGGCTGGCACTGACCCGTGCGTCAGCACGTAGCCTGACCCTCCCACGTTTCCGTACCCTCACCTGTGCCCTAAGCCTTGCCGTTCCCTAACCCTAACCCTAGCCCGGAACGGAAACCCACCACCAACCCTACAACTTACCCCCAAGGCGTAGCCTACTCCTGGCCCGTACGCTGGCACTGACCCTTGCTCAGCACGTAGCCTGACCCTCCAACGTTTCCGTACCCTCATTTGTGCCCTAAGACTTGCCGTTCCCTAACCCTAACCCTAGCCCAGAACGGAAACCCACCACCAGCCCTACACCTTACCCCCAAGCCGTAGCCTACTGCTGGCCCGTACGCTGGCACTGACCCTTGCTCAGCACGTAGCCTAACCCTCCCACGTTTCCGTACCCTCACCTGTGCCCTAAGCCTTGCCGTTCCCAACCCTAACCCTAGCCCGGAACGGAAACACACCACCAGCCCTACATCTTACCCACAAGCCGTAGCCTACACCTGGCCGGTACGCTGGCACTGACCCGTGCGTCAGCACGTAGCCTGACCCTCCCACGTTTCCATACCCTCACCTGTGCCCTAAGCCTTGCCGTTCCCTAACCCTAACCCTAGCCCGGAACGGAAACCCACCACCTGCCCTACACCTTACCCCCAAGCCGTAGCCTACTCCTGGCCCGTACGCTGGCACTGACCCGTGCGTCAGCACGTAGCCTGACCCTCCCACGTTTCCGTACCCTCACCTGTGCCCTAAGCCTTGCCGTTCCCTAACCCTAACCCTAGCCCGGAACGGAAACCCACCACCAGCCCTACAACTTACCACCAAGCCGTAGCCTACTCCTGGCCCGTACGCTGGCACTGACCCGTGTGTCAGCACGTAGCCTGACCCTCCCACGTTTCCGTACCCTCACCTGTGCCCTAAGCCTTGCCGTTCCCTAACCCTAACCCTAGCCCGGAACGGAAACCCACCACCAGCCCTACAACTTACCCCCAATCCGTAGCCTACTCCTGGCCCGTACGCTGGCACTGACCCGTGCGTCAGCACGTAGCCTGACCCTCCGTTTCCGTAACCTCACCTGTGCTCTAAGCCTTGCCGTTCTCTAACCCTAACTCTAGCACGGAACGGAAACACACCACCAGCCCTGCACTTTACCCTACGCCATAGCCTACTCCTGGCCCGTACGCTGGCACTGACCCGTGCGTCAGCACGTAGCCTGACCCTCCCACGTTTCCGTACCCTCACCTGTTCCCTAAGCCTTGCCGTTCCCTAACCCTAACCCTAGCCCGGAACGGAAACCCACCACCAACCCTACACCTTACCCTACGCCGTAGCCTACTCCTGGCCCGTACGCTGGCACTGACCCATTCGTCAGCACGTAGCCTGACCCTCCCACGTTTCCATACCCACACCTGTGCCCTAAGCCTTGCCGTTCCCTAACCCTAACCCTAGCCCGGAACGGAAACCCACCACCAGCCCTACACCTTACCCTACGCCGTAGCCTACTCCTAGCCCGTACGCTGGCACTGACCAGTGCGTCAGCACGTAGCCTGACCCTCCGACGTTTCCGTACCCTCACCTGTGCCCTAAGCCTTGCCGTTCCCTAACCCTAACCCTAGCCCGGAACGGAAACCCACCACCAGCCCTACACCTTACCCCCAAGCCTTAGCCTACTCCTGGCCCGTACGCTGGCACTGACCCATGCGTCAGCACGTAGCCTGACCCTCCCACGTTTCCGTACACTCACCTGTGCCCTAAGCCTTGCCGTTCCCTAACCCTAACCCTAGCCCGGAACGGAAACCCACCACCAGCCCTACACCTTACCCCCAAGCCGTAGCCTACTCCTGGCCCGTACGCTGGCACTGACCCGTGCGTCAGCACGTAGCCTGACCCTCCCACGTTTCCGTACCCTCACCTGTGCCCTAAGCCTTGCCGTTCCCTAACCCTAACCCTAGCCCGGAACGGAAACCCACCACCAGCCCTACAACTTACCCCCAAACCATAGCCTACTCCTGGCCCGTACGCTGGCACTGACCTCTGCGTCAGCATGTAGCCTGTCCCTCGCACGTTTCCGTACCCTCACCTGTGCCCTAAGCCTTGCCGTTCCCTAACCCTAACCCTAGCCCGGAACGGAAAACCACCACCAGCCCTACACCTTACCCTATGTCGTAGCCTACTCCTGTCCCGTACGCTGGCACTGACCCGTGCGTCAGCACGTAGCCTGACCCTCCCACGTTTCTGTACCCTCACCTGTGCCCTAAGCCTTGCCGTTCCCTAACCCTAACCCTAGCCCGGAACGGAAACCCACCACCAGCACTACACCTTACCCTACGCCATAGCCTACTCCTGGCCCGTACGCTGGCACTGACCCGTATGTCAGCACGTAGTCTGACCCTCACACGTTTTCATACCCTCACCTGTGCCCTAAGCCTTGCCGTTCCCTAACCCTAACCCTAGCCCGGAACGGAAACCCACCACCAGCCCTACACCTTACCCTACGCCATAGCCTACTCCAGGCCCGTACGCTGGCACTGACCCATGCGTCAGCACGTAGTCTGACCCTCCCACGTTTCCGTACCCTCACCTGTGCCCTAAGCCTTGCCGTTCCCTAACCCTAACCCTAGCCCGGAACAGAAACCCACCACCAGCACTACAACTTACCCCCAAGCCGTACCCTACTCCTGGCCCGTACGCTGGCACTGACCCGTGCGTCAGCACGAAGCCTGACCCTCCCACGTTTCCGTTCCCTCACCTGTGCCCTAAGCCTTGCCGTTCCCTAACCCTAACACTAGCCCGGAACGGAAACCCACCAAAAGCCCTACACGTTACCCCCAAGCCGTAGCCTACTCCTGGCCCATACGCTGGCACTGACCCGTGCGTCAGCACCTAGCCTGACCCTCCCACGTTTCCGTACCCTCACCTGTGCCCTAAGCCTTGCCGTTCCCTAACCCTAACCCTAGCCCGGAACGGAAACCCACCACCAACCCTACAACTTACCCCCAAGGCGTAGCCTACTCCTGGCCCGTACGCTGGCACTGACCCTTGCTCAGCACGTAGCCTGACCCTCCAACGTTTCCGTACCCTCATTTGTGCCCTAAGACTTGCCGTTCCCTAACCCTAACCCTAGCCCAGAACGGAAACCCACCACCAGCCCTACACCTTACCCCCAAGCCGTAGCCTACTGCTGGCCCGTACGCTGGCACTGACCCTTGCTCAGCACGTAGCCTAACCCTCCCACGTTTCCGTACCCTCACCTGTGCCCTAAGCCTTGCCGTTCCCAACCCTAACCCTAGCCCGGAACGGAAACACACCACCAGCCCTACATCTTACCCACAAGCCGTAGCCTACACCTGGCCGGTACGCTGGCACTGACCCGTGCGTCAGCACGTAGCCTGACCCTCCCACGTTTCCATACCCTCACCTGTGCCCTAAGCCTTGCCGTTCCCTAACCCTAACCCTAGCCCGGAACGGAAACCCACCACCAGCCCTACACCTTACCCCCAAGCCGTAGCCTACTCCTGGCCCGTACGCTGGCACTGACCCGTGCGTCAGCACGTAGCCTGACCCTCCCACGTTTCCGTACCCTCACCTGTGCCCTAAGCCTTGCCGTTCCCTAACCCTAACCCTAGCCCGGAACGGAAACCCACCACCAGCCCTACAACTTACCACCAAGCCGTAGCCTACTCCTGGCCCGTACGCTGGCACTGACCCGTGCATCAGCACGTAGCCTGACCCTCCCACGTTTCCGTACCCTCACCTGTGCCCTAAGCCTTGCCGTTCCCTAACCCTAACCCTAGCCCAGAACGGAAACCCACCACCAGCCCTACAACTTACCCCCAATCCGTAGCCTACTCCTGGCCCGTACGCTGGCACTGACCCGTGCGTCAGCACGTAGCCTGACCCTCCGTTTCCGTAACCTCACCTGTGCTCTAAGCCTTGCCGTTCCCTAACCCTAACTCTAGCACGGAACGGAAACACACCACCAGCCCTGCACTTTACCCTACGCCATAGCCTACTCCTGGCCCGTACGCTGGCACTGACCCGTGCGTCAGCACGTAGCCTGACCCTCCCACGTTTCCGTACCCTCACCTGTGCCCTAAGCCTTGCCGTTCCCTAACCCTAACCCTAGCCCGGAACGGAAACCCACCACCAACCCTACACCTTACCCTACGCCGTAGCCTACTCCTGGCCCGTACGCTGGCACTGACCCATTCGTCAGCACGTAGCCTGACCCTCCCACGTTTCCATACCCACACCTGTGCCCTAAGCCTTGCCGTTCCCTAACCCTAACCCTAGCCCGGAACGGAAACCCACAACCAGCCCTACACCTTACCCTACGCCGTAGCCTACTCCTAGCCCGTACGCTGGCACTGACCAGTGCGTCAGCACGTAGCCTGACCCTCCGACGTTTCCGTACCCTCACCTGTGCCCTAAGCCTTGCCGTTCCCTAACCCTAACCCTAGCCCGGAACGGAAACCCACCACCAGCCCTACACCTTACCCCCAAGCCTTAGCCTACTCCTGGCCCGTACGCTGGCACTGACCCATGCGTCAGCACGTAGCCTGACCCTCCCACGTTTCCGTACACTCACCTGTGCCCTAAGCCTTGCCGTTCCCTAACCCTAACCCTAGCCCGGAACGGAAACCCACCACCAGCCCTACACCTTACCCCCAAGCCGTAGCCTACTCCTGGCCCGTACGCTGGCACTGACCCGTGCGTCAGCACGTAGCCTGACCCTCCCACGTTTCCGTACCCTCACCTGTGCCCTAAGCCTTGCCGTTCCCTAACCCTAACCCTAGCCCGGAACGGAAACCCACCACCAGCCCTACAACTTAACCCCAAACCATAGCCTACTCCTGGCCCGTACGCTGGCACTGACCTCTGCGTCAGCATGTAGCCTGTCCCTCGCACGTTTCCGTACCCTCACCTGTGCCCTAAGCCTTGCCGTTCCCTAACCCTAACCCTAGCCCGGAACGGAAAACCACCACCAGCCCTACACCTTACCCTATGTCGTAGCCTACTCCTGTCCCGTACGCTGGCACTGACCCGTGCGTCAGCACGTAGCCTGACCCTCCCACGTTTCTGTACCCTCACCTGTGCCCTAAGCCTTGCCGTTCCCTAACCCTAACCCTAGCCCGGAACGGAAACCCACCACCAGCACTACACCTTACCCTACGCCATAGCCTACTCCTGGCCCGTACGCTGGCACTGACCCGTGTGTCAGCACGTAGTCTGACCCTCACACGTTTTCATACCCTCACCTGTGCCCTAAGCCTTGCCGTTCCCTAACCCTAACCCTAGCCCGGAACGGAAACCCACCACCAGCCCTACACCTTACCCTACGCCGTAGCCTACTCCAGGCCCGTACGCTGGCACTGACCCATGCGTCAGCACGTAGTCTGACCCTCCCACGTTTCCGTACCCTCACCTGTGCCCTAAGCCTTGCCGTTCCCTAACCCTAACCCTAGCCCGGAACAGAAACCCACCACCAGCACTACAACTTACCCCCAAGCCGTACCCTACTCCTGGCCCGTACGCTGGCACTGACCCGTGCGTCAGCACGAAGCCTGACCCTCCCACGTTTCCGTTCCCTCACCTGTGCCCTAAGCCTTGCCGTTCCCTAACCCTAACACTAGCCCGGAACGGAAACCCACCACCAGCCCTACACCTTACCCCACGCCGTAGCCTAATCCTGGCCCGTACGCTGGCACTGACCCGTGCGTCAGCACGTAGCCTGACCCTCCCACGTTTCCGTACCCTCACCTGTGCCCTAAGCCTTGCCGTTCCCTAACCCTAACCCTAGCCCGGAACGGAAACCCACCACCAGCCCTACAACTTGCCCCCAAGCCGTAGCCTACACCTGGCCTGTACGCTGGCACTGACACGTGCGTCAGCACGTAGCCTAACCCTCCCACGTTTCCGTACCCTCACCTGTGCCCTAAGCCTTGCCGTTCCCTAACCCTAACCCTAGCCCAGAACGGAAACCCACCACCAGCCCTACACCTTACCCTACGCCGTAGCCTACTCCTGGCCCATACGCTGGCACTGACCCGTGCGTCAGCACGTAGCCTGACCCTCCCACGTTTCGGTACCCTCACCTGTGCCCTAAGCCTTGCCGTTCCCTAACCCTAACACTAGCCCGGAACGGAAACCCACCAAAAGCCCTACACGTTACCCCCAAGCCGTAGCCTACTCCTGGCCTATACGCTGGCACTGACCCGTGCGTCAGCACCTAGCCTGACCCTCCCACGTTTCTGTACCCTCATCTTTGCCCTAAGCCTTGCCGTTCCCTAACCCTAACCCTAGCCCGGAACAGAAACCCACCACCAGCCCAAAAACTTACCCTCAAGCAGTAGCCTACTCCTGGCCCGTACGCTGGCACTGACCCGTGCGTCAGCACGTAGCCTGACCCTCCCACGTTTCCGTACCCTCACCTGTGCCCTAAGCATTGCCGTACCCTAACCCTAACCCTAGCCCGGAACGGAAACCCACCACAAGCCCTACAACTTACCCCCAAGCCGTAGCCTAATCCTGGCCCGTACGCTGGCACTGACCCGTGCGTCAGCACGTAGCCTTACCCTCCCACGTTTCCGTACCCTCACCTGTGCCCTAAGCCTTGCCGTTCCCTAACCCTAACCCTAGCACGGAACGGAAACCCACCACCAGCCCTACACCTTACCCTACGCCGTAGCCTACTCCTGGCCCGTACGCTGGCACTGACCCGTGCGTCAGCACGTAGCCTGAACCTCCCACGTTTCCGTACCCTCACCTGTGCCCTAAGCCTTGCCGTTCCCTAACCCTAACCTTAGCCCGGAACGGAAACCCACCACCAGCCCTACAACTTACCCCCAAGCCGTAGCCTACTCCTGGCCCGTACGCTGGCACTGACCCGTGCGTCAGCACGTAGCCTGACCCTCCCACGTTTCCGTACCCTCACCTGTGCCCTAAGCCTTGCCGTTCCCTATCCCTAACCCTAGCCCCGAACGGAAACCCACCACCAGCACTACACCTTACCCTACGCCATAGCCTACTCCTGGCCCGTACGCTGGCACTGACCCGTGTGTTAGCACGTAACCTGACCCTCACACGTTTTCATACCCTCACCTGTGCCCTAAGCCTTGCCGTTCCCTAACCCTAACCCTAGCCCGGAACGGAAACCCACCACCAGCCCTACACCTTACCCTACGCCGTAGCCTACTCCTGGCCCGTACGCTGGCACTGACCCGTGCGTCAGCACGTAGCCTGACCCTCCCACGTTTCCGTACCCTCACCTGTGCCCTAAGCCTTGCCGTTCCCTAACCCTAACCCTAGCCCGGAACGGAAACCCACCACCAGCCCTACACCTTACCCCCAAGCCGAAGCCTACTCCTGGCCCGTACGCTGGCGCTGGCCCGTGCGTCAGCACGTAGCCTGACCCTCCCCCGTTTCCGTACCCTCACCTGTGCCCTAAGCCTTGCCGTTCCCTAACCCTAACCCTAGCCCGGAACGGAAACCCACCACCAGCCCTACAACTTACCCCCAAGCCGTAGCCTACTCCTGGCCCGTACGCTGGCACTGACCCGTGCGTCAGCACGTAGCCTGACCCTCCCACGTTTCCGTACCCTCACATGTGCCCTAAGCCTTGCCGTTCCCTAACCCTAACCCTAGCCCGGAACGGAAACCCACCACCAGCCCTACAACTTACCCCCAAGCCGTAGCCTACTCCTGGCCCGTACGCTGGCACTGACCCGTGCGTCAGCACGGAGCCTGACCCTCCCACGTTTCCGTACCCTCACCTGTGCCCTAAGCCTTGCCGTTCCCTAACCCTAACCCTAGCCCGGAACAGAAACCCACCACCAGCACTACAACTTACCCCCAAGCCGTACCCTACTCCTGGCCCGTACGCTGGCACTGACCCGTGCGTCAGCACGTAGCCTTACCCTCCCACGTTTCCATACCCTCACCTGTGCCCTAAGCCTTGCCGTTCCCTAACCCTAACCCTAGCCCGGAACGGAAACCCACCACCAGCCCTACACCTTACCCTACGCCGTAGCCTACTCCTGGCCCGTACGCTGGCACTGACCCGTGCGTCAGCACGTAGCCTGACCCTCCCACGTTTCCGTACCCTCACCTGTGCCCTAAGCCTTGCCGTTCCCTAACCCTAACCCTAGCCCGGAACGGAAACCCACCACCAGCCCTACACGTTACCCCCAAGCCGTAGCCTACACCTGGCCTTTACGCTGGCACTGACACGTGCGTCAGCACGTAGCCTAACCCTCCCACGTTTCCGTACCCTCACCTGTGCCCTAAGCCTTGCCGTTCCCTAACCCTAACCCTAGCCCGGAACAGAAACCCACCACCAGCCCTACACCTTACCCTACGCCGTAGCCTACTCCTGGCCCGTACGCTGGCACTGACCCGTGCGTCAGCACGTAGCCTGACCCCCCCACGTTTCGGTACCCTCACCTGTGCCCTAAGCCTTGCCGTTCCCTAACCCTAACACTAGCCCGGAACGGAAACCCACCAAAAGCCCTACACGTTACCCCCAAGCCGTAGCCTACTCCTGGCCCGTACGCTGGCACTGACCCGTGCGTCAGCACGTAGCCTGACCCTCCCACGTTTCTGTACCCTCACCTGTGCCCTAAGCCTTGCCGTTCCCTAACCCTAACCCTAGCCCGGATCGGAAACCCACCACCAGCCCAACAACTTACCCTCAAGCAGTAGCCTACTACTGGCCCGTACGCTGGCACTGACCCGTGCGTCAGCACGTAGCCTGACCCTCCCACGTTTCCGTACCCTCACCTGTGCCCTAAGCCTTGCCGTTCCCTAACCCTAACCCTAGCCCGGAACGGAAACCCACCACCAGCCCTACACCTTACCCTACGCCGTAGCCTAATCCTGGCCCGTACGCTGGCACTGACCCGTGCGTCAGCACGTAGCCTGACCCTCCCACGTTTCCGTACCATCACCTGTGCCCTAAGCCTTGCCGTTCCCTAACCCTAACCCTAGCCCGGAACGGAAACCCACCACCAGCTCTACACCTTACCCCCAAGCCGTAGCCTACACCTGGCCTGTACGCTGGCACTGACACGTGCGTCAGCACGTAGCCTAACCCTCCCACGTTTCCGTACCCTCACCTGTGCCCTAAGCCTTGCCGTTCCCTAACCCTAACCCTAGCCCTGAACGGAAACACACCACCAGCCCTACACCTTACCCTACGCCGTAGCCTACTCCTGGCCCGTACGCTGGCACTGACCCGTGCGTCAGCACATAGCCTGACCCTCCCACGTTTCGGTACCCTCACCTGTGCCCTAAGCCTTGCCTTTCCCTAACCCTAACCCTAGCCCGGAACGGAAACCCACCACCAGCCCTACACATTACCCTACGCCGTAGCCTACTCCTGGCCCATAGGCTGGCACTGACCCGTGCGTCAGCACGTAGCCTGAACCTCCCACGTTTCCGTACCCTCACCTGTGCCCTAAGCCTTGCCGTTCCCTAACCCTAACCCTAGCCCGGAACGGAAACCCACCACCAACCCTACAACTTACCCCCAAGGCGTAGCCTACTCCTGGCCCGTACGCTGGCACTGACCCTTGCTCAGCACGTAGCCTGACCCTCCAACGTTTCCGTACCCTCATTTGTGCCCTAAGACTTGCCGTTCCCTAACCCTAACCCTAGCCCAGAACGGAAACCCACCACCAGCCCTACACCTTACCCCCAAGCCGTAGCCTACTGCTGGCCCGTACGCTGGCACTGACCCGTGCGTCAGCACGTAGCCTAACCCTCCCACGTTTCCGTACCCTCACCTGTGCCCTAAGCCTTGCCGTTCCCAACCCTAACACTAGCCCGGAACGGAAACACACCACCAGCCCTACATCTTACCCACAAGCCTTAGCCTACACCTGGCCGGTACGCTGGCACTGACCCGTGCGTCAGCACGTAGCCTGACCCTCCCACGTTTCCATACCCTCACCTGTGCCCTAAGCCTTGCCGTTCCCTAACCCTAACCCTAGCCCGGAACGGAAACCCACCACCAGCCCTACACCTTACCCCCAAGCCGTAGCCTACTCCTGGCCCGTACGCTGGCACTGACCCGTGCGTCAGCACGTAGCCTGACCCTCCCACGTTTCCGTACCCTCACCTGTGCCCTAAGCCTTGCCGTTCCCTAACCCTAACCCTAGCCCGGAACGGAAACCCACCACCAGCCCTACAACTTACCACCAAGCCGTATCCTACTCCTGGCCCGTACGCTGGCACTGACCCGTGCGTCAGCACGTAGCCTGACCCTCCCACGTTTCCGTACCCTCACCTGTGCCCTAAGCCTTGCCGTTCCCTAACCCTAACCCTAGCCCGGAACGGAAACCCACCACCAGCCCTACACCTTACCCCCAATCCGTAGCCTACTCCTGGCCCGTACGCTGGCACTGACCCGTGCGTCAGCACGTAGCCTGACCCTCCGTTTCCGTAACCTCACCTGTGCTCTAAGCATTGCCGTTCCCTAACCCTAACTCTAGCACGGAACGGAAACCCACCACCAGCCCTGCACCTTACCCTACGCCATAGCCTACTCCTGGCCCGTACGCTGGCACTGACCCGTGCGTCAGCACGTAGCCTGACCCTCCCACGTTTCCGTACCCTCACCTGTTCCCTAAGCCTTGCCGTTCCCTAACCCTAACCCTAGCCCGGAACGGAAACCCACCACCAACCCTACACCTTACCCTACGCCGTAGCCTACTCCTGGCCCGTACGCTGGCACTGACCCATTCGTCAGCACGTAGCCTGACCCTCCCACGTTTCCATATCCACACCTGTGCCCTAAGACTTGCCGTTCCCTAACCCTAACCCTAGCCCGGAACGGAAACCCACCACCAGCCCTACACCTTACCCTACGCCGTAGCCTACTCCTAGCCCGTACGCTGGCACTGACCCGTGCGTCAGCACGTAGCCTGACCCTCCCACGTTTCCGTACCCTCACCTGTGCCCTAAGCCTTGCCGTTCCCTAACCCTAACCCTAGCCCGGAACGGAAACCCACCACCAGCCCTACAACTTACCCCCAAGCCGTAGCCTACTCCTGGCCCGTACGCTGGCACTGACCCATGCGTCAGCACGTAGCCTGACCCTCCCACGTTTCCGTACACTCACCTGTGCCCTAAGCCTTGCCGTTCCCTAACCCTAACCCTAGCCCAGAAAGGAAACCCACCACCAGCCCTACACCTTACCCCCAAGCCGTAGCCTACTCCTGGCCCGTACGCTGGCACTGACCCGTGCGTCAGCACGTAGCCTGACCCTCCCACGTTTCCGTACCCTCACCTGTGCCCTAAGCCTTGCCGTTCCCTAACCCTAACCCTAGCCCGGAACGGAAACCCACCACCAGCCCTACACCTTACCCCCAAACCATAGCCTACTCCTTGCCCGTACGCTGGCACTGACCTCTGCGTCAGCATGTAGCCTGTCCCTCGCACGTTTCCGTACCCTCACCTGTGCCCTAAGCCTTGCCGTTCCCTAACCCTAACCCTAGCCCGGAACGGAAACCCACCACCAGCCCTACACCTTACCCTACGCCGTAGCTTACTCCAGGCCCGTACGCTGGCACTGACCCATGCGTCAGCACGTAGTCTGACCCTCCCACGTTTCTGTACCCTCACCTGTGCCCTAAGCCTTGCCGTTCCCTAACCCTAACCCTAGCCCGGAACAGAAACCCACCACCAGCACTACAACATACCCCCAAGCCGTACCCTACTCCTGGCCCGTACGCTGGCACTGACCCGTGCGTCAGCACGTAGCCTGACCCTCCCACGTTTCCGTTCCCTCACCTGTGCCCTAAGCCTTGCCGTTCCCTAACCCTAACCCTAGCCCGGAACGGAAACCCACCACCAGCCCTACACCTTACCCTACGCCGTAGCCTAATCCTGGTCCGTACGCTGGCACTGACCCGTGCGTCAGCACGTAGCCTGACCCTCCCACGTTTCCGTACCCTCACCTGTGCCCTAAGCCTTGCCGTTCCCTAACCCTAACCCTAGCCCGGAACGGAAACCCACCACCAGCCCTACAACTTGCCCCCAAGCCGTAGCCTACACCTGGCCTGTACGCTGGCACTGACACGTGCGTCAGCACGTAGCCTAACCCTCCCACGTTTCCGTACCCTCACCTGTGCCCTAAGCCTTGCCGTTCCTTAACCCTAACCCTAGCCCGGAACGGAAACCCACCACCAGCCCTACACCTTACCCTACGCCGTAGCCTACTCCTGGCCCGTACGCTGGCACTGACCCGTGCGTCAGCACGTAGCCTGACCCTCCCAAGTTTCGGTACCCTCACCTGTGCCCTAAGCCTTGCCGTTCCCTAACCCTAACACTAGCCCGGAACGGAAACCCACCAAAAGCCCTACACGTTACCCCAAGCCGTAGCCTACTCCTGGCCCATACGCTGGCACTGACCCGTGCGTCAGCACGTAGCCTGACCCTCCCACGTTTCTGTACCCTCACCTGTGCCCTAAGCCTTGCCGTTCCCTAACCCTAACCCTAGCCCGGAACGGAAACCCACCACCAGCCCAACAACTTACCCTCAAGCAGTAGCCTACTCCTGGCCCGTACGCTGGCACTGACCCGTGCGTCAGCACGTAGCCTGACCCTCGCACGTTTCCGTACCCTCACCTGTGCCCTAAGCATTGCCGTACCCTAACCCTAACCCTAGCCCGGAACGGAAACCCACCACCAGCCCTACACCTTACCCCAAAGCCGTAGCCTACTCCTGGCCCGTACGCTGGCACTGACCCATGCGTCAGCACGTAGCCTGACCCTCCCACGTTTCCGTACCCTCACCTGTGCCCTAAGCCTTGCCGTTCCCTAACCCTAACCCTAGCACGGAACGGAAACCCACCACCAGCCCTACACCTTACCCTACGCCGTAGCCTACTCCTGGCCCGTACGCTGGCACTGACCCGTGCGTCAGCACGTAGCCTGACCCTCCCACGTTTCCGTACCCTCACCTGTGCCCTAAGCCTTGCCGTTCCCTAACCCTAACCTTAGCCCGGAACGGAAACCCACCACCAGCCCTACAACTTACCCCCAAGCCGTAGCCTACTCCTGGCCCGTACGCTGGCACTGACCCGTGCGTCAGCACGTAGCCTGACCCTCCCACGTTTCCGTACCCTCACCTGTGCCCTAAGCCTTGCCGTTCCCTAACCCTAACCCTAGCCCAGAATGGAAACCCACCACCAGCCCTACACCTTACCCACAAGCCGTAGCCTATACCTGGCCGGTATGCTGGCACTGACACGTGCATCAGCACGTAGCCTGACCCTCCCACGTTTCCGTACCCTCACCTGTGCCCTAAGCCTTGCCGTTCCCTAACCCTAACCCTAGCCCGGAACGGAAACCCACCACCAGCCCTACACCTTACCCTACGCCGTAGCCTACTCCTGGCCCGTACGCTGGCACTGACCCGTGCGTCAGCACGTAGCCTGACCCTCCCACGTTTCCGTACCCTCACCTTTGCCCTAAGCCTTGCCGTTCCCTAACCCTAACCCTAGCACGAAATGGAAACCCACAACCAGCCCTACACCTTACCCTACACCGTAGCCTACTCCTGGCCCGTACACTGGCACTGACCCGTGCATCAGCACGTAGCCTGACCCTCCCACGTTTCCGTACCCTCACCTGTGCCCTAAGCCTTGCCGTTCCCTAACCCTAACCCTAGCCCGGAACGGAAACCCACCACCAGCCCTACAACTTACCCCCAAGCCGTAGCCTATTCCTGGCCCATATGCTGGCACTGACCCGTGCGTCAGCACGTAGCCTGACCCTCCCACGTTTCCGTACCCTCACCTGTGCGCTAAGCCTTGCCGTTCCCTAACCCTAACCCTAGCCCGGAATGGAAACCCACCACCAGCCCTACACCTTACCCTACGCCGTAGCCTACTCCTGGCCCGTACGCTGGCACTGACCCGTGCGTCAGCACGTAGCCTGACACTCCCACGTTTCGGTACCCTCACCTGTGCCCTAAGCCTTGCCGTTCCCTAACCCTAACACTAGCCCGGAACGGAAACCCACCAAAAGCCCTACACGTTACCCCCAAGCCGTAGCCTACTCCTGGCCCGTACGCTGGCACTGACCCGTGCGTCAGCACGTAGCCTGACCCTCCCACGTTTCTGTACCCTCACCTGTGCCCTAAGCCTTGCCGTTCCCTAACCCTAACCCTAGCCCGGAACGGAAACCCAACACCAGCCCAACAACTTACCCTCAAGCAGTAGCCTACTCCTGGCCCGTACGCTGGCACTGACCCGTGCGTCAGCACGTAGCCTGACCCTCCCACGTTTCCGTACCCTCACCTGTGCCCTAAGCATTGCCGTACCCTAACCCTAACCCTAGCCCGGAACAGAAACCCACCACCAGCCCTACACCTTACCCCCAAGCCGTACCCTACTCCTGGCCCGTACGCTGGCACTGACCCGTGCGTCAGCACGTAGCCTGACCCTCCCACTTTTCCGTACCCTCACCTGTGCCCTAAGCCTTGCCGTTCCCTAACCCTAACCCTAGCACGGAACGGAAACCTACCACCAGCCCTACACCTTACCCTACGCCATAGCCTACTCCTGGCCCGTACGCTGGCACTGACCCGTGCGTCAGCACGTAGCCTGACCCTCCCACGTTTCCGTACCCTCACCTGTGCCCTAAGCCTTGCCGTTCCCTAACCCTAACCCTAGCCCGGAACGGAAACCCACCACCAGCCCTACACCTTACCCCCAAGCCGTAGCCTACTCCTGGCCCGTACGCTGGCACTGACCCGTGCGTCAGCACGTAGCCTGACCCTCCCACGTTTCCGTAACCTCACCTGTGCCCTAAGCCTTGCCGTTCCATAACCCTAACCCTAGCCCGGAACGGAAACCCACCACCAGCCCTACACCTTACCCTACGCCGTAGCCTACTCCTGGCCCGTACGCTGGCACTGACCCGTGCGTCAGCACGTAGCCTGACCCTCCTACGTTTCCGTACCCTCACCTGTGCCCTAAGCCTTGCCGTTCCCTAACCCTAACCCTAGCCCGGAACGGAAACCCACCACCAGCCCTACACCTTACCCTACGCCGTAGCCTACTCCTGGCCCGTACGCTGGCACTGACCCGTGCGTCAGCACGTAGCCTGACCCTCCCACGTTTCGGTACCCTCACCTGTGCCCTAAGCCTTGCCGTTCCCTAACCCTAACCCTAGCCCGGAACGGAAACCCACCACCAGCCCTACACCTTACCCTACGCCGTAGCCTACTCCTGGCCCGTACGCTGGCACTGACCCGTGCGTCAGCACGTAGCCTGACCCTCCCACGTTTCGGTACCCTCACCTGTGCCCTAAGCCTTGCCGTTCCCTAACCCTAACACTAGCCCGGAACGGAAACCCACCAAAAGCCCTACACGTTACCCCCAAGCCGTAGCCTACTCCTGGCCCGTACGCTGGCACTGACCCGTGCGTCAGCACGTAGCCTGACCCTCCCACGTTTCTGTACCCTCACCTGTGCCCTAAGCCTTGCCGTTCCCTAACCCTAACCCTAGCCCGGAACGGAAACCCACCACCAGCCCTACAACTTACCCCCAAGCCGTAGCCTACTCCTGGCCCGTACGCTGGCACTGACCCGTGCGTCAGCACGGAGCCTGACCCTCCCACGTTTCCGTACCCTCACCTGTGCCCTAAGCCTTGCCGTTCCCTAACCCTAACCCTAGCCCGGAACAGAAACCCACCACCAGCACTACAACTTACCCCCAAGCCGTACCCTACTCCTGGCCCGTACGCTGGCACTGACCCGTGCGTCAGCACGTAGCCTGACCCTCCCACGTTTCCGTACCCTCACCTGTGCCCTAAGCCTTGCCGTTCCCTAACCCTAACCCTAGCCCGGAACGGAAACCCACCACCAGCCCTACACCTTACCCTACGCCGTAGCCTACTCCTGGCCCGTACGCTGGCACTGACCCGTGCGTCAGCACGTAGCCTGACCCTCCCACGTTTCCGTACCCTCACCTGTGCCCTAAGCCTTGCCGTTCCCTAACCCTAACCCTAGCCCGGAACGGAAACCCACCACCAGCCCTAAACGTTACCCCCAAGCCGTAGCCTACACCTGGCCTTTACGCTGGCACTGACACGTGCGTCAGCACGTAGCCTAACCCTCCCACGTTTCCGTACCCTCACCTGTGCCCTAAGCCTTGCCGTTCCCTAACCCTAACCCTAGCCCGGAAGAGAAACCCACCACCAGCCCTACACCTTACCCTACGCCGTAGCCTACTCCTGGCCCGTACGCTGGCACTGACCCGTGCGTCAGCACGTAGCCTGACCCTCCCACGTTTCGGTACCCTCACCTGTGCCCTAAGCCTTGCCGTTCCCTAACCCTATCACTAGCCCGGAACGGAAACCCACCAAAAGCCCTACACGTTACCCCCAAGCCGTAGCCTACTCCTGGCCCGTACGCTGGCACTGACCCGTGCGTCAGCACGTAGCCTGACCCTCCCACGTTTCTGTACCCTCACCTGTGCCCTAAGCCTTGCCGTTCCCTAACCCTAACCCTAGCCCGGATCGGAAAACCACCACCAGCCCAACAACTTACCCTCAAGCAGTAGCCTACTCCTGGCCCGTACGCTGGCACTGACCCGTGCGTCAGCACGTAGCCTGACCCTCCCACGTTTCCGTACCCTCACCTGTGCCCTAAGCCTTGCCGTTCCCTAACCCTAACCCTAGCCCGGAACGGAAACCCACCACCAGCCCTACACCTTACCCTACGCCGTAGCCTAATCCTGGCCCGTACGCTGGCACTGACCCGTGCGTCAGCACGTAGCCTGACCCTCCCACGTTTCCGTACCATCACCTGTGCCCTAAGCCTTGCCGTTCCCTAACCCTAACCCTAGCCCGGAACGGAAACCCACCACCAGCTCTACACCTTACCCCCAAGCCGTAGCCTACACCTGGCCTGTACGCTGGCACTGACACGTGCGTCAGCACGTAGCCTAATCCTCCCACGTTTCCGTACCCTCACCTGTGCCCTAAGCCTTGCCGTTCCCTAACCCTAACCCTAGCCCGGAACGGAAACCCACCACCAGCCCTACACCTTACCCTACGCCGTAGCCTACTCCTGGCCCGTACGCTGGCACTGACCCGTGCGTCAGCACATAGCCTGACCCTCCCACGTTTCGGTACCCTCACCTGTGCCCTAAGCCTTGCCGTTCCCTAACCCTAACACTAGCCCGGAACGGAAACCCACCAAAAGCCCTACACGTTACCCCCAAGCCGTAGCCTACTCCTGGCCCGTACGCTGGCACTGACCCGTGCGTCAGCACGTAGCCTGACCCTCCCACGTTTCTGTACCCTCACCTGTGCCCTAAGACTTGCCGTTCCCTAACCCTAACCCTAGCCTGGAACGGAAACCCACCACCAGCCCAACAACTTACCCTCAAGCAGTAGCCTACTCCTGGCCCGTACGCTGGCACTGACCCGTGCGTCAGCACGTAGCCTGACACTCCCACGTTTCCGTACCCTCACCTGTGCCCTAAGCATTGCCGTACCCTAACCCTAACCCTAGCCCGGAACGGAAACCCACCACCAGCCCTACACCTTACCCACAAGCCGTAGCCTACTCCTGGCCCGTACGCTGGCACTGACCCGTGCGTCAGCACGTAGCCTGACCCTCCCACGTTTCCGTACCATCACCTGTGCCCTAAGCCTTGCCGTTCCCTAACCCTAACCCTAGCCCGGAACGGAAACCCACCACCAGCCCTACACCTTACCCTACGCCGTAGCCTACTCCTGGCCCGTACGCTGGCACTGACCCGCGCGTCAGCACGTAGCCTGACCCTCCCACGTTTCCGTACCCTCACCTGTGCCCTAAGCCTTGCCGTTCCCTAACCCTAACCCTAGCCCGGAACGGAAACCCACCACCAGCCCTACACCTTACCCTACGCCGTAGCCTACTCCTGGCCCGTACGCTGGCACTGACCCGCGCGTCAGCACGTAGCCTGACCCTCCCACGTTTCCGTACCCTCACCTGTGCCCTAAGCCTTGCCGTTCCCTAACCCTAACCCTAGCCCAGAATGGAAACCCACCACCAGCCCTACACCTTACCCACAAGCCGTAGCCTATACCTGGCCGGTACGCTGGCACTGACCCGTGCATCAGCACGTAGCCTGACCCTCCCACGTTTCCGTACCCTCACCTGTGCCCTAAGCCTTGCCGTTCCCTAACCCTAACCCTAGCCCGGAACGGAAACCCACCACCAGCCCTACACCTTACCCTACGCCGTAGCCTACTCCTGGCCCGTACGCTGGCACTGACCCGTGCGTCAGCACGTAGCCTGACCCTCCTACGTTTCCGTACCCTCACCTGTGCCCTAAGCCTTGCCGTTCCCTAACCCTAACCCTAGCACAGAATGGAAACCCATCACCAGCCCTACACCTTAACCTACACCGTAGCCTACTCCTGGCCCGTACGCTGGCACTGAACCGTGCATCAGCACGTAGCCTGACCCTCCCACGTTTCCGTACCCTCACCTGTGCCCTAAGCCTTGCCTTTCCCTAACCCTAACCCTAGCCCGGAACCGAAACCCACCACCAGCCCTACAACTTACCCCCAAGCCGTAGCCTACTCCTGGCCCGTACGCTGGCACTGACCCGTGCGTCAGCACGTAGCCTGACCCTCCCACGTTTCCGTACCCTCACCTGTGCGCTAAGCCTTGCCGTTCCCTAACCCTAACCCTAGCCCGGAACGGAAACCCACCATCTTCCCTATATCTTAACCCCAAGCCGTAGCCTACTCCTGGCCCGTACGCTGGCACTGACTCGTGCGTCAGCACGTAGCCTGACCCTCCCACGTTTCCGTACCCTCACCTGTGCCCTAAGCCTTGCCGTTCCCTAACCCTAACCCTAGCGCGGAACCGAAACCCACCACCAGCCCTACACCTTACCCCCAAGCCGTAGCCTACTCGTGGCCCGTACGCTGGCACTGACCCGTGCGTCAGCACGTAGCCTGACCCTCCCACGTTTCCGTACCCTCACCTGTGCCCTAAGCCTTGCCGTTCCCTAACCCTAACCCTAGCCCGGAACGGAAACACACCACCAGCCCTACACCTTACCCACAAGCCGTAGCCTACACCTGGCCGGTACGCTGGCACTGACCCGTGCGTCAGCACGTAGCCTGACCCTCCCACGTTTCCGTACCCTCACCTGTGCCCTAAGCCTTGCCTTTCCCTAACCCTAACCCTAGCCCAGAACGGAAACCCACCACCAGCCCTACACATTACCCTACGCCGTAGCCTACTCCTGGCCCATAGGCTGGCACTGACCCGTGCGTCAGCACGTAGCCTGACCCTCCCACGTTTCCGTACCCTCACCTGTGCCCTAAGCCTTGCCTTTCCCTAACCCTAACACTAGCCCGGAACGGAAACCCACCAAAAGCCCTACACGTTACCCCCAAGCCGTAGCCTACTCCTGGCCCATACGCTGGCACTGACCCGTGCGTCAGCACGTAGCCTGACACTCCCACGTTTCTGTACCCTCACCTGTGCCCTAAGCCTTGCCGTTCCCTAACCCTAACCCTAGCCCGGAACGGAAACCCACCACCAGCCCAACAACTTACCCTCAAGCAGTAGCCTACTCCTGGCCCGTACGCTGGCACTGACCCGTGCGTCAGCACGTAGCCTGACCCTCCCACGTTTCCGTACCCTCACCTGTGCCCTAAGCATTGCCGTACCCTAACCCTAACCCTAGCCCGGAACGGAAACCCACCACCAGCCCTACACCTTACCCCCAAACCGTAGCCTACTCCTGGCCCGTACGCTGGCACTGACCCATGCGTCAGCACGTAGCCTGACCCTCCCACGTTTCCGTACCCTCACCTGTGCCCTAAGCCTTGCCGTTCCCTAACCCTAACCCTAGCACGGAACGGAAACCTACCACCAGCCCTACACCTTACCCTACGCCATAGCCTACTCCTGGCCCGTACGCTGGCACTGACCCGTGCGTCAGCACGTAGCCTGACCCTCCCACGTTTCCGTACCCTCACCTGTGCCCTAAGCCTTGCCGTTCCCTAACCCTAACCCTAGCCCGGAACGGAAACCCAGCACCAGCCCTACACCTTACCCCCAAGCCGTAGCCTACTCCTGGCCCGTACGCTGGCACTGACCCGTGCGTCAGCACGTAGCCTGACCCTCCCACGTTTCCGTAACCTCACCTGTGCCCTAAGCCTTGCCGTTCCCTAACCCTAACCCTAGCCCGGAACGGAAACCCACCACCAGCCCTACACCTTACCCTACGCCGTAGCCTACTCCTGGCCCGTACGCTGGCACTGACCCGTGCGTCAGCACGTAGCCTGACCCTCCCACGTTTCCGTACACTCACCTGTGCCCTAAGCCTTGCCGTTCCCTAACCCTAACCCTAGCCCGGAACGGAAACCCTCCACCAGCCCTACACCTTACCCCCAAGCCGTAGCCTACTCCTGGCCCGTACGCTGGCACTGACCCGTGCGTCAGCACGTAGCCTGACCCTCCCACGTTTCCGTACCCTCACCTGTGCCCTAAGCCTTGCCGTTCCCTAACCCTAACCCTAGCCCGGAACGGAAAACCACCACCAGCCCTACAACTTACCCCCAAACCATAGCCTACTCCTGGCCCGTACGCTGGCACTGACCTCTGCGTCAGCATGTAGCCTGTCCCTCGCACGTTTCCGTACCCTCACCTGTGCCCTAAGCCTTGCCGTTCCCTAACCCTAACCCTAGCCCGGAAAGGAAAACCACCACCAGCCCTACACCTTACCCTATGCCGTAGCCTACTCCTGTCCCGTACGCTGGCACTGACCCGTGCGTCAGCACGTAGCCTGACCCTCCCACGTTTCCGTACCCTCACCTGTGCGCTAAGCCTTGCCGTTCCCTAACCCTAACCCTAGCCCGGAACGGAAACCCACCATCTTCCCTACATCTTAACCCCAAGCCGTAGCCTACTCCTGGCCCGTACGCTGGCACTGACTCGTGCGTCAGCACGTAGCCTGACCCTCCCACGTTTCCGTACCCTCACCTGTGCCCTAAGTCTTGCCGTTCCCTAACCCTAACCCTAGCGCGGAACCGAAACCCACCACCAGCCCTACACCTTACCCCCAAGCCGTAGCCTACTCGTGGCCCGTACGCTGGCACTGACCCGTGCGTCAGCACGTAGCCTGACCCTCCCACGTTTCCGTACCCTCACCTGTGCCCTAAGCCTTGCCGTTCCCTAACCCTAACCCTAGCCCGGAACGGAAACACACCACCAGCCCTACACCTTACCCACAAGCCGTAGCCTACACCTGGCCGGTACGCTGGCACTGACCCGTGCGTCAGCACGTAGCCTGACCCTCCCACGTTTCCGTACCCTCACCTGTGCCCTAAGCCTTGCCTTTCCCTAACCCTAACCCTAGCCCAGAACGGAAACCCACCACCAGCCCTACACATTACCCTACGCCGTAGCCTACTCCTGGCCCATAGGCTGGCACTGACCCGTGCGTCAGCACGTAGCCTGACCCTCCCACGTTTCCGTACCCTCACCTGTGCCCTAAGCCTTGCCTTTCCCTAACCCTAACACTAGCCCGGAACGGAAACCCACCAAAAGCCCTACACGTTACCCCCAAGCCGTAGCCTACTCCTGGCCCATACGCTGGCACTGACCCGTGCGTCAGCACGTAGCCTGACACTCCCACGTTTCTGTACCCTCACCTGTGCCCTAAGCCTTGCCGTTCCCTAACCCTAACCCTAGCCCGGAACGGAAACCCACCACCAGCCCAACAACTTACCCTCAAGCAGTAGCCTACTCCTGGCCCGTACGCTGGCACTGACCCGTGCGTCAGCACGTAGCCTGACCCTCCCACGTTTCCGTACCCTCACCTGTGCCCTAAGCATTGCCGTACCCTAACCCTAACCCTAGCCCGGAACGGAAACCCACCACCAGCCCTACACCTTACCCCCAAACCGTAGCCTACTCCTGGCCCGTACGCTGGCACTGACCCATGCGTCAGCACGTAGCCTGACCCTCCCACGTTTCCGTACCCTCACCTGTGCCCTAAGCCTTGCCGTTCCCTAACCCTAACCCTAGCACGGAACGGAAACCTACCACCAGCCCTACACCTTACCCTACGCCATAGCCTACTCCTGGCCCGTACGCTGGCACTGACCCGTGCGTCAGCACGTAGCCTGACCCTCCCACGTTTCCGTACCCTCACCTGTGCCCTAAGCCTTGCCGTTCCCTAACCCTAACCCTAGCCCGGAACGGAAACCCAGCACCAGCCCTACACCTTACCCCCAAGCCGTAGCCTACTCCTGGCCCGTACGCTGGCACTGACCCGTGCGTCAGCACGTAGCCTGACCCTCCCACGTTTCCGTAACCTCACCTGTGCCCTAAGCCTTGCCGTTCCCTAACCCTAACCCTAGCCCGGAACGGAAACCCACCACCAGCCCTACACCTTACCCTACGCCGTAGCCTACTCCTGGCCCGTACGCTGGCACTGACCCGTGCGTCAGCACGTAGCCTGACCCTCCTACGTTTCCGTACCCTCACCTGTGCCCTAAGCCTTGCCGTTCCCTAACCCTAACCCTAGCACGGAATGGTAACCCACAACCAGCCCTACACCTTACCCTACACCGTAGCCTACTCCTGGCCCGTACGCTGGCACTGACCCGTGCATCAGCACGTAGCCTGACCCTCCCACGTTTCCGTACCCTCACCTGTGCCCTAAGCCTTGCCGTTCCCTAACCCTAACCCTAGCACGGAACGGAAACCCACCACCAGCCCTACACCTTACCCTACACCGTAGCCTACTCCTGGCCCGTACGCTGGCACTGACCCGTGCGTCAGCACGTAGCCTGACCCTCCCACGTTTCCGTACCCTCACCTGTGCCCTAAGCCTTGCCGTTCCCTAACCCTAACCCTAGCCCGGAACGGAAACCCACCACCAGCCCTACACGTTACCCCCAAGCCGTAGCCTACACCTGGCCTTTACGCTGGCACTGACTCGTGCGTCAGCACGTAGCCTAACCCTCCCACGTTTCCGTACCCTCACCTGTGCCCTAAGCCTTGCCGTTCCCTAACCCTAACCCTAGCCCGGAACAGAAACCCACCACCAGCCCTACACCTTACCCTACGCCGTAGCCTACTCCTGGCCCGTACGCTGGCACTGACCCGTGCGTCAGCACGTAGCCTGACCCTCCCACGTTTCGGTACCCTCACCTGTGCCCTAAGCCTTGCCGTTCCCTAACCCTAACACTAGCCCGGAACGGAAACCCACCAAAAGCCCTACACGTTACCCCCAAGCCGTAGCCTACTCCTGGCCCGTACGCTGGCACTGACCCGTGCGTCAGCACGTAGCCTGACCCTCCCACGTTTCTGTACCCTCACCTGTGCCCTAAGCCTTGCCGTTCCCTAACCCTAACCCTAGCCCGGATCGGAAACCCACCACCAGCCCAACAACTTACCCTCAAGCAGTAGCCTACTCCTGGCCCGTACGCTGGCACTGACCCGTGCGTCAGCACGTAGCCTGACCCTCCCACGTTTCCGTACCCTCACCTGTGCCCTAAGCCTTGCCGTTCCCTAACCCTAACCCTAGCCCGGAACGGAAACCCACCACCAGCCCTACACCTTACCCTACGCCGTAGCCTAATCCTGGCCCGTACGCTGGCACTGACCCGTGCGTCAGCACGTAGCCTGACCCTCCCACGTTTCCGTACCCTCACCTGTGCCCTAAGCCTTGCCGTTCCCTAACCCTAACCCTAGCGCGGAACCGAAACCCACCACCAGCCCTACACCTTACCCTACGCCGTAGCCTACTCCTAGCCCGTACGCTGGCACTGACCCGTGCGTCAGCACGTAGCCTGACCCTCCCACGTTTCCGTACCCTCACCTGTGCCCTAAGCCTTGCCGTTCCCTAACCCTAACCCTAGCCCGGAACGGAAACCCACCACCAGCCCTACAACTTACCCCCAAGCCGTAGCCTACTCCTGGCCCGTACGCTGGCACTGACCCATGCGTCAGCACGTAGCCTGACCCTCCCACGTTTCCGTACACTCACCTGTGCCCTAAGCCTTGCCGTTCCCTAACCCTAACCCTAGCCCGGAACGGAAACCCACCACCAGCCCTACACCTTACCCCCAAGCCGTAGCCTACTCCTGGCCCGTACGCTGGCACTGACCCGTGCGTCAGCACGTAGCCTGACCCTCCCACGTTTCCGTACCCTCACCTGTGCCCTAAGCCTTGCCGTTCCCTAACCCTAACCCTAGCCCGGAACGGAAAACCACCACCAGCCCTACAACTTACCCCCAAACCATAGCCTACTCCTGGCCCGTACGCTGGCACTGACCTCTGCGTCAGCATGTAGCCTGTCCCTCGCACGTTTCCGTACCCTCACCTGTGCCCTAAGCCTTGCCGTTCCCTAACCCTAACCCTAGCCCGGAAAGGAAAACCACCACCAGCCCTACACCTTACCCTATGCCGTAGCCTACTCCTGTCCCGTACGCTGGCACTGACCCGTGCGTCAGCACGTAGCCTGACCCTCCCACGTTTCTGTACCCTCACCTGTGCCCTAAGCCTTGCCGTTCCCTAACCCTAACCCTAGCACGGAACGGAAACCTACCACCAGCCCTACACCTTACCCTACGCCATAGCCTACTCCTGGCCCGTACGCTGGCACTGACCCGTGCGTCAGCACGTAGCCTGACCCTCCCACGTTTCCGTACCCTCACCTGTGCCCTAAGCCTTGCCGTTCCCTAACCCTAACCCTAGCCCGGAACGGAAACCCACCACCAGCCCTACACCTTACCCCCAAGCCGTAGCCTACTCCTGGCCCGTACGCTGGCACTGACCCGTGCGTCAGCACGTAGCCTGACCCTCCCACGTTTCCGTAACCTCACCTGTGCCCTAAGCCTTGCCGTTCCCTAACCCTAACCCTAGCCCAGAACGGAAACCCACCACCAGCCCTACACCTTACCCTACGCCGTAGCCTACTCCTGGCCCGTACGCTGGCACTGACCCGTGCGTCAGCACGTAGCCTGACCCTCCTACGTTTCCGTACCCTCACCTGTGCCCTAAGCCTTGCCGTTCCCTAACCCTAACCCTAGCACGGAATGGAAACCCACAACAAGCCCTACACCTTACCCTACACCGTAGCCTACTCCTGGCCCGTACACTGGCACTGACCCGTGCATCAGCACGTAGCCTGACCCTCCCACGTTTCCGTACCCTCACCTGTGCCCTAAGCCTTGCCGTTCCCTAACCCTAACCCTAGCCCGGAACGGAAACCCACCACCAGCCCTACAACTTACCCCCAAGCCGTAGCCTACTCCTGGCCCGTACGCTGGCACTGACCCGTGCGTCAGCACGTAGCCTGACCCTCCCACGTTTCTGTACCCTCACCTGTGCCCTAAGCCTTGCCGTTCCCTAACCCTAACCCTAGCCCGGAACGGAAACCCACCACCAGCCCAACAACTTACCCTCAAGCAGTAACCTACTCCTGGCCCGTACGCTGGCACTGACACGTGCGTCAGCACGTAGCCTGACCCTCCCACGTTTCCGTACCCTCACCTGTGCCCTAAGCCTTGCCGTTCCCTAACCCTAACCCTAGCCCGGAACGGAAACCCACCACCAGCCCTACACCTTACCCTACGCCGTAGCCTAATCCTGGCCCGTACGCTGGCACTGACCCGTGCGTCAGCACGTAGCCTGACCCTCCCACGTTTCCGTACCATCACCTGTGCCCTAAGCCTTGCCATTCCCTAACCCTAACACTAGCCCGGAACGGAAACCCACCACCAGCCCTACACCTTACCCCCAAGCCGTAGCCTACACCTGGCCTGTACGCTGGCACTGACACGTGCGTCAGCACGTAGCCTAACCCTCCCACGTTTCCGTACCCTCACCTGTGCCCTAAGCCTTGCCGTTCCCTAACCCTAACCCTAGCCCGGAACGGAAACCCACCACCAGCCCTACACCTTACCCTACGCCGTAGCCTACTCCTGGCCCGTACGCTGGCACTGACCCGTGCGTCAGCACGTAGCCTGACCCTCCCACGTTTCGGTACCCTCACCTGTGCCCTAAGCCTTGCCGTTCCCTAACCCTAACACTAGCCCGGAACGGAAACCCACCAAAAGCCCTACACGTTACCCCAAAGCCGTAGCCTACTCCTGGCCCGTACGCTGGCACTGACCCGTGCGTCAGCACGTAGCCTGACCCTCCCACGTTTCTGTACCCTCACCTGTGCCCTAAGCCTTGCCGTTCCCTAACCCTAACCCTAGCCCGGAACGGAAACCCACCACCAGCCCAACAACTTACCCTCAAGCAGTAGCCTACTCCTGGCCCGTACGCTGGCACTGACCCGTGCGTCAGCACGTAGCCTGACCCTCCCACGTTTCCGTACCCTCACCTGTGCCCTAAGAATTGCCGTACCCTAACCCTAACCCTAGCCCGGAACGGAAACCCACCACCAGCCCTACACCTTACCCCCAAGCCGTAGCCTACTCCTGGCCCGTACGCTGGCACTGACCCGTGCGTCAGCATGTAGCCTGACCCTCCCACGTTTCCGTACCCTCACCTGTGCCCTAAGCCTTGCCGTTCCCTAACCCTAACCCTAGCCCGGAATGGAAACCCACCAAAAGCCCTACACCTTACCCTACGCCGTAGCCTACTCATGGCCCGTACGCTGGCACTGACCCGCGCGTCAGCACGTAGCCTGACCCTCCCACGTTTCCGTACCCTCACCTGTGCCCTAAGCCTTGCCGTTCCCTAACCCTAACCCTAGCCCGGAACGGAAACCCACCACCAGCCCTACACCTTACCCCCAAGCCGTAGCCTACTCCTGGCCCGTACGCTGGCACTGACCCGTGCGTCAGCACGTAGCCTGACCCTCCCACGTTTCCGTACCCTCACCTATGCCCTAAGCCTTGCCGTTCCCTAACCCTAACCCTAGCCCAGAATGGAAACCCACCACCAGCCCTACACCTTACCCACAAACCGTAGCCTATACCTGGCCGGTACGCTGGCACTGACCCATGCATCAGCACGTAGCCTGACCCTCCCACGTTTCCGTACCCTCACCTGTGCCCTAAGCCTTGCCGTTCCCTAACCCTAACCCTAGCCCGGAACGGAAACCCACCATGAGCCCTACACCTTACCCTACGCCGAACCCTACTCCTGGCCCGTACGCTGGCACTGACCCGTGCGTCAGCACGTAGCCTGACCCTCCTACGTTTCCGTACCCTCACCTGTGCCCTAAGCCTTGCCGTTCCCTAACCCTAACCCTAGCACAGAATGGAAAACCACCACCAGCCCTACACCTTAACCTACACCGTAGCCTACTCCTGGCCCGTACGCTGGCACTGACCCGTGCATCAGCACGTAGCCTGACCCTCCCACGTTTCCGTACCCTCACCTGTGCCCTAAGCCTTGCCTTTCCCTAACCCTAACCCTAGCCCGGAACCGAAACCCACCACCAGCCCTACAACTTACCCCCAAGCCGTAGCCTACTCCTGGCCCGTACGCTGGCACTGACCCGTGCGTCAGCACGTAGCCTGACCCTCCCACGTTTCCGTACCCTCACCTGTGCGCTAAGCCTTGCCGTTCCCTAACCCTAACCCTAGCCCGGAACGGAAACACACCACCAGCCCTACACCTTACCCACAAGCCGTAGCCTACACCTGGCCGGTACGCTGGCACTGACCCGTGCGTCAGCACGTAGCCTGACCCTCCCACGTTTCCGTACCCTCACCTGTGCCCTAAGCCTTGCCGTTCCCTAACCCTAACCCTAGCCCGGAACGGAAACCCACCACCAGCCCTACACATTACCCTACGCCGTAGCCTACTCCTGGCCCATAGACTGGCACTGACCCGTGCGTCAGCACGTAGCCTGACCCTCCCACGTTTCCGTACCCTCACCTGTGCCCTAAGCCTTGCCGTTCCCTAACCCTAACCCTAGCCCGGAACGGAAACCCACCACCAGCCCTACAACTTACCCCCAAGCCGTAGCCTACTCCTGGCCCGTACGCTGGCACTGACCCGTGCGTCAGCACGTAGCCTGACCCTCCCACGTTTCCGTACCCTCACCTGTGCCCTAAGCCTTGCCGTTCCCTAACCCTAACCCTAGCCCGGAACGGAAACCCACGACCAGCCCTACACCTTACCCCCAATCCGTAGCCTACTCCTGGCCCGTACGCTGGCACTGACCCGTGCGTCAGCACGTAGCCTGACCCTCCGTTTCCGTAACCTCACCTGTGCCCTAAGCCTTGCCGTTCCCTAACCCTAACCCTAGCCCGGAACGGAAACCCACCACCAGCCCTGCACCTTACCCTATGCCGTAGCCTACTCCTGTCCCGTACGCTGGCACTGACCCGTGCGTCAGCACGTAGCCTGACCCTCCCACGTTTCTGTACCCTCACCTGTGCCCTAAGCCTTGCCGTTCCCTAACCCTAACCCTAGCCCGGAATGGAAACCCACCACCAGCACTACACCTTACCCTACGCCATAGCCTACTCCTGGCCCGTACGCTGGCACTGACCCGTGTGTCAGCACGTAGCCTGACCCTCACACGTTTTCATACCCTCACCTGTGCCCTAAGCCTTGCCGTTCCCTAACCCTAACCCTAGCCCGGAACGGAAACCCACCACCAGCCCTACACCTTACCCTACGCCGTAGCCTACTCCAGGCCCGTACGCTGGCACTGACCCATGCGTCAGCACGTAGTCTGACACTCCCACGTTTCCGTACCCTCACCTGTGCCCTAAGCCTTGCCGTTCCCTAACCCTAACCCTAGCCCGGAACAGAAACCCACCACCAGCACTACAACTTACCCCCAAGCCGTACCCTACTCCTGGCCCGTACGCTGGCACTGACCCGTGCGTCAGCACGTAGCCTGACCCTCCCACGTTTCCGTTCCCTCACCTGTGCCCTAAGCCTTGCCGTTCCCTAACCCTAACCCTAGCCCGGAACGGAAACCCACCACCAGCCCTACAACTTACCCTACGCCGTAGCCTAATCCTGGCCCGTACGCTGGCACTGACCCGTGCGTCAGCACGTAGCCTGACCCTCCCACGTTTCCGTACCCTCACCTGTGCCCTAAGCCTTGCCGTTCCCTAACACTAACCCTAGCCCGGAACGGAAACCCACCACCAGCCCTACAACTTGCCCCCAAGCCGTAGCCTACACCTGGCCTGTACGCTGGCACTGACACGTGCGTCAGCACGTAGCCTAACCCTCCCACGTTTCCGTACCCTCACCTGTGCCCTAAGCCTTGCCGTTCCCTAACCCTAACCCTAGCCCGGAACGGAAACCCACCACCAGCCCTACACCTTACCCTACGCCGTAGCCTACTCCTGGCCCGTACGCTGGCACTGACCCGTTCGTCAGCACGTAGCCTGACCCTCCCACGTTTCGGTACCCTCACCTGTGCCCTAAGCCTTGCCGTTCCCTAACCCTAACCCTAGCCCGGAACGGAAACCCACCACCAGCCCAACAACTTACCCTCAAGCAGTAGCCTACTCCTGGCCCGTACGCTGGCACTGACCCGTGCGTCAGCACGTAGCCTGACCCTCCCACGTTTCCGTACCCTCACCTGTGCCCTAAGCATTGCCGTACCCTAACCCTAACCCTAGCCCGGAACGGAAACCCACCACCAGCCCTACACCTTACCCCCAAGCCGTAGCCTACTCCTGGCCCGTACGCTGGCACTGACCCGTGCGTCAGCACGTAGCCTGACCCTCCCACGTTTCCGTACCCTCACCTGTGCCCTAAGCCTTGCCGTTCCCTAACCCTAACCCTAGCACGGAACGGAAACCCACCACCAGCCCTACACCTTACCCTACGCCGTAGCCTACTCCTGGCCTGTACGCTGGCACTGACCCGTGCGTCAGCACGTAGCCTGACCCTCCCACGTTTCCGTACCCTCACCTGTGCCCTAAGCCTTGCCGTTCCCTAACCCTAACCCTAGCCCGGAACGGAAACCCACCACCAGCCCTACACCTTACCCCCAAGCCGTAGCCTACTCCTGGCCCGTACGCTGGCACTGACCCGTGCGTCAGCACGTAGCCTGACCCTCCCACGTTTCCGTACCCTCACCTGTGCCCTAAGCCTTGCCGTTCCCTAACCCTAACCCTAGCCCAGAATGGAAACCCACCACCAGCCCTACACCTTACCCACAAGCCGTAGCCTATACCTGGCCGGTATGCTGGCACTGACCCGTGCATCAGCACGTAGCCTGACCCTCCCACGTTTCCGTACCCTCACCTGTGCCCTAAGCCTTGCCGTTCCCTAACCCTAACCCTAGCCCGGAACGGAAACCCACCACCAGCCCTACACCTTACCCTACGCCGTAGCCTACTCCTGGCCCGTACGCGGGCACTGACCCGTGCGTCAGCACGTAGCCTGACCCTCCTACGTTTCCGTGCCCTCACCCGTGCCCTAAGCCTTGCCGTTCCCTAACCCTAACCCTAGCACGGAATGGAAACCCACAACCAGCCCTACACCTTACCCTACACCGTAGCCTACTCCTGGCCCGTACGCTGGCACTGACCCGTGCGTCAGCACGTAGCCTGACCCTCCCACGTTTCCGTACCCTCACCTGTGCCCTAAGCCTTGCCGTTCCCTAACCCTAACCCTAGCCCGGAACGCAAACCCACCACCAGCCCTACACCTTACCCTACGCCGTAGCCTACTCCTGGCCTGTACGCTGGCACTGACCCGTGCGTCAGCACGTAGCCTGACACTCCCACGTTTCGGTACCCTCACCTGTGCCCTAAGCCTTGCCGTTCCCTAACCCTAACACTAGCCCAGAACGGAAACCCACCAAAAGCCCTACACGTAACCCCCAAGCCGTAGCCTACTCCTGGCCCGTATGCTGGCACTGACCCGTGCGTCAGCACGTAGCCTGACCCTCCCACGTTTCTGTACCCTCACCTGTGCCCTAAGCCTTGCCGTTCCCTAACCCTAACCCTAGCCCGGAACGGAAACCCACCACCAGCCCAACAACTTACCCTCAAGCAGTAGCCTACTCCTGGCCCGTACGCTGGCACTGACCCGTGCGTCAGCACGTAGCCTGACCCTCCCACGTTTCCGTACCCTCACCTGTGCCCTAAGCATTGCCGTACCCTAACCCTAACCCTAGCCCGGAACGGAAACCCACCACCAGCCCTACACCTTACCCCCAAGCCGTAGCCTACTCCTGGCCCGTACGCTGGCACTGACCCGTGCGTCAGCACGTAGCCTGACCCTCCCACGTTTCCGTACCCTCACCTGTGCCCTAAGCCTTGCCGTTCCCTAACCCTAACCCTAGCACGGAACGGAAACCTACCACCAGCCCTACACCTTACCCTACGCCGTAGCCTACTCCTGGCCCGTACGCTGGCACTGACCCGTGCGTCAGCACGTAGCCTGACCCTCCCACGTTTCCGTACCCTCACCTGTGCCCTAAGCCTTGCCGTTCCCTAACCCTAACCCTAGCCCGGAACGGAAACCCACCACCAGCCCTACACCTTACCCCCAAGCCGTAGCCTACTCCTGGCCCATACGCTGGCACTGACCCGTGCGTCAGCACGTAGCCTGACCCTCCCACGTTTCCGTACCCTCACCTGTGCCCTAAGCCTTGCCGTTCCCTAACCCTAACCCTAGCCCAGAATGGAAACCCACCACCAGCCCTACACCTTACCCACAAGCCGTAGCCTATACCTGGCCGGTATGCTGGCACTGACCCGTGCATCAGCACGTAGCCTGACCCTCCCACGTTTCCGTACCCTCACCTGTGCCCTAAGCCTTGCCGTTCCCTAACCCTAACCCTAGCCCGGAACGGAAACCCACCACCAGCCCTACACCTTACCCTACGCCGTAGCCTACTCCTGGCCCGTACGCTGGCACTGACCCGTGCGTCAGCACGTAGCCTGAACCTCCTACGTTTCCGTACCCTCACCTGTGCCCTAAGCCTTGCCGTTCCCTAACCCTAACCCTAGCACGGAATGGAAACCCACAACCAGCCCTACACCTTACCCTACACCGTAGCCTACTCCTGGCCCGTACACTGGCACTGACCCGTGCGTCAGCACGTAGCCTGACCCTCCCACGTTTCCGTACCCTCACCTGTGCCCTAAGCCTTGCCGTTCCCTAACCCTAACCCTAGCCCGGAACGGAAACCCACCACCAGCCCTACAACTTACCCCCAAGCCGTAGCCTACTCCTGGCCCGTACGCTGGCACTGACCCGTGCGTCAGCACGTAGCCTGACCCTCCCACGTTTCCGTACCCTCACCTGTGCCCTAAGCCTTGCCGTTCCCTAACCCTAACCCTAGCACGGAACCGAAAACCACCACCAGCACTACACCTTACCCCCAAGCCGTAGCCTACTCCTGGCCCGTACGCTGGCACTGACCCGTGCTTCAGCACGTAGCCTGACCCTCCCACGTTTCCGTACCCTCACCTGTGCCCTAAGCCTTGCCGTTCCCTAACCCTAACCCTAGCCCGGAACGGAAACACACCACCAGCCCTACACCTTACCCACAAGCCGTAGCCTACACCTGGCCGGTACGCTGGCACTGACCCGTGCGTCAGCACGTAGCCTGACCCTCCCACGTTTCCGTACCCTCACCTGTGCCCTAAGCCTTGCCGTTCCCTAACCCTAACCCTAGCCCGGAACGGAAACCCACCACCAGCCCTACACATTACCCTACGCCGTAGCCTACTCCTGGCCCATACGCTGGCACTGACCCGTGCGTCAGCACGTAGCCTGACCCTCCCACGTTTACGTACCCTCACCTGTGCCCTAAGCCTTGCCGTTCCCTAACCCTAACCCTAGCCCGGAACGGAAACCCACCACCAGCCCTACACCTTACCACCAAGGCGTAGCCTACTCCTGGCCCGTAGGCTGGCACTGACCCTTGCGTCAGCACGTAGCCTGACCCTCCAACGTTTCCGTACCCTCACCTTTGCCCTAAGACTTGCCGTTCCCTAACCCTAACCCTAGCCCAGAACGGAAACCCACCACCAGACCTACACCTTACCCCCAAGCCGTAGCCTACTCCTGGCCCGTACGCTGGCACTGACCCGTGCGTCAGCACGTAGCCTAACCCTCCCACGTTTCCGTACCCTCACCTGTGCCCTAAGCCTTGCCGTTCCCTAACCCTAACCCTAGCCCGGAACGGAAACCCACCACCAGCCCTACACCTTACCCCCAAGCCGTAGCCTACTCCTGGCCCGTACGCTGGCACTGACCCGTGCGTCAGCACATAGCCTGACCCTCCCACGTTTCCGTACCCTCACCTGTGCCCTAAGACTTGCCGTTCCCTAACCCTAACCCTAGCCCGGAACGGAAACCCACCACCAGCCCTACACCTTACCCCCAATCCGTAGCCTACTCCTGGCCCGTACGCTGGCACTGACCCGTGCGTCAGCACGTAGCCTGACCCTCCGTTTCCGTAACCTCACCTGTGCTCTAAGCCTTGCCGTTCCCTAACCCTAACTCTAGCACGGAACGGAAACCCACCACCAGCCCTGCACCTTACCCTACGCCATAGCCTACTCCTGGCCCGTACGCTGGCACTGACCCGTGCGTCAGCACGTAGCCTGACCCTCCCACGTTTCCGTACCCTCACCTGTGCCCTAAGCCTTGCCGTTCCCTAACCCTAACCCTAGCCCGGAACGGAAACCCACCACCAACCCTACACCTTACCCTACGCCGTAGCCTACTCCTGGCCCGTACGCTGGCACTGACCCATTCGTCAGCACGTAGCCTGACCCTCCCACGTTTCCATACCCACACCTGTGCCCTAAGCCTTGCCGTTCCCTTACCCTAACCCTAGCCCGGAACGGAAACCCACCACCAGCCCTACACCTTACCCTACGCCGTAGCCTACTCCTAGCCCGTACGCTGGCACTGACCCGTGCGTCAGCACGTAGCCTGACCCTCCCACGTTTCCGTACCCTCACCTGTGCCCTAAGCCTTGCCGTTCCCTAACCCTAACCCTAGCCCGGAACGGAAACCCACCACCAGCCCTACAACTTACCCCCAAGCCGTAGCCTACTCCTGGCCCGTACGCTGGCACTGACCCATGCGTCAGCACGTAGCCTGACCCTCCCACGTTTCCGTACACTCACCTGTGCCCTAAGCCTTGCCGTTCCCTAACCCTAACCCTAGCCCGGAACGGAAACCCACCACCAGCCCTACACCTTACCCCCAAGCCGTAGCCTACTCCTGGCCCGTACGCTGGCACTGACCCGTGCGTCAGCACGTAGCCTGACCCTCCCACGTTTCCGTACCCTCACCTGTGCCCTAAGCCTTGCCGTTCCCTAACCCTAACCCTAGCCCGGAACGGAAACCCACCACCAGCCCAACAACTTACCCCCAAACCATAGCCTACTCCTGGCCCGTACGCTGGCACTGACCTCTGCGTCAGCACGTAGCCTGACCCTCCCACGTTTCTGTACCCTCACCTGTGCCCTAAGCCTTGCCGTTCCCTAACCCTAACCCTAGCCCGGAATGGAAACCCACCACCAGCACTACACCTTACCCTACGCCATAGCCTACTCCTGGCCCGTACGCTGGCACTGACCCGTGTGTCAGCACGTAGCCTGACCCTCACACGTTTTCATACCCTCACCTGTGCCCTAAGCCTTGCCGTTCCCTAACCCTAACCCTAGCCCGGAACGGAAACCCACCACCAGCCCTACATCTTACCCTACGCTGTAGCCTACTCCAGGCCCGTACGCTGGCACTGACCCATGCGTCAGCACGTAGTCTGACCCTCCCACGTTTCCGTACCCTCACCTGTGCCCTAAGCCTTGCCGTTCCCTAACCCTAACCCTAGCCCGGAACAGAAACCCACCACCAGCACTACAACTTACCCCCAAGCCGTACCCTACTCCTGGCCCGTACGCTGGCACTGACCCGTGCGTCAGCACGTAGCCTGACCCTCCCACGTTTCCGTTCCCTCACCTGTGCCCTAAGCCTTGCCGTTCCCTAACCCTAACCCTAGCCCGGAACGGAAACCCACCACCAGCCCTACACCTTACCCTACGCCGTAGCCTAATCCTGGCCCGTACGCTGGCACTGACCCGTGCGTCAGCACGTAGCCTGACCCTCCCACGTTTCCGTACCCTCACCTGTGCCCTAAGCCTTGCCGTTCCCTAACCCTAACCCTAGCCCGGAACGGAAACACACCACCAGCCCTACAACTTGCCCCCAAGCCGTAGCCTACACCTGGCCTGTACGCTGGCACTGACACGTGCGTCAGCACGTAGCCTAACCCTCCCACGTTTCCGTACCCTCACCTGTGCCCTAAGCCTTGCCGTTCCCTAACCCTAACCCTAGACCGGAACGGAAACCCACCACCAGCCCTACACCTTACCCTACGCCGTAGCCTACTCCTGGCCCGTACGCTGGCACTGACCCGTGCGTCAGCACGTAGCCTGACCCTCCCTCGTTTCGGTACCCTCACCTGTGCCCTAAGCCTTGCCGTTCCCTAACCCTAACCCTAGCCCGGAACGGAAACCCACCACCAGCCCAACAACTTACCGTCAAGCAGTAGCCTACTCCTGGCCCGTACGCTGGCACTGACCCGTGCGTCAGCACTTAGCCTGACCCTCCCACGTTTCCGTACCCTCACCTGTGCCCTAAGCATTGCCGTTCCCTAACCCTAACCCTATCCCGGAACGGAAACCCACCACCAGCCCTACACCTTACCCCCAAGCTGTAGCCTACTCATGACCCGTACGCTGGCACTGACCCGTGCGTCAGCACGTAGCCTGACCCTCCCACGTTTCCGTACCCTCACCTGTGCCCTAAGCCTTGCCGTTCCCTAACCCTAACCCTAGCACGGAACGGAAACCCACCACCAGCCCTACACCTTACCGTACGCCGTAGCCTACTCCTGGCCCGTACGCTGGCACTGACCCGTGCGTCAGCACGTAGCCTGACCCTCCCAAGTTTCCGTACCCTCACCTGTGCCCTAAGCCTTGCCGTTCCCTAACCCTAACCCTAGCCCGGAACGGAAACCCACCACCAGCCCTACACCTTACCCCCAAGCCGTAGCCTACTCCTGGCCCGTACGCTGGCACTGACCCGTGCGTCAGCACGTAGCCTGACCCTCCCACGTTTCCGTACCCTCACCTGTGCCCTAAGCCTTGCCGTTCCCTAACCCTAACCCTAGCCCGGAACGGAAACCCACCACCAGCCCTACACCTTACCCTACGCCGTAGCCTACTCCTGGCCCGTACGCTGGCACTGACCCGTGCGTCAGCACGTAGCCTGACCCTCCTACGTTTCCGTACCCTCACCTGTGCCCTAAGCCTTGCCGTTCCCTAACCCTAACCCTAGCACGGAATGGAAACCCACAACCAGCCCTACACCTTACCCTACACCGTAGCCTACTCCTGGCCCGTACACTGGCACTGACCCGTGCATCAGCACGTAGCCTGACCCTCCCACGTTTCCGTACCCTCACCTGTGCCCTAAGCCTTGCCGTTCCCTAACCCTAACCCTAGCCCGGAACGGAAACCCACCACCAGCCCTACAACTTACCCCCAAGCCGTAGCCTACTCCTGGCCCGTACGCTGGCACTGACCCGTGCGTCAGCACGTAGCCTGACCCTCCCACGTTTCTGTACCCTCACCTGTGCCCTAAGCCTTGCCGTTCCCTAACCCTAACCCTAGCCCGGAACGGAAACCCACCACCAGCCCAACAACTTACCCTCAAGCCGTAGCCTACTCCTGGCCCGTACGCTGGCACTGACCCGTGCGTCAGCACGTAGCCTGACCCTCCCACGTTTCTGTACCCTCACCTGTGCCCTAAGCCTTGCCGTTCCCTAACCCTAACCCTAGCCCGGAACGGAAACCCACCACCAGCCCAACAACTTACCCTCAAGCAGTAGCCTACTCCTGGCCCGTACGCTGGCACTGACCCGTGCGTCAGCACGTAGCCTGACCCTCCCACGTTTCCGTACCCTCACCTGTGCCCTAAGCCTTGCCGTTCCCTAACCCTAACCCTAGCCCGGAACGGAAACCCACCACCAACCCTACAACTTACCCCCAAGGCGTAGCCTACTCCTGGCCCGTACGCTGGCACTGACCCTTGCTCAGCACGTAGCCTGACCCTCCAACGTTTCCGTACCCTCATTTGTGCCCTAAGACTTGCCGTTCCCTAACCCTAACCCTAGCCCAGAAAGGAAACCCACCATCAGCCCTACAACTTACCCCCAAGCCGTAGCCTACTGCTGGCCCGTACGCTGGCACTGACCCGTGCGTCAGCACGTAGCCTAACCCTCCCACGTTTCCGTACCCTCACCTGTGCCCTAAGCCTTGCCGTTCCCAAGCCTAACCCTAGCCCGGAACGGAAACCCACCACCAGCCCTACATCTTACCCACAAGCCGTAGCCTACACCTGGCCGGTACTCTGGCACTGACCCGTTCGTCAGCACGTAGCCTGACCCTCCCACGTTTCCGTACCCTCACCTGTGCCCTAAGCCTTGCCGTTCCCTAACCCTAACCCTAGCCCGGAACGGAAACCCACCACCAGCCCTACAACTTACCCCAAAGCCGTAGCCTACTCCTGGCCCGTACGCTGGCACTGACCCGTGCGTCAGCACGTAGCCTGACCCTCCCACGTTTCCGTACCCTCACCTGTGCCCTAAGCCTTGCCGTTCCCTAACCCTAACCCTAGCCCGGAACGGAAACCCACCACCAGCCCTACAACTTACCCCCAAGCCGTAGCCTACTCCTGGCCCGTACGCTGGCACTGACCCGTGCGTCAGCACGTAGCCTGACCCTCCCACGTTTCCGTACCCTCACCTGTGCCCTAAGCCTTGCCGTTCCCTAACCCTAACCCTAGCCCGGAACGGAAACCCACCACCAGCCCTACACCTTACCCCCAATCCGTAGCCTACTCCTGGCCCGTACGCTGGCACTGACCCGTGCGTCAGCACGTAGCCTGACCCTCCGTTTCCGTAACCTCACCTATGCTCTAAGCCTTGCCGTTCCCTAACCCTAACTCTAGCACGGAACGGAAACCCACCACCAGCCCTGCACCTTACCCTACGCCATAGCCTACTCCTGGCCCGTACGCTGGCACTGACCCGTGCGTCAGCACGTAGCCTGACCCTCCCACGTTTCCGTACCCTCACCTGTGCCCTAAGCCTTGCCGTTCCCTAACCCTAACCCTAGCCCGGAACGGAAACCCACCACCAGCCCAACAACTTACCGTCAAGCAGTAGCCTACTCCTGGCCCGTACGCTGGCACTGACCCGTGCGTCAGCACGTAGCCTGACCCTCCCACGTTTCCGTACCCTCACCTGTGCCCTAAGCCTTGCCGTTCCCTAACCCTAACCCTAGCACGGAATGGAAACCCACAACCAGCCCTACACCTTACCCTACACCGTAGCCTACTCCTGGCCCGTACACTGGCACTGACCCGTGCATCAGCACGTAGCCTGACCCTCCCACGTTTCCGTACCCTCACCTGTGCCCTAAGCCTTGCCGTTCCCTAACCCTAACCCTAGCCCGGAACGGAAACCCACCACCAGCCCTACAACTTACCCCCAAGCCGTAGCCTACTCCTGGCCCGTACGCTGGCACTGACCCGTGCGTCAGCACGTAGCCTGACCCTCCCACGTTTCTGTACCCTCACCTGTGCCCTAAGCCTTGCCGTTCCCTAACCCTAACCCTAGCCCGGAACGGAAACCCACCACCAGCCCAACAACTTACCCTCAAGCCGTAGCCTACTCCTGGCCCGTACGCTGGCACTGACCCGTGCGTCAGCACGTAGCCTGACCCTCCCACGTTTCTGTACCCTCACCTGTGCCCTAAGCCTTGCCGTTCCCTAACCCTAACCCTAGCGCGGAACGGAAACCCACCACCAGCCCAACAACTTACCCTCAAGCAGTAGCCTACTCCTGGCCCGTACGCTGGCACTGACCCGTGCGTCAGCACGTAGCCTGACCCTCCCACGTTTCCGTACCCTCACCTGTGCCCTAAGCCTTGCCGTTCCCTAACCCTAACCCTAGCCCGGAACGGAAACCCACCACCAACCCTACAACTTACCCCCAAGGCGTAGCCTACTCCTGGCCCGTACGCTGGCACTGACCCTTGCTCAGCACGTAGCCTGACCCTCCAACGTTTCCGTACCCTCATTTGTGCCCTAAGACTTGCCGTTCCCTAACCCTAACCCTAGCCCAGAAAGGAAACCCACCATCAGCCCTACAACTTACCCCCAAGCCGTAGCCTACTGCTGGCCCGTACGCTGGCACTGACCCGTGCGTCAGCACTTAGCCTAACCCTCCCACGTTTCCGTACCCTCACCTGTGCCCTAAGCCTTGCCGTTCCCAAGCCTAACCCTAGCCCGGAACGGAAACCCACCACCAGCCCTACATCTTACCCACAAGCCGTAGCCTACACCTGGCCGGTACTCTGGCACTGACCCGTTCGTCAGCACGTAGCCTGACCCTCCCACGTTTCCGTACCCTCACCTGTGCCCTAAGCCTTGCCGTTCCCTAACCCTAACCCTAGCCCGGAACGGAAACCCACCACCAGCCCTACAACTTACCCCCAAGCCGTAGCCTACTCCTGGCCCGTACGCTGGCACTGACCCGTGCGTCAGCACGTAGCCTGACCCTCCCACGTTTCCGTACCCTCACCTGTGCCCTAAGCCTTGCCGTTCCCTAACCCTAACCCTAGCCCGGAACGGAAACACACCACCAGCCCTACAACTTACCCCCAAGCCGTAGCCTACTCCTGGCCCGTACGCTGGCACTGACCCGTGCGTCAGCACGTAGCCTGACCCTCCCACGTTTCCGTACCCTCACCTGTGCCCTAAGCCTTGCCGTTCCCTAACCCTAACCCTAGCCCGGAACGGAAACCCACCACCAGCCCTACACCTTACCCCCAATCCGTAGCCTACTCCTGGCCCGTACGCTGGCACTGACCCGTGCGTCAGCACGTAGCCTGACCCTCCGTTTCCGTAACCTCACCTGTGCTCTAAGCCTTGCCGTTCCCTAACCCTAACTCTAGCACGGAACGGAAACCCACCACCAGCCCTGCACCTTACCCTACGCCATAGCCTACTCCTGGCCCGTACGCTGGCACTGACCCGTGCGTCAGCATGTAGCCTGACCCTCCCACGTTTCCGTACCCTCACCTGTGCCCTAAGCCTTGCCGTTCCCTAACCCTAACCCTAGCCCGGAACGGAAAACCACCACCAGCCCAACAACTTACCGTCAAGCAGTAGCCTACTCCTGGCCCGTACGCTGGCACTGACCCGTGCGTCAGCACGTAGCCTGAGCCTCCCACGTTTCCGTACCCTCACCTGTGCCCTAAGCCTTGCCGTTCCCTAACCCTAACCCTAGCACGGAACGGAAACCCACCACCAGCCCTACACCTTACCGTACGCCGTAGCCTACTCCTGGCCCGTACGCTGGCACTGACCCGTGCGTCAGCACGTAGCCTGACCGTCCCACGTTTCCGTACCCTCACCTGTGCCCTAATCCTTGCCGTTCCCTAACCCTAACCCTAGCCCGGAACGGAAACCCACCACCAGCCCTACACCTTACCCCCAAGCCGTAGCCTACTCCTGGCCCGTACGCTGGCACTGACCCGTGCGTCAGAACGTAGCCTGACCCTCCCACGTTTCCGTACCCTCACCTGTGCCCTAAGCCTTGCCGTTCCCTAACCCTAACCCTAGCCCGGAACGGAAACCCACCACCAGCCCTACACCTTACCCTACGCCGTAGCCTACTCCTGGCCCGTACGCTGGCACTGACCCGTGCGTCAGCACGTAGCCTGACCCTCCTACGTTTCCGTACCCTCACCTGTGCCCTAAGCCTTGCCGTTCCCTAACCCTAACCCTAGCACGGAATGGAAACCCACAACCAGCCCTACACCTTACCCTACACCGTAGCCTACTCCTGGCCCGTACACTGGCACTGACCCGTGCATCAGCACGTAGCCTGACCCTCTCACGTTTCCGTACCCTCACCTGTGCCCTAAGCCTTGCCGTTCCCTAACCCTAACCCTAGCCCGGAACGGAAACCCACCACCAGCCCTACAACTTACCCCCAAGCCGTAGCCTACTCCTGGCCCGTACGCTGGCACTGACCCGTGCGTCAGCACGTAGCCTGACCCTCCCACGTTTCTGTACCCTCACCTGTGCCCTAAGCCTTGCCGTTCCCTAACCCTAACCCTAGCCCGGAACGGAAACCCACCACCAGCCCAACAACTTACCCTCAAGCAGTAGCCTACTCCTGGCCCGTACGCTGGCACTGACCCGTGCGTCAGCACGTAGCCTGACCCTCCCACGTTTCCGTACCCTCACCTGTGCCCTAAGCCTTGCCGTTCCCTAACCCTAACCCTAGCCCGGAACGGAAACCCACCACCAGCCCTACACCTTACCCTACGCCGTAGCCTAATCCTGGCCCGTACGCTGGCACTGACCCGTGCGTCAGCACGTAGCCTGACCCTCCCACGTTTCCGTACCATCACCTGTGCCCTAAGCCTTGCCATTCCCTAACCCTAACACTAGCCCGGAACGGAAACCCACCACCAGCCCTACACCTTACCCCCAAGCCGTAGCCTACACCTGGCCTGTACGCTGGCACTGACACGTGCGTCAGCACGTAGCCTAACCCTCCCACGTTTCCGTACCCTCACCTGTGCCCTAATCCTTGCCGTTCCCTAACCCTAACCCTAGCCCGGAACGGAAACCCACCACCAGCCCTACACCTTACCCTACGCCGTAGCCTACTCCTGGCCCGTACGCTGGCACTGACCCGTGCGTCATCACGTAGCCTGACCCTCCCACGTTTCGGTACCCTCACCTGTGCCCTAAGCCTTGCCGTTCCCTAACCCTAACACTAGCCCGGAACGGAAACCCACCAAAAGCCCTACACGTTACCCCCAAGCCGTAGCCTACTCCTGGCCCGTACGCTGGCACTGACCCGTGCGTCAGCACGTAGCCTGACCCTCCCACGTTTCTGTACCCTCACCTGTGCCCTAAGCCTTGCCGTTCCCTAACCCTAACCCTAGCCCGGAACGGAAACCCACCACCAGCCCAACAACTTACCCTCAAGCAGTAGCCTACTCCTGGCCCGTACGCTGGCACTGACCCGTGCGTCAGCACGTAGCCTGACCCTCCCACGTTTCCGTACCCTCACCTGTGCCCTAAGCATTGCCGTACCCTAACCCTAACACTAGCCCGGAACGGAAACCCACCACCAGCCCTACACCTTACCCCCAAGCCGTAGCCTACTCCTGGCCCGTACGCTGGCACTGACCCGTGCGTCAGCACGTAGCCTGACCCTCCCACGTTTCCGTACCCTCACCTGTGCCCTAAGCCTTGCCGTTCCCTAACCCTAACCCTAGCCCGGAATGGAAACCCACCACCAGCCCTACACCTTACCCTACGCCGTAGCCTACTCCTGGCCCGTACGCTGGCACTGACCCGCGCGTCAGCACGTAGCCTGACCCTCCCACGTTTCCGTACCCTCACCTGTGCCCTAAGCCTTGCCGTTCCCTAACCCTAACCCTAGCCCGGAACGGAAACCCACCACCAGCCCTACACCTTACCACCAAGCCGTAGCCTACTCCTGGCCCGTACGCTGGCACTGACCCGTGCGTCAGCACGTAGCCTGACCCTCCCACGTTTCCGTACCCTCACCTGTGCCCTAAGCCTTGCCGTTCCCTAACCCTGACCCTAGCCCAGATTGGAAACCCACCACCAGCCCTACACCTTACCCACAAGCCGTAGCCTATACCTGGCCGGTACGCTGGCACTGACCCGTGCATCAGCACGTAGCCTGACCCTCCCACGTTTCCGTACCCTCACCTGTGCCCTAAGCCTTGCCGTTCCCTAACCCTAACCCTAGCCCGGAACGGAAACCCACCATGAGCCCTACACCTTACCCTACGCCGAACCCTACTCCTGGCCCGTACGCTGGCACTGACCCGTGCGTCAGCACGTAGCCTGACTCTCCTACGTTTCCGTACCCTCAGCTGTGCCCTAAGCCTTGCCGTTCCCTAACCCTAACCCTAGCACAGAATGGAAACCCACCACCAGCCCTACACCTTAACCTACACCGTAGCCTACTCCTGGCCCGTACGCTGGCACTGACCCGTGCATCAGCACGTAGCCTGACCCTCCCACGTTTCCGTACCCTCACATGTGCCCTAAGCCTTGCCTTTCCCTAACCCTAACCCTAGCCCGGAACCGAAACCCACCACCAGCCCTACAACTTACCCCCAAGCCGTAGCCTAATCCTGGCCCGTACGCTGGCACTGACCCGTGCGTCAGCACGTAGCCTGACCCTCCCATGTTTCCGTACCCTCACCTGTGCGCTAAGCCTTGCCGTTCCCTAACCCTAACCCTAGCCCGGAACGGAAACACACCACCAGCCCTACACCTTACCCACAAGCCGTAGCCTACACCTGGCCGGTACTCTGGCACTGACCCGTGCGTCAGCACGTAGCCTGACCCTCCCACGTTTCCGTACCCTCACCTGTGCCCTAAGCCTTGCCGTTCCCTAACCCTAACCCTAGCCCGGAACGGAAACCCACCACCAGCCCTACAACTTACCCCCAAGCCGTAGCCTACTCCTGGCCCGTACGCTGGCACTGACCCGTGCGTCAGCACGTAGCCTGACCCTCCCACGTTTCCGTACCCTCACCTGTGCCCTAAGCCTTTCCGTTCCCTAACCGTAACCCTAGCCCGGAACGGAAACCCACCACCAACCCTACAACTTACCCCCAAGCCGTAGCCTACTCCTGGCCCGTACGCTGGCACTGACCCGTGCGTCAGCACGTAGCCTGACCCTCCCACGTTTCCGTACCCTCACCTGTGCCCTAAGCCTTGCCGTTCCCTAACCCTAACCCTAGCCCGGAACGGAAACCCACCACCAGCCCTACACCTTACCCCCAATCCGTAGCCTACTCCTGGCCCGTACGCTGGCACTGACCCGTGCGTCAGCACGTAGCCTGACCCTCCGTTTCCGTAACCTCACCTGTGCTCTAAGCCTTGCCGTTCCCTAACCCTAACTCTAGCACGGAACGGAAACCCACCACCAGCCCTGCACCTTACCCTACGCCATAGCCTACTCCTGGCCCGTACGCTGGCACTGACCCGTGCGTCAGCACGTAGCCTGACCCTCCCACGTTTCCGTACCCTCACCTGTGCCCTAAGCCTTGCCGTTCCCTAACCCTAACCCTAGCCCGGAACGGAAACCCACCACCAGCCCAACAACTTACCGTCAAGCAGTAGCCTACTCCTGGCCCGTACGCTGGCACTGACCCGTGCGTCAGCACGTAGCCTGACCCTCCCACGTTTCCGTACCCTCACCTGTGCCCTAAGCCTTGCCGTTCCCTAACCCTAACCCTAGCCCAGAACGGAAACCCACCACCAGCCCTACACCTTACCCTACGCCGTAGCCTACTCCTGGCCCGTACGCTGGCACTGACCCGTGCGTCAGCATGTAGCCTGACCCTCCTACGTTTCCGTACCCTCACCTGTGCCCTAAGCCTTGCCGTTCCCTAACCCTAACCCTAGCACGGAATGGAAACCCACAACCAGCCCTACACCTTACCCTACACCGTAGCCTACTCCTGGCCCGTACACTGGCACTGACCCGTGCATCAGCACGTAGCCTGACCCTCCCACGTTTCCGTACCCTCACCTGTGCCCTAAGCCTTGCCGTTCCCTAACCCTAACCCTAGCCCGGAACGGAAACCCACCACCAGCCCTACAACTTACCCCCAAGCCGTAGCCTACTCCTGGCCCGTACGCTGGCACTGACCCGTGCGTCAGCACGTAGCCTGACCCTCCCACGTTTCTGTACCCTCACCTGTGCCCTAAGCCTTGCCGTTCCCTAACCCTAACCCTAGCCCGGAACGGAAACCCACCACCAGCCCAACAACTTACCCTCAAGCCGTAGCCTACTCCTGGCCCGTACGCTGGCACTGACCCGTGCGTCAGCACGTAGCCTGACCCTCCCACGTTTCTGTACCCTCACCTGTGCCCTAAGCCTTGCCGTTCCCTAACCCTAACCCTAGCCCGGAACGGAAACCCACCATCAGCCCTACAACTTACCCCCAAGCCGTAGCCTACTGCTGGCCCGTACGCTGGCACTGACCCGTGCAGCAGCACGTAGCCTAACCCTCCCACGTTTCCGTACCCTCACCTGTGCCCTAAGCCTTGCCGTTCCCAAGCCTAACCCTAGCCCGGAACGGAAACCCACCACCAGCCCTACATCTTACCCACAAGCCGTAGCCTACACCTGGCCGGTACTCTGGCACTGACCCGTTCGTCAGCACGTAGCCTGACCCTCCCACGTTTCCGTACCCTCACCTGTGCCCTAAGCCTTGCCGTTCCCTCACCCTAACCCTAGCCCGGAACGGAAACCCACCACCAGCCCTACAACTTACCCCCAAGCCGTAGCCTACTCCTGGCCCGTACGCTGGCACTGACCCGTGCGTCAGCACGTAGCCTGACCCTCCCACGTTTCCGTACCCTCACCTGTGCCCTAAGCCTTGCCGTTCCCTAACCCTAACCCTAGCCCGGAACGGAAACACACCACCAGCCCTACAACTTACCCCCAAGCCGTAGCCTACTCCTGGCCCGTACGCTGGCACTGACCCGTGCGTCAGCACGTAGCCTGACCCTCCCACGTTTCCGTACCCTCACCTGTGCCCTAAGCCTTGCCGTTCCCTAACCCTAACCCTAGCCCGGAACGGAAACCCACCACCAGCCCTACACCTTACCCCCAATCCGTAGCCTACTCCTGGCCCGTACGCTGGCACTGACCCGTGCGTCAGCACGTAGCCTGACCCTCCGTTTCCGTAACCTCACCTGTGCTCTAAGCCTTGCCGTTCCCTAACCCTAACTCTAGCACGGAACGGAAACCCACCACCAGCCCTGCACCTTACCCTACGCCATAGCCTACTCCTGGCCCGTACGCTGGCACTGACCCGTGCGTCAGCACGTAGCCTGACCCTCCCACGTTTCCGTACCCTCACCTGTGCCCTAAGACTTGCCGTTCCCTAACCCTAACCCTAGCCCGGAACGGAAACCCACCACCAGCCCAACAACTTACCGTCAAGCAGTAGCCTACTCCTGGCCCGTACGCTGGCACTGACCCGTGCGTCAGCACGTAGCCTGACCCTCCCACGTTTCCGTACCCTCACCTGTGCCCTAAGCATTGCCGTTCCCTAACCCTAACCCTATCCCGGAACGGAAACCCACCACCAGCCCTACACCTTACCCCCAAGCCGTAGCCTACTCCTGACCCGTACGCTGGCACTGACCCGTGCGTCAGCACGTAGCCTGACCCTCCCACGTTTCCGTACCCTCACCTGTGCCCTAAGCCTTGCCGTTCCCTAACCCTAACCCTAGCACGGAACGGAAACCCACCACCAGCCCAACAACTTACCGTCAAGCAGTAGCCTACTCCTGGCCCGTACGCTGGCACTGACCCGTGCGTCAGCACGTAGCCTGACCCTCCCACGTTTCCGTACCCTCACCTGTGCCCTAAGCATTGCCGTACCCTAACCCTAACCCTATCCCGGAACGGAAACCCACCACCAGCCCTACACCTTACCCCCAAGCCGTAGCCTACTCCTGACCCGTACGCTGGCAGTGACCCGTGCGTCAGCACGTAGCCTGACCCTCCCACGTTTCCGTACCCTCACCTGTGCCCTAAGCCTTGCCGTTCCCTAACCCTAACCCTAGCACGGAACGGAAACCCACCACCAGCCCTACACCTTACCGTACGCCGTAGCCTACTCCTGGCCCATACGCTGGCACTGACCCGTGCGTCAGCACGTAGCCTGACCGTCCCACGTTTCCGTACCCTCACCTGTGCCCTAATCCTTGCCGTTCCCTAACACTAACCCTAGCCCGGAACGGAAACCCACCACCAGCCCTACACCTTACCCCCAAGCCGTAGCCTACTCCTGGCCCGTACGCTGGCACTGACCCGTGCGTCAGCACGTAGCCTGACCCTCCCACGTTTCCGTACCCTCACCTGTGCCCTAAGCCTTGCCATTCCCTAACCCTAACCCTAGCCCGGAACGGAAACCCACCACCAGCCCTACACCTTACCCTACGCCGTAGCCTACTCCTGGCCCGTACGCTGGCACTGACCCGTGCGTCAGCACGTAGCCTGACCCTCCTACGTTTCCGTACCCTCACCTGTGCCCTAAGCCTTGCCGTTCCCTAACCCTAACCCTAGCACGGAATGGAAACCCACAACCAGCCCTACACCTTACCCTACGCCGTAGCCTAATCCTGGCCCGTACGCTGGCACTGACCCGTGCGTCAGCACGTAGCCTGACCCTCCCACGTTTCCGTACCATCACCTGTGCCCTAAGCCTTGCCATTCCCTAACCCTAACACTAGCCCGGAACGGAAACCCACCACCAGCCCTACACCTTACCCCCAAGCCGTAGCCTACACCTGGCCTGTACGCTGGCACTGACACGTGCGTCAGCACGTAGCCTAACCCTCCCACGTTTCCGTACCCTCACCTGTGCCCTAAGCCTTGCCGTTCCCTAACCCTAACCCTAGCCCGGAACGGAAACCCACCACCAGCCCTACACCTTACCCTACGCCGTAGCCTACTCCTGGCCCGTACGCTGGCACTGACCCGTGCGTCATCACGTAGCCTGACCCTCCCACGTTTCGGTACCCTCACCTGTGCCCTAAGCCTTGCCGTTCCCTAACCCTAACACTAGCCCGGAACGGAAACCCACCAAAAGCCCTACACGTTACCCCCAAGCCGTAGCCTACTCCTGGCCCGTACGCTGGCACTGACCCGTGCGTCAGCACGTAGCCTGACCCTCCCACGTTTCTGTACCCTCACCTGTGCCCTAAGCCTTGCCGTTCCCTAACCCTAACCCTAGCCCGGAACGGAAACCCACCACCAGCCCAACAACTTACCCTCAAGCAGTAGCCTACTCCTGGCCCGTACGCTGGCACTGACCCGTGCGTCAGCACGTAGCCTGACCCTCCCACGTTTCCGTACCCTCACCTGTGCCCTAAGCATTGCCGTACCCTAACCCTAACACTAGCCCGGAACGGAAACCCACCACCAGCCCTACACCTTACCCCCAAGCCGTAGCCTACTCCTGGCCCGTACGCTGGCACTGACCCGTGCGTCAGCACGTAGCCTGACCCTCCCACGTTTCCGTACCCTCACCTGTGCCCTAAGCCTTGCCGTTCCCTAACCCTAACCCTAGCCCGGAATGGAAACCCACCACCAGCCCTACACCTTACCCTATGCCGTAGCCTACTCCTGGCCCGTACGCTGGCACTGACCCGCGCGTCAGCACGTAGCCTGACCCTCCCACGTTTCCGTACCCTCACCTGTGCCCTAAGCCTTGCCGTTCCCTAACCCTAACCCTAGCCCGGAACGGAAACCCACCACCAGCCCTACACCTTACCCCCAAGCCGTAGCCTACTCCTGGCCCGTACGCTGGCACTGACCCGTGCGTCAGCACGTAGCCTGACCCTCCCACGTTTCCGTACCCTCACCTGTGCCCTAAGCCTTGCCGTTCCCTAACCCTGACCCTAGCCCAGAATGGAAACCCACCACCAGCCCTACACCTTACCCACAAGCCGTAGCCTATACCTGGCCGGTACGCTGGCACTGACCCGTGCATCAGCACGTAGCCTGACCCTCCCACGTTTCCGTACCCTCACCTGTGCCCTAAGCCTTGCCGTTCCCTAACCCTAACCCTAGCCCGGAACGGAAACCCACCACCAGCCCTACAACTTACCCCCAAGCCGTAGCCTACTCCTGGCCCGTACGCTGGCACTGACCCGTGCGTCAGCACGTAGCCTGACCCTCCCACGTTTCCGTACCCTCACCTGTGCCCTAAGCCTTGCCGTTCCCTAACCCTAACCCTAGCCCGGAACGGAAACCCACCACCAGCCCTACACCTTACCCCCAATCCGTAGCCTACTCCTGGCCCGTACGCTGGCACTGACCCGTGCGTCAGCACGTAGCCTGACCCTCCGTTTCCGTAACCTCACCTGTGCTCTAAGCCTTGCCGTTCCCTAACCCTAACTCTAGCACGGAACGGAAACCCACCACCAGCCCTGCACCTTACCCTACGCCATAGCCTACTCCTGGCCCGTACGCTGGCACTGACCCGTGCGTCAGCACGTAGCCTGACCCTCCCACGTTTCCGTACCCTCACCTGTGCCCTAAGCCTTGCCGTTCCCTAACCCTAACCCTAGCCCGGAACGGAAACCCACCACCAGGCCTACACCTTACCCTACGCCGTAGCCTACTCCTGGCCCGTACGCTGGCACTGACCCGTGCGTCAGCACGTAGCCTGACCCTCCCACGTTTCCGTACCCTCACCTGTGCCCTAAGCCTTGCCGTTCCCTAACCCTAACCCTAGCCCGGAACAGAAACCCACCACCAGCCCTACAACTTACCCCCAAGCCGTAGCCTAATCCTGGCCCGTACACTGCACTGACCCGTGCGTCAGCACGTAGCCTGACCCTCCCACGTTTCCGTACCCTCACCTGTGCCCTAAGCCTTGCCGTTCCCTAACCCTAACCCTAGCCGGGAACGGAAACCCACCACCAGCCCAACACCTTACCCCCAAGCCGTAGCCTATTCCTTGCCCGTACGCTGGCACTGACACGTGCGTCAGCACGTAACCTGACCCTCCCACGTTTCCGTAACCTCACCTGTGCTCTAAGCCTTGCCGTTCCCTAACCCTAACTCTAGCACGCAACGGAAACCCACAACCAGCCCTGCACCTTACCCTACGCCGTAGCCTACTCCTGCCCCGTACGCTGGCACTAAACCGTGCGTCAGCACGTAGCCTGACCCTCCCACGTTTCCGTACCCTCACCTGTGCCCTAAGCCTTGCCGTTCCCTAACCCTAACCCTAGCCCGGAACGGAAACACACCACTAGCCCTACGCCTTACCCTACGCCGTAGCCTACTCCTAGCCCGTACGCTGGCACTGACCCGTGCGTCAGCACGTAGCCTGACCCTCCCACGTTTCCGTACCCTCACCTATGCCCTAAGCCTTGCCGTTCCCTAACCCTAACCCTAGCCCGGAACGGAAACACACCACCAGCCCTACAACTTACCCCCAAGCCGTAGCCTACTCCAGGCCCGTACGCTGGCACTGACCCATGCGTCAGCACGTACCCTGACCCTCCCACGTTTCCGTACACTCACCTGTGCCCTAAGCCTTGCCGTTCCCTAACCCTAACCCTAGCGCGGAACGGAAACCCACCACCAGCCCTACACCTTACCCCCAAGCCGTAGCCTACTCCTGGCCCGTACGCTGGCACTGACCCGTGCGTCAGCACGTAGCCTGACCCTCCCACGTTTCCGTACCCTCACCTGTGCCCTAAGCCTTGCCGTTCCCTAACCCTAACCCTAGCCCGGAACGGAAACCCACCACCAGCCCTACAACTTACCCCCAAACCATAGCCTACTCCTGGCCCGTACGCTGGCACTGACCTCTGCGTCAGCATGTAGCCTGTCCCTCCCACGTTTCCGTACCCTCACCTGTGCCCTAAGCCTTGCCGTTCCCTAACCCTAACCCTAGCCCGGAACGGAAACCCACCACCAGCCCTACACCTTACCCAATGCCGTAGCCTACTCCTGTCCCGTACGCTGGCACTGACCCGTGCGTCAGCACGTAGCCTGACCCTCCCACGTTTCCGTACCCTCACCTGTGCCCTAAGCCTTGCCGTTCCCTAACCCTAACCCTAGCCCAGAACGAAAACCGACCACCAGCCCTACACCTTACCCTACGCCGTAGCCTACTCCTGGCCCGTATGCTGGCACTGACCCGTGCGTCAGCACGTACCCTGACCCTCCCACGTTTCCGTACCCTCACCTGTGCCCTAAGCCTTGCCGTTCCCTAACCCTAACCCTAGCCCGGAACGGAAACCCACCACCAGGCCTACACCTTACCCTACGCCGTAGCCTACTCCTGGCCCGTACGCTGGCACTGACCCGTGCGTCAGCACGTAGCCTGACCCTCCCACGTTTCCGTACCCTCACCTGTGCCCTAAGCCTTGCCGTTCCCTAACCCTAACCCTAGCCCGGAACAGAAACCCACCACCAGCCCTACAACTTACCCCCAAGCCGTAGCCTAATCCTGGCCCGTACACTGGCACTGACCCGTGCGTCAGCACGTAGCCTGACCCTCCCACGTTTCCGTACCCTCACCTGTGCCCTAAGCCTTGCCGTTCCCTAACCCTAACCCTAGCCGGGAACGGAAACCCACCACCAGCCCAACACCTTACCCCCAAGCCGTAGCCTACTCCTGGCCCGTACGCTGGCACTGACACGTGCGTCAGCACGTAACCTGAACCTCCCACGTTTCCGTAACCTCACCTGTGCTCTAAGCCTTGCCGTTCCCTAACCCTAACTCTAGCACGCAACGGAAACCCACAACCAGCCCTGCACCTTACCCTACGCCGTAGCCTACTCCTGCCCCGTACGCTGGCACTAAACCGTGCGTCAGCACGTAGCCTGACCCTCCCACGTTTCCGTACCCTCACCTGTGCCCTAAGCCTTGCCGTTCCCTAACCCTAACCCTAGCCCGGAACGGAAACACACCACTAGCCCTACGCCTTACCCTACGCCGTAGCCTACTCCTAGCCCGTACGCTGGCACTGACCCGTGCGTCAGCACGTAGCCTGACCCTCCCACGTTTCCGTACCCTCACCTATGCCCTAAGCCTTGCCGTTCCCTAACCCTAACCCTAGCCCGGAACGGAAACACACCACCAGCCCTACAACTTACCCCCAAGCCGTAGCCTACTCCAGGCCCGTACGCTGGCACTGACGCATGCGTCAGCACGTACCCTGACCCTCCCACGTTTCCGTACACTCACCTGTGCCCTAAGCCTTGCCGTTCCCTAACCCTAACCCTAGCGCGGAACGGAAATCCACCACAAGCCCTACACCTTTCCCCCAAGCCGTAGCCTACTCCTGGCCCGTACGCTGGCACTGACCCGTGCGTCAGCACGTAGCCTGACCCTCCCACGTTTCCGTACCCTCACCTGTGCCCTAAGCCTTGCCGTTCCCTAACCCTAACCCTAGCCCGGAACGGAAACCCACCACCAGCCCTACAACTTACCCCCAAACCATAGCCTACTCCTGGCCCGTACGCTGGCACTGACCTCTGCGTCAGCATGTAGCCTGTCCCTCCCACGTTTCCGTACCCTCACCTGTGCCCTAAGCCTTGCCGTTCCCTAACCCTAACCCTAGCCCGGAACGGAAACCCACCACCAGCCCTACACCTTACCCAGTGCCGTAGCCTACTCCTGTCCCGTACGCTGGCACTGACCCGTGCGTCAGCACGTAGCCTGACCCTCCCACGTTTCTGTACCCTCACCTGTGCCCTAAGCCTTGCCGTTACCTATCCCTAACCCTAGCCCGGAACGGAAACCCACCACCAGCACTACACCTTACCCTACGCCATAGCCTATTCCTGGCCCGTACGCTGGCACTGACACGTGTGTTAGCACGTAACCTGACCCTCACACGTTTTCATACCCTCACCTGTGCCCTAAGCCTTGCCGTTCTCTAACCCTAACCCTAGCCCGGAACGGAAACACACCACCAGCCCTACACCTTACCCTATGCCGTAGCCTACTCCTGGCCCATACGCTGGCACTGACCCGTGCGTCAGCACGTAGCCTGAACCTCCCACGTTTCCGTACCCTCACCTGTGCCCGAAGCCTTGCCGTTCCCTAACCCTAACCCTAGCCCGGAAGGGAAACCCACCACCAGCCCTACACCTTACCCCCAAGCAATAGCCTACTCCTGGCCCGTATGCTGGCACTGACCTGTGCGTCAGCACGTAGCCTGTCCCTCCCACGTTTCCGTACCCTCACCTGTGCCCTAAGCCTTGCCGTTCCCTAACCCTAACCCTAGCCCGGAACGGAAACCCACCACCAGCCCTACAACTTACCCCCAAGCCGTAGCCTACGCCTGGCCCGTACGCTGGCACTGACCCTTGCGTCAGCACGTAGCCTGACCCTCCCACGTTTCCGTACCCTCACCTGTGCCCTAAGCCTTGCCGTTCCCTAACCCTAACCCTAGCCCGGAACGAAAACCCACCACCAGCCCTACACCTTACCCTACGCCGTAGCCTACTCCTGGCCCGTACGCTGGCACTGACCCGTGCGTCAGCACGTAGCCTGACCCTCCCACGTTTCCGTACCCTCACCTGTGCCCTAAGCCTTGCCGTTCCCTAACCCTAACCCTAGCCCGGAACGGAAACCCACCACCAGCCCTACAACTTACCCCCAAGCCGTAGCCTACTCCTGACCCGTACGCTGGCACTGACCCGTGCGTCAGCACGTAGCCTGACCCTCCCACGTTTCCGTACCCTCACCTGTGCCCTAAGCCTTGCCATTCCCTAACCCTAACCCTAGCCTGGAACGGAAACCCACCACCGGCCCTACACCTTACCCTACGCCGTAGCCTACTCCTAGCCCGTACGCTGGCACTGACCTGTGCGTCAGCACGTAGCCTGACCCTCCCACGTTTCCGTACCCTCACCTGTGCCCTAAGCCTTGCCGTTCCCTAACCCTAACCCTTGCCCGGAACGGAAACACACCACCAGCCCTACAACTTACCCCCAAGCCGTAGCCTACTCCAGGCCCGTACGCTGGCACTGACCCATGCGTCAGCACGTAGCCTGACCCTCCCACGTTTCCGTACACTCACCTGTGCCCTAAGCCTTGCCGTTCCCTAACCCTAACCCTAGCGCGGAACGGAAACCCACCACCAGCCCTACACCTTACCCCCAAGCCGTAGCCTACTCCTGGCCCGTACGCTGGCACTGACACGTGCGTCAGCACGTAGCCTGACCCTCCCACGTTTCCGTACCCTCACATGTGCCCTAAGCCTTGCCGTTCCCTAACCCTAACCCTAGCCCCGAACGGAAACCCACCACCAGCCCTACAACTTACCCCCAAACCATAGCCTACTCCTGGCCCGTACGCTGGCACTGACCTCTGCGTCAGCATGTAGCCTGTCCCTCCCACGTTTCCGTACCCTCACCTGTGCCCTAAGCCTTGCCGTTCCCTAACCCTAACCCTAGCCCGGAACGGAAACCCACCACCAGCCCTACACCTTACCCAATGCCGTAGCCTACTCCTGTCCCGTACGCTGGCACTGACCCGTGCGTCAGCACGTAGCCTGACCCTCACACGTTTCTGTACCCTCACCTGTGCCCTAAGCCTTGCCGTTCCCTATCCCTAACCCTAGCCCGGAACGGAAACCCACCATCAGCACTACACCTTACCCTACGCCATAGCCTACTCCTGGCCCGTACGCTGGCACTGACCCGTGTGTTAGCACGTAACCTGACCCTCACACGTTTTCATACCCTCACCTGTGCCCTAAGCCTTGCCGTTCTCTAACCCTAACCCTAGCCCGGAACGGAAACACACCACCAGCCCTACACCTTACCCTATGCCGTAGCCTACTCCTGGCCCATACGCTGGCACTGACCCATGCGTCAGCACGTAGCCTGAACCTCCCACGTTTCCGTACCCTCACCTGTGCCCGAAGCCTTGCCGTTCCCTAACCCTAACCCTAGCCCGGAAGGGAAACCCACCACCAGCCCTAAACCTTACCCCCAAGCAATAGCCTACTCCTGTCCCGTACGCTGGCACTGACCTGTGCGTCAGCACGTAGCCTGTCCCTCCCACGTTTCCGTACCCTCACCTGTGCCCTAAGCCTTGCCGTTCCCTAACCCTAACCCTAGCCCGGAACGGAAACCCACCACCAGCCCTACATCTTACCCACAAGCCGTAGCCTACACCTGGCCGGTACGCTGACACTGACCCGTGCGTCAGCACGTAGCCTGACCCTCCCACGTTTCCGTACCCTCACCTGTGCCCTAAGCCTTGCCGTTCCCTAACCCTAACCCTAGCCCGGAACGGAAACCCACCACCAGCCCTACAACATACCCCCAAGCCGTAGCCTACTCCTAGCCCGTACGCGGGCACTGACCCGTGCGTCAGCACGTAGCCTGACCCTCCCACGTTTCCGTACCCTCACCTGTGCCCTAAGCCTTGCCGTTCCCTAACCCTAACCCTAGCCCGGAACGGAAACACACCACCAGCCCTACAACTTACCCCCAAGCAGTAGCCTACTCCTGGCCCGTACGCTGGCACTGACCCATGCGTCAGCACATAGCCTGACCCTCCCACGTTTCCGTACACTCACCTGTGCCCTAAGCCTTGCCGTTCCCTAACCCTAACCCTAGCGCGGAACGGAAACTCACCACCAGCCCTACACCTTACCCCCAAGCCGTAGCCTACTCCTGGCCCGTACGCTGGCACTGACCCGTGCGTCAGCACGTAGCCTGACCCTCCCACGTTTCCGTACCCTCACCTGTGCCCTAAGCCTTGCCGTTCCCTAACCCTAACCCTAGCCCGGAACGGAAACCCACCACCAGCCCTACAACTTACCCCCAAACCATAGCCTACTCCTGGCCCGTACGCTGGCACTGACCTCTGCGTCAGCATGTAGCCTGTCCCTCCCACGTTTCCGTACCATCGCCTGTGCCCTAAGCCTTGCCGTTCCCTAACCCTGACCCTAGCCCGGAACGGAAACCCACCACCAGCCCTACACCTTACCCAATGCCGTAGCCTACTCCTGGCCCGTACGCTGGCACTGACCCGTGCGTCAGCACGTAGCCTGAGCCTCCCACGTTTCTGTACCCTCACCTGTGCCCTAAGCCTTGCCGTTCCCTATCCCTAACCCTAGCCCCGAACGGAAACCCACCACCAGCACTACACCTTACCCTACGCCATAGCCTACTCCTGGCCCGTACGCTGGCACTGACCCGTGCGTCAGCACGTAGCCTGACCCTCCCACGTTTCCGTACCCTCACCTGTGCCCTAAGCCTTGCCGTTCCCTAACCCTAACCCTAGCCCGGAACAGAAACCCACCACCAGCCCTACAACTTACCCCCAAGCCGTAGCCTAATCCTGGCCCGTACACTGGCACTGACCCGTGCGTCAGCACGTAGCCTGACCCTCCCACGTTTCCGTACCCTCACCTGTGCCCTAAGCCTTGCCGTTCCCTAACCCTAACCCTAGCCGGGAACGGAAACCCACCAACAGCCCAACACCTTACCCCCAAGCCGTAGCCTACTCCTGGCCCGTACGCTGGCACTGACACGTGCGTCAGCACGTAACCTGACCCTCCCACGTTTCCGTAACCTCACCTGTGCTCTAAGCCTTGCCGTTCCCTAACCGTAACTCTAGCACGCAACGGAAACCCACAACCAGCCCTGCACCTTACCCTACGCCGTAGCCTACTCCTGCCCCGTACGCTGGCACTAAACCGTGCGTCAGCACGTAGCCTGACCCTCCCACGTTTCCGTACCCTCACCTGTGCCCTAAGCCTTGCCGTTCCCAAACCCTAACCCTAGCCCGGAACGGAAACACACCACTAGCCCTACGCCTTACCCTACGCCGTAGCCTACTCCTAGCCCGTACGCTGGCACTGACCCGTGCGTCAGCACGTAGCCTGACCCTCCCACGTTTCCGTACCCTCACCTATGCCCTAAGCCTTGCCGTTCCCTAACCCTAACCCTAGCCCGGAACGGAAACACACCACCAGCCCTACAACTTACCCCCAAGCCGTAGCCTACTCCAGGCCCGTACGCTGGCACTGACCCATGCGTCAGCACGTACCCTGACCCTCCCACGTTTCCGTACACTCACCTGTGCCCTAAGCCTTGCCGTTCCCTAACCCTAACCCTAGCGCGGAACGGAAACCCACCACCAGCCCTACACCTTACACCCAAGCCGTAGCCTACTCCTGGCCCGTACGCTGGCACTGACCCGTGCGTCAGCACGTAGCCTGACCCTCCCACGTTTCCGTACCCTCACCTGTGCCCTAAGCCTTGCCGTTCCCTAACCCTAACCCTAGCCCGGAACGGAAACCCACCACCAGCCCTACAACTTACCCCCAAACCATAGCCTACTCCTGGCCCGTACGCTGGCACTGACCTCTGCGTCAGCATGTAGCCTGTCCCTCCCACGTTTCCGTACCCTCACCTGTGCCCTAAGCCTTGCCGTTCCCTAACCCTAACCCTAGCCCGGAACGGAAACCCACCACCAGCACTACACCTTACCCTACGCCATAGCCTATTCCTGGCCCGTACGCTGGCACTGACACGTGTGTTAGCACGTAACCTGACCCTCACACGTTTTCATACCCTCACCTGTGCCCTAAGCCTTGCCGTTCTCTAACCCTAACCCTAGCCCGGAACGGAAACACACCACCAGCCCTACACCTTACCCTATGCCGTAGCCTACTCCTGGCCCATACGCTGGCACTGACCCGTGCGTCAGCACGTAGCCTGAACCTCCCACGTTTCCGTACCCTCACCTGTGCCCGAAGCCTTGCCGTTCCCTAACCCTAACCCTAGCCCGGAAGGGAAACCCACCACCAGCCCTACACCTTACCCCCAAGCAATAGCCTACTCCTGGCCCGTATGCTGGCACTGACCTGTGCGTCAGCACGTAGCCTGTCCCTCCCACGTTTCCGTACCCTCACCTGTGCCCTAAGCCTTGCCGTTCCCTAACCCTAACCCTAGCCCGGAACGGAAACCCACCACCAGCCCTACAACTTACCCCCAAGCCGTAGCCTACGCCTGGCCCGTACGCTGGCACTGACCCTTGCGTCAGCACGTAGCCTGACCCTCCCACGTTTCCGTACCCTCACCTGTGCCCTAAGCCTTGCCGTTCCCTAACCCTAACCCTAGCCCGGAACGAAAACCCACCACCAGCCCTACACCTTACCCTACGCCGTAGCCTACTCCTGGCCCGTACGCTGGCACTGACCCGTGCGTCAGCACGTAGCCTGACCCTCCCACGTTTCCGTACCCTCACCTGTGCCCTAAGCCTTGCCGTTCCCTAACCCTAACCCTAGCCCGGAACGGAAACCCACCACCAGCCCTACAACTTACCCCCAAGCCGTAGCCTACTCCTGACCCGTACGCTGGCACTGACCCGTGCGTCAGCACGTAGCCTGACCCTCCCACGTTTCCGTACCCTCACCTGTGCCCTAAGCCTTGCCATTCCCTAACCCTAACCCTAGCCTGGAACGGAAACCCACCACCAGCCCTACACCTTACCCTACGCCGTAGCCTACTCCTAGCCCGTACGCTGGCACTGACCTGTGCGTCAGCACGTAGCCTGAACCTCCCACGTTTCCGTACCCTCACCTGTGCCCTAAGCCTTGCCGTTCCCTAACCCTAACCCTAGCCCGGAACGGAAACACACCACCAGCCCTACAACTTACCCCCAAGCCGTAGCCTACTCCAGGCCCGTACGCTGGCACTGACCCATGCGTCAGCACGTAGCCTGACCCTCCCACGTTTCCGTACACTCACCTGTGCCCTAAGCCTTGCCGTTCCCTAACCCTAACCCTAGCGCGGAACGGAAACCCACCACCAGCCCTACACCTTACCCCCAAGCCGTAGCCTACTCCTGGCCCGTACGCTGGCACTGACCTGTGCGTCAGCACGTAGCCTGACCCTCCCACGTTTCCGTACCCTCACATGTGCCCTAAGCCTTGCCGTTCCCTAACCCTAACCCTAGCCCCTAACGGAAACCCACCACCAACCCTACAACTTACCCCCAAACCATAGCCTACTCCTGGCCCGTACGCTGGCACTGACCTCTGCGTCAGCATGTAGCCTGTCCCTCCCACGTTTCCGTACCCTCACCTGTGCCCTAAGACTTGCCGTTCCCTAACCCTAACCCTAGCCCGGAACGGAAACCCACCACCAGCCCTACACCTTACCCAATGCCGTAGCCTACTCCTGTCCCGTACGCTGGCACTGACCCGTGCGTCAGCACGTAGCCTGACCCTCACACGTTTCTGTACCCTCACCTGTGCCCTAAGCCTTGCCGTTCCCTATCCCTAACCCTAGCCCGGAACGGAAACCCACCATCAGCACTACACCTTACCCTACGCCATAGCCTACTCCTGGCCCGTACGCTGGCACTGACCCGTGTGTTAGCACGTAACCTGACCCTCACACGTTTTCATACCCTCACCTGTGCCCTAAGCCTTGCCGTTCTCTAACCCTAACCCTAGCCCGGAACGGAAACACACCACCAGCCCTACACCTTACCCTATGCCGTAGCCTACTCCTGGCCCATACGCTGGCACTGACCCATGCGTCAGCACGTAGCCTGAACCTCCCACGTTTCCGTACCCTCACCTGTGCCCGAAGCCTTGCCGTTCCCTAACCCTAACCCTAGCCCGGAAGGGAAACCCACCACCAGCCCTACACCTTACCCCCAAGCAATAGCCTACTCCTGGCCCGTACGCTGGCACTGACCTGTGCGTCAGCACGTAGCCTGTCCCTCCCACGTTTCCGTACCCTCACCTGTGCCCTAAGCCTTGCCGTTCCCTAACCCTAACCCTAGCCCGGAACGGAAACCCACCACCAGCCCTACATCTTACCCACAAGCCGTAGCCTACACCTGGCCGGTACGCTGGTACTGACCCGTGCGTCAGCACGTAGCCTGACCCTCCCACGTTTCCGTACCCTCACCTGTGCCCTAAGCCTTGCCGTTCCCTAACCCTAACCCTAGCCCGGAACGGAAACCCACCACCAGCCCTACAACTTACCCCCAAGCCGTAGCCTACGCCTGGCCCGTACGCTGGCACTGACCCTTGCGTCAGCACGTAGCCTGACCCTCCCACGTTTCCGTACCCTCACCTGTGCCCTAAGCCTTGCCGTTCCCGAACCCTAACCCTAGCCCGGAACGAAAACCCACCACCAGCCCTACACCTTACCCTACGCCGTAGCCTACTCCTGGCCCGTACGCTGGCACTGACCCGTGCGTCAGCACGTAGCCTGACCCTCCCACGTTTCCGTACCCTCACCTGTGCCCTAAGCCTTGCCGTTCCCTAACCCTAACCCTAGCCCGGAACGGAAACCCACCACCAGCCCTACAACATACCCCCAAGCCGTAGCCTACTCCTAGCCCGTACGCTGGCACTGACCCGTGCGTCAGCACGTAGCCTGACCCTCCCACGTTTCCGTACCCTCACCTGTGCCCTAAGCCTTGCCGTTCCCTAACCCTAACCCTAGCCCGGAACGGAAACACACCACCAGCCCTACAACTTACCCCCAAGCAGTAGCCTACTCCTGGCCCGTACGCTGGCACTGACCCATGCGTCAGCACATAGCCTGACCCTCCCACGTTTCCGTACACTCACCTGTGCCCTAAGCCTTGCCGTTCCCTAACCCTAACCCTAGCGCGGAACGGAAACCCACCACCAGCCCTACACCTTACCCCCAAGCCGTAGCCTACTCCTGGCCCGTACGCTGGCACTGACCCGTGCGTCAGCACGTAGCCTGACCCTCCCACGTTTCCGTACCCTCACCTGTGCCCTAAGCCTTGACGTTCCCTAACCCTAACCCTAGCCCGGAACGGAAACCCACCACCAGCCCTACACCTTACCCAATGCCGTAGCCTACTCCTGGCCCGTACGCTGGCACTGACCCGTGCGTCAGCACGTAGCCTGAGCCTCCCACGTTTCTGTACCCTCACCTGTGCCCTAAGCCTTGCCGTTCCCTATCCCTAACCCTAGCCCCGAACGGAAACCCACCACCAGCACTACACCTTACCCTACGCCATAGCCTACTCCTGGCCCGTACGCTGGCACTGACCCGTGTGTTAGCACGTAACCTGACCCTCACACGTTTTCATACCCTCACCTGTGCCCTAAGCCTTGCCGTTCCCTAACCCTAACCCTAGCCCGGAACGGAAACACACCACCAGCCCTACACCTTACCCTATGCCGTAGCCTACTCCTGGCCCATACGCTGGCACTGACCCGTGCGTCAGCACGTAGCCTGAACCTCCCACGTTTCCGTACCCTCACCTGTGCCCGAAGCCTTGCCGTTCCCTAACCCTAACCCTAGCCCGGAAGGGAAACCCACCACCAGCCCTACACCTTACCCAATGCCGTAGCCTACTCCTGGCCCGTACGCTGGCACTGACCCGTGCGTCAGCACGTAGCCTGAGCCTCCCACGTTTCTGTACCCTCACCTGTGCCCTAAGCCTTGCCGTTCCCTATCCCTAACCCTAGCCCCGAACGGAAACCCACCACCAGCACTACACCTTACCCTACGCCATAGCCTACTCCTGGCCCGTACGCTGGCACTGACCCGTGCGTCAGCACGTAGCCTGACCCTCCCACGTTTCCGTACCCTCACCTGTGCCCTAAGCCTTGCCGTTCCCTAACCCTAACCCTAGCCCGGAACAGAAACCCACCACCAGCCCTACAACTTACCCCCAAGCCGTAGCCTAATCCTGGCCCGTACACTGGCACTGACCCGTGCGTCAGCACGTAGCCTGACCCTCCCACGTTTCCGTACCCTCACCTGTGCCCTAAGCCTTGCCGTTCCCTAACCCTAACCCTAGCCGGGAACGGAAACCCACCAACAGCCCAACACCTTACCCCCAAGCCGTAGCCTACTCCTGGCCCGTACGCTGGCACTGACACGTGCGTCAGCACGTAACCTGACCCTCCCACGTTTCCGTAACCTCACCTGTGCTCTAAGCCTTGCCGTTCCCTAACCGTAACTCTAGCACGCAACGGAAACCCACAACCAGCCCTGCACCTTACCCTACGCCGTAGCCTACTCCTGCCCCGTACGCTGGCACTAAACCGTGCGTCAGCACGTAGCCTGACCCTCCCACGTTTCCGTACCCTCACCTGTGCCCTAAGCCTTGCCGTTCCCTAACCCTAACCCTAGCCCGGAACGGAAACACACCACTAGCCCTACTCCTTACCCTACGCCGTAGCCTACTCCTAGCCCGTACGCTGGCACTGACCCGTGCGTCAGCACGTAGCCTGACCCTCCCACGTTTCCGTACCCTCACCTATGCCCTAAGCCTTGCCGTTCCCTAACCCTAACCCTAGCCCGGAACGGAAACACACCACCAGCCCTACAACTTACCCCCAAGCCGTAGCCTACTCCAGGCCCGTACGCTGGCACTGACCCATGCGTCAGCACGTACCCTGACCCTCCCACGTTTCCGTACACTCACCTGTGCCCTAAGCCTTGCCGTTCCCTAACCCTAACCCTAGCGCGGAACGGAAACCCACCACCAGCCCTACACCTTACACCCAAGCCGTAGCCTACTCCTGGCCCGTACGCTGGCACTGACCCGTGCGTCAGCACGTAGCCTGACCCTCCCACGTTTCCGTACCCTCACCTGTGCCCTAAGCCTTGCCGTTCCCTAACCCTAACCCTAGCCCGGAACGGAAACCCACCACCAGCCCTACAACTTACCCCCAAACCATAGCCTACTCCTGGCCCGTACGCTGGCACTGACCTCTGCGTCAGCATGTAGCCTGTCCCTCCCACGTTTCCGTACCCTCACCTGTGCCCTAAGCCTTGCCGTTCCCTAACCCTAACCCTAGCCCGGAACGGAAACCCACCACCAGCACTACACCTTACCCTACGCCATAGCCTATTCCTGGCCCGTACGCTGGCACTGACACGTGTGTTAGCACGTAACCTGACCCTCACACGTTTTCATACCCTCACCTGTGCCCTAAGCCTTGCCGTTCTCTAACCCTAACCCTAGCCCGGAACGGAAACACACCACCAGCCCTACACCTTACCCTATGCCGTAGCCTACTCCTGGCCCATACGCTGGCACTGACCCGTGCGTCAGCACGTAGCCTGAACCTCCCACGTTTCCGTACCCTCACCTGTGCCCGAAGCCTTGCCGTTCCCTAACCCTAACCCTAGCCCGGAAGGGAAACCCACCACCAGCCCTACACCTTACCCCCAAGCAATAGCCTACTCCTGGCCCGTATGCTGGCACTGACCTGTGCGTCAGCACGTAGCCTGTCCCTCCCACGTTTCCGTACCCTCACCTGTGCCCTAAGCCTTGCCGTTCCCTAACCCTAACCCTAGCCCGGAACGGAAACCCACCACCAGCCCTACAACTTACCCCCAAGCCGTAGCCTACGCCTGGCCCGTACGCTGGCACTGACCCTTGCGTCAGCACGTAGCCTGACCCTCCCACGTTTCCGTACCCTCACCTGTGCCCTAAGCCTTGCCGTTCCCTAACCCTAACCCTAGCCCGGAACGAAAACCCACCACCAGCCCTACACCTTACCCTACGCCGTAGCCTACTCCTGGCCCGTACGCTGGCACTGACCCGTGCGTCAGCACGTAGCCTGACCCTCCCACGTTTCCGTACCCTCACCTGTGCCCTAAGCCTTGCCGTTCCCTAACCCTAACCCTAGCCCGGAACGGAAACCCACCACCAGCCCTACAACTTACCCCCAAGCCGTAGCCTACTCCTGACCCGTACGCTGGCACTGACCCGTGCGTCAGCACGTAGCCTGACCCTCCCACGTTTCCGTACCCTCACCTGTGCCCTAAGCCTTGCCATTCCCTAACCCTAACCCTAGCCTGGAACGGAAACCCACCACCAGCCCTACACCTTACCCTACGCCGTAGCCTACTCCTAGCCCGTACGCTGGCACTGACCTGTGCGTCAGCACGTAGCCTGAACCTCCCACGTTTCCGTACCCTCACCTGTGCCCTAAGCCTTGCCGTTCCCTAACCCTAACCCTAGCCCGGAACGGAAACACACCACCAGCCCTACAACTTACCCCCAAGCCGTAGCCTACTCCAGGCCCGTACGCTGGCACTGACCCATGCGTCAGCACGTAGCCTGACCCTCCCACGTTTCCGTACACTCACCTGTGCCCTAAGCCTTGCCGTTCCCTAACCCTAACCCTAGCGCGGAACGGAAACCCACCACCAGCCCTACACCTTACCCCCAAGCCGTAGCCTACTCCTGGCCCGTACGCTGGCACTGACCTGTGCGTCAGCACGTAGCCTGACCCTCCCACGTTTCCGTACCCTCACATGTGCCCTAAGCCTTGCCGTTCCCTAACCCTAACCCTAGCCCCTAACGGAAACCCACCACCAACCCTACAACTTACCCCCAAACCATAGCCTACTCCTGGCCCGTACGCTGGCACTGACCTCTGCGTCAGCATGTAGCCTGTCCCTCCCACGTTTCCGTACCCTCACGTGTGCCCTAAGCCTTGCCGTTCCCTAACCCTAACCCTAGCCCGGAACGGAAACCCACCACCAGCCCTACACCTTACCCAATGCCGTAGCCTACTCCTGTCCCGTACGCTGGCACTGACCCGTGCGTCAGCACGTAGCCTGACCCTCACACGTTTCTGTACCCTCACCTGTGCCCTAAGCCTTGCCGTTCCCTATCCCTAACCCTAGCCCGGAACGGAAACCCACCATCAGCACTACACCTTACCCTACGCCATAGCCTACTCCTGGCCCGTACGCTGGCACTGACCCGTGTGTTAGCACGTAACCTGACCCTCACACGTTTTCATACCCTCACCTGTGCCCTAAGCCTTGCCGTTCTCTAACCCTAACCCTAGCCCGGAACGGAAACACACCACCAGCCCTACACCTTACCCTATGCCGTAGCCTACTCCTGGCCCATACGCTGGCACTGACCCATGCGTCAGCACGTAGCCTGAACCTCCCACGTTTCCGTACCCTCACCTGTGCCCGAAGCCTTGCCGTTCCCTAACCCTAACCCTAGCCCGGAAGGGAAACCCACCACCAGCCCTACACCTTACCCCCAAGCAATAGCCTACTCCTGGCCCGTACGCTGGCACTGACATGTGCGTCAGCACGTAGCCTGTCCCTCCCACGTTTCCGTACCCTCACCTGTGCCCTAAGCCTTGCCGTTCCCTAACCCTAACCCTAGCCCGGAACGGAAACCCACCACCAGCCCTACATCTTACCCACAAGCCGTAGCCTACACCTGGCCGGTACGCTGGCACTGACCCGTGCGTCAGCACGTAGCCTGACCCTCCCACGTTTCCGTACCCTCACCTGTGCCCTAAGCCTTGCCGTTCCCTAACCCTAACCCTAGCCCGGAACGGAAACCCACCACCAGCCCTACAACTTACCCCCAAGCCGTAGCCTACGCCTGGCCCGTACGCTGGCACTGACCCTTGCGTCAGCACGTAGCCTGACCCTCCCACGTTTCCGTACCCTCACCTGTGCCCTAAGCCTTGCCGTTCCCGAACCCTAACCCTAGCCCGGAACGAAAACCCACCACCAGCCCTACACCTTACCCTACGCCGTAGCCTACTCCTGGCCCGTACGCTGGCACTGACCCGTGCGTCAGCACGTAGCCTGACCCTCCCACGTTTCCGTACCCTCACCTGTGCCCTAAGCCTTGCCGTTCCCTAACCCTAACCCTAGCCCGGAACGGAAACCCACCACCAGCCCTACAACATACCCCCAAGCCGTAGCCTACTCCTAGCCCGTACGCTGGCACTGACCCGTGCGTCAGCACGTAGCCTGACCCTCCCACGTTTCCGTACCCTCACCTGTGCCCTAAGCCTTGCCGTTCCCTAACCCTAACCCTAGCCCGGAACGGAAACACACCACCAGCCCTACAACTTACCCCCAAGCAGTAGCCTACTCCTGGCCCGTACGCTGGCACTGACCCATGCGTCAGCACATAGCCTGACCCTCCCACGTTTCCGTACACTCACCTGTGCCCTAAGCCTTGCCGTTCCCTAACCCTAACCCTAGCGCGGAACGGAAACCCACCACCAGCCCTACACCTTACCCCCAAGCCGTAGCCTACTCCTGGCCCGTACGCTGGCACTGACCCATGCGTCAGCACGTAGCCTGACCCTCCCACGTTTCCGTACCCTCACCTGTGCCCTAAGCCTTGACGTTCCCTAACCCTAACCCTAGCCCGGAACGGAAACCCACCACCAGCCCTACACCTTACCCAATGCCGTAGCCTACTCCTGGCCCGTACGCTGGCACTGACCCGTGCGTCAGCACGTAGCCTGAGCCTCCCACGTTTCTGTACCCTCACCTGTGCCCTAAGCCTTGCCGTTCCCTATCCCTAACCCTAGCCCCGAACGGAAACCCACCACCAGCACTACACCTTACCCTACGCCATAGCCTACTCCTGGCCCGTACGCTGGCACTGACCCGTGTGTTAGCACGTAACCTGACCCTCACACGTTTTCATACCCTCACCTGTGCCCTAAGCCTTGCCGTTCCCTAACCCTAACCCTAGCCCGGAACGGAAACACACCACCAGCCCTACACCTTACCCTATGCCGTAGCCTACTCCTGGCCCATACGCTGGCACTGACCCGTGCGTCAGCACGTAGCCTGAACCTCCCACGTTTCCGTACCCTCACCTGTGCCCGAAGCCTTGCCGTTCCCTAACCCTAACCCTAGCCCGGAAGGGAAACCCACAACCAGCCCTACACCTTACCCCCAAGCCATAGCATACTCCTGGCCCGTACGCTGGCACTGACCAGTGCGTCAGCACGTAGCCTGTCCCTCCCACGTTTCCGTACCCTCACCTGTGCCCTAAGCCTTGCCGTTCCCTAACCCTAACCCTAGCCCGGAACGGAAACCCACCACCAGCCCTACATCTTACCCACAAGCCGTAGCCTACACCTGGCCGGTACGCTGGCACTGACTCGTGCGTCAGCACGTAGCCTGACCCTCCAACGTTTCCGTACCCTCACCTGTGCCCTAAGCCTTGCCGTTCCCTAACCCTAACCCTAGCCCGGAACGGAAACCCACCACCAGCCCTACACCTTACCCTACGCCGTAGCCTACTCCTGGCCCGTACGCTGGCACTGACCCGTGCGTCAGCACGTAGCCTGACCCTCCCACGTTTCCGTACCCTCACCTGTGCCCTAAGCCTTGCCGTTCCCTATCCCTAACCCTAGCCCGGAACGGAAACCCACCACCAGCCCTACACCTTACCCCCAAGCCGTAGCCTACTCCTGGCCCGTACGCTGGCGCTGACCCGTGCGTCAGCACGTAGCCTGACCCTCCCACGTTTCCGTACCCTCACATGTGCCCTAAGCCTTGCCGTTCCCTAACCCTAACCCTAGCCCGGAACGGAAACCCACCACCAGCCCTACAACTTACCCCCAAGCCGTAGCCTACTCCTGTCCCGTACGCTGGCACTGACCCGTGCGTCAGCACGTAGCCTGACCCTCCCACGTTTCCGTACCCTCACCTGTGCCCTAAGCCTTGCCGTTCCCTAACCCTAACCCTAGCCCGGAAAAGAAACCCACCACCAGCACTACAACTTACCCCCAAGCCGTACCCTACTCCTGGCCCGTACGCTGGCACTGACCCGTGCGTCAGCACGTAGCCTGACCCTCCCACGTTTCCGTACCCTCACCTGTGCCCTAAGCCTTGCCGTTCCCTAACCCTAACCCTAGCCCGGAACGGAAACCCACCACCAGCCCTACACCTTACCCTACGCCGTAGCCTACTCCTGGCCCGTACGCTGGCACTGACCCGTGCGTCAGCACGTAGCCTGACCCTCCCACGTTTCCGTACCCTCACCTGTGCCCTAAGCCTTGCCGTTCCCTAACCCTAACCCTAGCCCGGAACGGAAACACACCACCAGCCCTACACCTTACCCCCAAGCCGTAGCCTACACCTGGCCTTTACGCTGGCACTGACACGTGCGTCAGCACGTAGCCTAACCCTCCCACGTTTCCGTACCCTCACCTGTGCCCTAAGCCTTGCCGTTCCCTAACCCTAACCCTAGCCCGGAACGGAAACCCACCACCAGCTCTACACCTTACCCCCAAGCCGTAGCCTACACCTGGCCTGTACGCTGGCACTGACACGTGCGTCAGCACGTAGCCTAACCCTCCCACGTTTCCGTACCCTCACCTGTGCCCTAAGCCTTGCCGTTCCCTAACCCTAACTCTAGCCCGGAACGGAAACACACCACCAGCCCTACACCTTACCCTACGCCGTAGCCTACTCCTGGCCCGTACGCTGGCACTGACCCGTGCGTCAGCACATAGCCTGACCCTCCCACGTTTCGCTACCCTCACCTGTGCCCTAAGCCTTGCCGTTCCCTAACCCTAACACTAGCCCTGAACGGAAACCCACCAAAAGCCCTACACGTTACCCCCAAGCCGTAGCCTACTCCTGGCCCGTACGCTGGCACTGACCCGTGCGTCAGCACGTAGCCTGACCCTCCCACGTTTCTGTACCCTCACCTGTGCCCTAAGCCTTGCCGTTCCCTAACCCTAACCCTAGCCTGGAATGGAAACCCACCACCAGCCCAACAACTTACCCTCAAGCAGTAGCCTACTCCTGGCCCGTACGCTGGCACTGACCCGTGCGTCAGCACGTAGCCTGACCCTCCCACGTTTCCGTACCCTCACCTGTTCCCTAAGCATTGCCGTACCCTAACCCTAAACCTAGCCCGGAACGGAAACCCACCACCAGCCCTACACCTTACCCCCAAGCCGTAGCCTACTCCTGGCCCGTACGCTGGCACTGACCCGTGCGTCAGCACGTAGCCTGACCCTCCCACGTTTCCGTACCCTCACCTGTGCCCTAAGCCTTGCCGTTCCCTAACCCTAACCCTAGCCCGGAACGGAAACCCACCACCAGCCCTACACCTTACCCTACGCCGTAGCCTACTCCTGGCCCGTACGCTGGCACTGACCCGCGCGTCAGCACGTAGCCTGACCCTCCCACGTTTCCGTACCCTCACCTGTGCCCTAAGCCTTGCCGTTCCCTAACCCTAACCCTAGCCCGGAACGGAAACCCACCACCAGCCCTACAACTTACCCCCAAGCCGTAGCCTACTCCTGGCCCGTACGCTGGCACTGACCCGTGCGTCAGCACGTAGCCTGACCCTCCCACGTTTCCGTACCCTCACCTGTGCCCTAAGCCTTGCCGTTCCCTAACCCTAACCCTAGCCCAGAATGGAAACCCACCACCAGCCCTACACCTTACCCACAAGCCGTAGCCTATACCTGGCCGGTACGCTGGCACTGACCCGTACATCAGCACGTAGCCTGACCCTCCCACGTTTCCGTACCCTCACCTGTGCGCTAAGCCTTGCCGTTCCCTAACCCTAACCCTAGCCCGGAACGGAAACCCACCATGAGCCCTACACCTTACCCTACGCCGTAGCCTACTCCTGGCCCGTACGCTGGCACTGACCCGTGCGTCAGCACGTAGCCTGACCCTCCTACGTTTCCGTACCCTCACCTGTGCCCTAAGCCTTGCCGTTCCCTAACCCTAACCCTAGCACAGATTGGAAACCCACCACCAGCCCTACACCTTAACCTACACCGTAGCCTACTCCTGGCCCGTACGCTGGCACTGACCCGTGCATCAGCACGTAGCCTGACCCTCCCACGTTTCCGTACCCTCACCTGTGCCCTAAGCCTTGCCTTTCCCTAACCCTAACCCTAGCCCGGAACCGAAACCCACCACCAGCCCTACAACTTACCCCCAAGCCGTAGCCTACTCCTGGCCCGTACGCTGGCACTGAGCCGTGCGTCAACACGTAGCCTGACCCTCCCACGTTTCCGTACCCTCACCTGTGTGCTAAGCCTTTCCGTTCCCTAACCCTAACCCTAGCCCGGAACGGAAACCCACCATCTTCCCTACACCTTAACCCCAAGCCGTAGCCTACTCCTGGCCCGTACGCTGGCACTGACTCGTGCGTCAGCACATAGCCTGACCCTCCCACGTTTCCGTACCCTCACCTGTGCCCTAAGCCTTGCCGTTCCCTAACCCTAAACCTAGCGCGGAACCGAAACCCACCACCAGCCCTACACCTTACCCCCAAGCCGTAGCCTACTCCTGGCCCGTACGCTGGCACTGACCCGTGCGTCAGCACGTAGCCTGACCCTCCCACGTTTCCGTACCCTCACCTGTGCCCTAAGCCTTGCCGTTCCCTAACCCTAACCCTAGCCCGGAACGGAAACACACCACCAGCCCTACACCTTACCCACAAGCCGTAGCCTACACCTGGCCGGTACGCTGGCACTGACCCGTGCGTCAGCACGTAGCCTGACCCTCCCACGTTTCCGTACCCTCACCTGTGCCCTAAGCCTTGCCGTTCCCTAACCCTAACCCTAGCCCGGAACGGAAACCCACCACCAGCCCTACACATTACCCTACGCCGTAGCCTACTCCTGGCCCATAGGCTGGCACTGACCCGTGCGTCAGCACGTAGCCTGACCCTCCCACGTTTCCGTACCCTCACCTGTGCCCTAAGCCTTGCCGTTCCCTAACCCTAACCCTAGCCCGGAACGGAAACCCACCACCAACCCTACAACTTACCCCCAAGGCGTAGCCTACTCCTGGCCCGTACGCTGGCACTGACCCTTGCTCAGCACGTAGCCTGACCCTCCAACGTTTCCGTACCCTCATTTGTGCCCTAAGACTTGCCGTTACCTAACCCTAACCCTAGCCCAGAACGGAAACCCACCACCAGCCCTACACCTTACCCCCAAGCCGTAGCCTACTGCTGGCCCGTACGCTGGCACTGACCCGTGCGTCAGCACGTAGCCTAACCCTCCCACGTTTCCGTACCCTCACCTGTGCCCTAAGCCTTGCCGTTCCCAACCCTAACCCTAGCCCGGAACGGAAACACACCACCAGCCCTACATCTTACCCACAAGCCGTAGCCTACACCTGGCCGGTACGCTGGCACTGACCCGTGCGTCAGCACGTAGCCTGACCCTCCCACGTTTCCATACCCTCACCTGTGCCCTAAGCCTTGCCGTTCCCTAACCCTAACCCTAGCCCGGAACAGAAACCCACCAACAGCCCTACACCTTACCCCCAAGCCGTAGCCTACTCCTGGCCCGTACGCTGGCACTGACCCGTGCGTCAGCACGTAGCCTGACCCTCCCACGTTTCCGTACCCTCACCTGTGCCCTAAGCCTTGCCGTTCCCTAACCCTAACCCTAGCCCGGAACGGAAACCCACCACCAGCCCTACACCTTACCCCCAATCCATAGCCTACTCCTGGCCCGTACGCTGGCACTGACCCGTGCGTCAGCACGTAGCCTGACCCTCCGTTTCCGTAACCTCACCTGTGCTCTAAGCCTTGCCGTTCCCTAACCCTAACTCTAGCACGGAACGGAAACCCACCACCAGCCCTGCACCTTACCCTACGCCTTAGCCTAATCCTGGCCCGTACGCTGGCACTGACCCGTGCGTCAGCACGTAGCCTGACCCTCCCACGTTTCCGTACCCTCACCTGTTCCCTAAGCCTTGCCGTTCCCTAACCCTAACCCTAGCCCGGAACGGAAACCCACCACCAACCCTACACCTTACCCTACGCCGTAGCCTACTCCTGGCCCGTACGCTGGCACTGACCCATTCGTCAGCACGTAGCCTGACCCTCCCACGTTTCCATACCCACACCTGTGCCCTAAGCCTTGCCGTTCCCTAACCCTAACCCTAGCCCGGAACGGAAACCCACCACCAGCCCTACACCTTACCCTACGCCGTAGCCTACTCCTAGCCCGTACGCTGGCACTGACCCGTGCGTCAACACGTAGCCTGACCCTCCCACGTTTCCGTACCCTCACCTGTGCCCTAAGCCTTGCCGTTCCCTAACCCTAACCCTAGCCCGGAACGGAAACCCACCACCAGCCCTACAACTTACCCCCAAGCCGTAGCCTACTCCTGGCCCGTACGCTGGCACTGACCCATGCGTCAGCACGTAGCCTGACCCTCCCACGTTTCCGTACACTCACCTGTGCCCTAAGCCTTGCCGTTCCCTAACCCTAACCCTAGCCCGGAACGGAAACCCACCACCAGCCCTACACCTTACCCCCAAGCCGTAGCCTACTCCTGGCCCGTACGCTGGCACTGACCCGTGCGTCAGCATGTAGCCTGACCCTCCCACGTTTCCGTACCCTCACCTGTGCCCTAAGCCTTGCCGTTCCCTAACCCTAACCCTAGCCCGGAACGGAAACCCACCACCAGCCCTACACCTTACCCTACGCCGTAGCCTAATCCTGGCCCGTACGCTGGCACTGACCCGTGCGTCAGCACGTAGCCTGACCCTCCCACGTTTCCGTACCCTCACCTGTGCCCTAAGCCTTGCCGTTCCCTAACCCTAACCCTAGCCCGGAACGGAAACCCACCACCAGCCCTACAACTTGCCCCCAAGCCGTAGCCTACACCTGGCCTGTACGCTGGCACTGACACGTGCGTCAGCACGTAGCCTAACCCTCCCACGTTTCCGTACCCTCACCTGTGCCCTAAGCCTTGCCGTTCCCTAACCCTAACCCTAGCCCGGAACGGAAACCCACCACCAGCCCTACACCTTACCCTACGCCGTAGCCTACTCCTGGCCCGTACGCTGGCACTGACCCGTGCGTCAGCACGTAGCCTGACCCTTCCACGTTTCGGTACCCTCACCTGTGCCCTAAGCCTTGCCGTTCCCTAACCCTAACACTAGCCCGGAACGGAAACCCACCAAAAGCCCTACACGTTACCCCCAAGCCGTAGCCTACTCCTGGCCCATACGCTGGCACTGACCCGTGTGTCAGCACGTAGCCTGACCCTCCCACGTTTCTGTACCCTCACCTGTGCCCTAAGACTTGCCGTTCCCTAACCCTAACCCTAGCCCGGAACGGAAACCCACCACCAGCCCAACAACTTACCCTCAAGCAGTAGCCTACTCCTGGCCCGTACGCTGGCACTGACCCGTGCGTCAGCACGTAGCCTGACCCTCCCACGTTTCCGTACCCTCACCTGTGCCCTAAGCATTGCCGTACCCTAACCCTAACCCTAGCCCGGAACGGAAACCCACCACCAGCCCTACACCTTACCCCCAAGCCGTAGCCTACTCCTGGCCCGTACGCTGGCACTGACCCGTGCGTCAGCACGTAGCCTGACCCTCCCACGTTTCCGTACCCTCACCTGTGCCCTAAGCCTTGCCGTTCCCTAACCCTAACCCTAGCACGGAACGGAAACCCACCACCAGCCCTACACCTTACCCTACGCCGTAGCCTACTCCTGGCCCGTACGCTGGCACTGACCCGTGCGTCAGCACGTAGCCTGACCCTCCCACGTTTCCGTACCCTCACCTGTGCCCTAAGCCTTGCCGTTCCCTAACCCTAACCTTAGCCCGGAACGGAAACCCACCACCAGCCCTACAACTTACCCCCAAGCCGTAGCCTACTCCTGGCCCGTACGCTGGCACTGACCCGTGCGTCAGCACGTAGCCTGACCCTCCCACGTTTCCGTACCCTCACCTGTGCCCTAAGCCTTGCCGTTCCCTAACCCTAACCCTAGCCCAGAATGGAAACCCACCACCAGCCCTACACCTTACACACAAGCCGTAGCCTATACCTGGCCGGTATGCTGGCACTGACCCGTGCATCAGCACGTAGCCTGACCCTCCCACGTTTCCGTACCCTCACCTGTGCCCTAAGCCTTGCCGTTCCCTAACCCTAACCCTAGCCCGGAACGGAAACCCACCACCAGCCCTACACCTTACCCCCAAGCCGTAGCCTACTCCTGGCCCGTACGCTGGCACTGACCCGTGCGTCAGCACGTAGCCTGACCCTCCTACGTTTCCGTACCCTCACCTGTGCCCTAAGCCTTGCCGTTCCCTAACCCTAACCCTAGCACGGAATGGAAACCCACAACCAGCCCTACACCTTACCCTACACCGTAGCCTACTCCTGGCCCGTACACTGGCACTGACCCGTGCATCAGCACGTAGCCTGACCCTCCCACGTTTCCGTACCCTCACCTGTGCCCTAAGCCTTGCCGTTCCCTAACCCTAACCCTAGCCCGGAACGGAAAACCACCACCAGCCCTACAACTTACCCCCAAGCCGTAGCCTACTCCTGGCCCGTACGCTGGCACTGACCCGTGCGTCAGCACGTAGCCTGACCCTCCCACGTTTCCGTACCCTCACCTGTGCGCTAAGCCTTGCCGTTCCCTAACCCTAACCCTAGCCCGGAATGGAAACCCACCACCAGCCCTACACCTTACCCTACGCCGTAGCCTACTCCTGGCCCGTACGCTGGCACTGACCCGTGCGTCAGCACGTAGCCTGACACTCCCACGTTTCGGTACTCTCACCTGTGCCCTAAGCCTTGCCGTTCCCTAACCCTAACACTAGCCCGGAATGGAAACCCACCAAAAGCGCTACACGTTACCCCCAAGCCGTAGCCTACTCCTGGCCCGTACGCTGGCACTGACCCGTGCGTCAGCACGTAGCCTGACCCTCCCACGTTTCTGTACCCTCACCTGTGCCCTAAGCCTTGCCGTTCCCTAACCCTAACCCTAGCCCGGAACGGAACCCCAACACCAGCCCAACAACTTACCCTCAAGCAGTAGCCTACTCCTGGCCCGTACGCTGGCACTGACCCGTGCGTCAGCACGTAGCCTGACCCTCCCACGTTTCCGTACCCTCACCTGTGCCCTAAGCATTGCCGTACCCTAACCCTAACCCTAGCCCGGAACGGAAACCCACCACCAGCCCTACACCTTACCCCCAAGCCGTAGCCTACTCCTGGCCCGTACGCTGGCACTGACCCGTGCGTCAGCACGTAGCCTGACCCTCCCACGTTTCCGTACCCTCACCTGTGCCCTAAGCCTTGCCGTTCCCTAACCCTAACCCTAGCACGGAACGGAAACCTACCACCAGCCCTACACCTTACCCTACGCCATAGCCTACTCCTGGCCCGTACGCTGGCACTGACCCGTGCGTCAGCACGTAGCCTGACCCTCCCACGTTTCCGTACCCTCACCTGTGCCCTAAGCCTTGCCGTTCCCTAACCCTAACCCTAGCCCGGAACGGAAACCCACCACCAGCCCTACACCTTACCCCCAAGCCGTAGCCTACTCCTGGCCCGTACGCTGGCACTGACCCGTGCGTCAGCACGTAGCCTGACCCTCCCACGTTTCCGTACCCTCACCTGTGCCCTAAGCCTTGCCGTTCCCTAACCCTAACCCTAGCCCGGAACGGAAACCCACCACCAGCCCTACACCTTACCCTACGCCGTAGCCTACTCCTGGCCCGTACGCTGGCACTGACCCGTGCGTCAGCACGTAGCCTGACCCTCCTACGTTTCCGTACCCTCACCTGTGCCCTAAGCCTTGCCGTTCCCTAACCCTAACCCTAGCACGGAAAGGAAACCCACAACCAGCCCTACACCTTACCCTACACCGTAGCCTACTCCTGGCCCGTACACTGGCACTGACCCGTGCATCAGCACGTAGCCTGACCCTCCCACGTTTCCGTACCCTCACCTGTGCCCTAAGCCTTGCCGTATCCTAACCCTAACCCTAGCCCGGAACGGAAACCCACCACCAGCCCTACAACTTACCCCCAAGCCGTAGCCTACTCCTGGCCCGTACGCTGGCACTGACCCGTGCGTCAGCACGTAGCCTGACCCTCCCACGTTTCTGTACCCTCACCTGTGCCCTAAGCCTTGCCGTTCCCTAACCCTAACCCTAGCCCGGAACGGAAACCCACCACCAGCCCAACAACTTACCCTCAAGCAGTAGCCTACTCCTGGCCCGTATGCTGGCACTGACCCGTGCGTCAGCACGTAGCCTGACCCTCCCACGTTTCCGTACCCTCACCTGTGCCCTAAGCCTTGCCGTTCCCTAACCCTAACCCTAGCCCGGAACGGAAACCCACCACCAGCCCTACACCTTACCCTACGCCGTAGCCTAATCCTGGCCCGTACGCTGGCACTGACCCGTGCGTCAGCACGTAGCCTGACCCTCCCACGTTTCCGTACCATCACCTGTGCCCTAAGCCTTGCCATTCCCTAACCCTAACACTAGCCCGGAACGGAAACCCACCACCAGCCCTACACCTTACCCCCAAGCCGTAGCCTACACCTGGCCTGTACGCTGGCACTGACACGTGCGTCAGCACGTAGCCTAACCCTCCCACGTTTCCGTACCCTCACCTGTGCCCTAAGCCTTGCCGTTCCCTAACCCTAACCCTAGCCCGGAACGGAAACCCACCACCAGCCCTACACCTTACCCTACGCCGTAGCCTACTCCTGGCCCGTACGCTGGCACTGACCCGTGCGTCAGCACGTAGCCTGACCCTCCCACGTTTCGGTACCCTCACCTGTGCCCTAAGCCTTGCCGTTCCCTAACCCTAACACTAGCCCGGAACGGAAACCCACCAAAAGCCCTACACGTTACCCCCAAGCCGTAGCCTACTCCTGGCCCGTACGCTGGCACTGACCCGTGCGTCAGCACGTAGCCTGACCCTCCCACGTTTCTGTACCCTCACCTGTGCCCTAAGCCTTGCCGTTCCCTAACCCTAACCCTAGCCCGGAACGGAAACCCACCACCAGCCCAACAACTTACCCTCAAGCAGTAGCCTACTCCTGGCCCGTACGCTGGCACTGACCCGTGCGTCAGCACGTAGCCTGACCCTCCCACGTTTCCGTACCCTCACCTGTGCCCTAAGCATTGCCGTACCCTAACCCTAACCCTAGCCCGGAACGGAAACCCACCACCAGCCCTACAACTTACCCCCAAGCCGTAGCCTACTCCTGGCCCGTACGCTGGCACTGACCCGTGCGTCAGCATGTAGCCTGACCCTCCCACGTTTCCGTACCCTCACCTGTGCCCTAAGCCTTGCCGTTCCCTAACCCTAACCCTAGCCCGGAATGGAAACCCACCACCAGCCCTACACCTTACCCTACGCCGTAGCCTACTCCTGGCCCGTACGCTGGCACTGACCCGCGCGTCAGCACGTAGCCTGACCCTCCCACGTTTCCGTACCCTCACCTGTGCCCTAAGCCTTGCCGTTCCCTAACCCTAACCCTAGCCCGGAACGGAAACCCACCACCAGCCCTACACCTTACCCTACGCCGTAGCCTAATCCTGGCCCGTACGCTGGCACTGACCCGTGCGTCAGCACGTAGCCTGACCCTCCCACGTTTCCGTACCCTCACCTGTGCCCTAAGCCTTGCCGTTCCCTAACCCTAACCCTAGCCCGGAACGGAAACCCACCACCAGCCCTACAACTTGCCCCCAAGCCGTAGCCTGCACCTGGCCTGTACGCTGGCACTGACACGTGCGTCAGCACGTAGCCTAACCCTCCCACGTTTCCGTACCCTCACCTGTGCCCTAAGCCTTGCCGTTCCCTAACCCTAACCCTAGCCCGGAACGGAAACCCACCACCAGCCCTACACCTTACACTACGCCGTAGCCTACTCCTGGCCCGTACGCTGGCACTGACCCGTTCGTCAGCACGTAGCCTGACCCTCCCACGTTTCGGTACCCTCACCTGTGCCCTAAGCCTTGCCGTTCCCTAACCCTAACCCTAGCCCGGAACGGAAACCCACCACCAGCCCAACAACTTACCCTCAAGCAGTAGCCTACTCCTGGCCCGTACGCTGGCACTGACCCGTGCGTCAGCACGTAGCCTGACCCTCCCACGTTTCCGTACCCTCACCTGTGCCCTAAGCATTGCCGTACCCTAACCCTAACCCTAGCCCGGAACGGAAACCCACCACCAGCCCTGCACCTTAACCCCAAGCCGTAGCCTACTCCTGGCCCGTACGCTGGCACTGACCCGTGCGTCAGCACGTAGCCTGACCCTCCCACGTTTCCGTACCCTCACCTGTGCCCTAAGCCTTGCCGTTCCCTAACCCTAACCCTAGCACGGAACGGAAACCCACCACCAGCCCTACACCTTACCCTACGCCGTAGCCTAATCCTGGCCCGTACGCTGGCACTGACCCGTGCGTCAGCACGTAGCCTGACCCTCCCACGTTTCCGTACCCTCACCTGTGCCCTAAGCCTTGCCGTTCCCTAACCCTAACCCTAGCCCGGAACGGAAACCCACCACCAGCCCTACACCTTACCCCCAAGCCGTAGCCTACTCCTGGCCCGTACGCTGGCACTGACCCGTGCGTCAGCACGTAGCCTGACCCTCCCACGTTTCCGTACCCTCACCTGTGCCCAAAGCCTTGCCGTTCCCTAACCCTAACCCTAGCCCAGAATGGAAACCCACCACCAGCCCTACACCTTACCCACAAGCCGTAGCCTATACCTGGCCGGTATGCTGGCACTGACCCGTGCATCACCACGTAGCCTGACCCTCCCACGTTTCCGTACCCTCACCTGTGCCCTAAGCCTTGCCGTTCCCTAACCCTAACCCTAGCCCGGAACGGAAACCCACCACCAGCCCTACACCTTACCCTACGCCGTAGCCTACTCCTGGCCCGTACGCTGGCACTGACCCGTGCGTCAGCACGTAGCCTGACCCTCCTACGTTTCCGTACCCTCACCCGTGCCCTAAGCCTTGCCGTTCCCTAACCCTAACCCTAGCACGGAATGGAAACCCACAACAAGCCCTACACCTTACCCTACACCGTAGCCTACTCCTGGCCCGTACACTGGCACTGACCCGTGCATCAGCACGTAGCCTGACCCTCCCACGTTTCCGTACCCTCACCTGTGCCCTAAGCCTTGCCGTTCCCTAACCCTAACCCTAGCCCTGAACGGAAACCCACCACCAGCCCTACAACTTACCCCCAAGCCGTAGCCTACTCCTGGCCCATACGCTGGCACTGACCCGTGCGTCAGCACGTAGCCTGACCCTCCCACGTTTCCGTACCCTCACCTGTGCGCTAAGCCTTGCCGTTCCCTAACCCTAACCCTAGCCCGGAACGGAAACCCACCACCAGCCCTACACCTTACCCTACGCCGTAGCCTACTCCTGGCCCGTACGCTGGCACTGACCCGTGCGTCAGCACGTAGCCTGACACTCCCACGTTTCGGTACCCTCACCTGTGCCCTAAGCCTTGCCGTTCCCTAACCCTAACACTAGCCCGGAACGGAAACCCACCAAAAGCCCTACACCTTACCCCCAAGCCGTAGCCTACTCCTGGCCCGTACGCTGGCACTGACCCGTGCGTCAGCACGTAGCCTGACCCTCCCACGTTTCTGTACCCTCACCTGTGCCCTAAGCCTTGCCGTTCCCTAACCCTAACCCTAGCCCGGAACGGAAACCCACCACCAGCCCAACAACTTACCCTCAAGCAGTAGCCTACTCCTGGCCCGTACGCTGGCACTGACCCGTGCGTCAGCACGTAGCCTGACCCTCCCACGTTTCCGTACCCTCACCTGTGCCCTAAGCCTTGCCGTTCCCTAACCCTAACCCTAGCCCGGAACGGAAACACACCACCAGCCCTACACCTTACCCACAAGCCGTAGCCTACACCTGGCCGGTACGCTGGCACTGACCCGTGCGTCAGCACGTAGCCTGACCCTCCCACGTTTCCGTACCCTCACCTGTGCCCTAAGCCTTGCCGTTCCCTAACCCTAACCCTAGCCCGGAACGGAAACCCACCACCAGCCCTACACATTACCCTACGCCGTAGCCTACTCCTGGCCCATAGGCTGGCACTGACCCGTGCGTCAGCACGTAGCCTGACCCTCCCACGTTTCCGTACCCTCACCTGTGCCCTAAGCCTTGCCGTTCCCTAACCCTAACCCTAGCCCGGAACGGAAACCCACCACCAACCCTACAACTTACCCCCAAGGCGTAGCCTACTCCTGGCCCGTACGCTGGCACTGACCCTTGCTCAGCACGTAGCCTGACCCTCCAACGTTTCCGTACCCTCATTTGTGCCCTAAGACTTGCCGTTCCCTAACCCTAACCCTAGCCCAGAACGGAAACCCACCACCAGCCCTACAACTTACCCCCAAGCCGTAGCCTACTGCTGGCCCGTACGCTGGCACTGACCCGTGCGTCAGCACGTAGCCTAACCCTCCCACGTTTCCGTACCCTCACCTGTGCCCTAAGCCTTGCCGTTCCCAACCCTAACCCTAGCCCGGAACGGAAACACACCACCAGCCCTACATCTTACCCACAAGCCGTAGCCTACACCTGGCCGGTACGCTGGCACTGACCCGTGCGTCAGCACGTAGCCTGACCCTCCCACGTTTCCATACCCTCACCTGTGCCCTAAGCCTTGCCGTTCCCTAACCCTAACCCTAGCCCGGAACGGAAACCCACCACCAGCCCTACACCTTACCCCCAAGCCGTAGCCTACTCCTGGCCCGTACGCTGGCACTGACCCATGCGTCAGCACGTAGCCTGACCCTCCCACGTTTCCGTACCCTCACCTGTGCCCTAAGCCTTGCCGTTCCCTAACCCTAACCCTAGCCCGGAACGGAAACCCACCATCAGCCCTACAACTTACCACCAAGCCGTAGCCTACTCCTGGCCCGTACGCTGGCACTGACCCGTGCGTCAGCACGTAGCCTGACCCTCCCACGTTTCCGTACCCTCACCTGTGCCCTAAGCCTTGCCGTTCCCTAACCCTAACCCTAGCCCGGAACGGAAACCCACCACCAGCCCTACACCTTACCCCCAATCCGTAGCCTATTCCTGGCCCGTACGCTGGCACTGACCCGTGCGTCAGCACGTAGCCTGACCCTCCGTTTCCGTAACCTCACCTGTGCTCTAAGCCTTGCCGTTCCCTAACCCTAACTCTAGCACGGAACGGAAACCCACCACCAGCCCTGCACCTTACCCTACGCCATAGCCTACTCCTGGCCCGTACGCTGGCACTGACCCGTGCGTCAGCACGTAGCCTGACCCTCCCACGTTTCCGTACCCTCACCTGTTCCCTAAGCCTTGCCGTTCCCTAACCCTAACCCTATCCCGGAACGGAAACCCACCACCAACCCTACACCTTACCCTACGCCGTAGCCTACTCCTGGCCCGTACGCTGGCACTGACCCATTCGTCAGCACGTAGCCTGACCCTCCCACGTTTCCATACCCACACCTGTGCCCTAAGCCTTGCCGTTCCCTAACCCTAACCCTAGCTCGGAACGGAAACCCACCACCAGCCCTACACCTTACCCTACGCCGTAGCCTACTCCTAGCCCGTACGCTGGCACTGACCCGTGCGTCAGCACATAGCCTGACCCTCACACGTTTCCGTACCCTCACCTGTGCCCTAAGCCTTGCCGTTCCCTAACCCTAACCCTAGCCCGGAACGGAAACCCACCACCAGCCCTACAACTTACCCCCAAGCCGTAGCCTACTCCTGGCCCGTACGCTGGCACTGACCCATGCGTCAGCACGTAGCCTGACCCTCCCACGTTTCCGTACACTCACCTGTGCCCTAAGCCTTGCCGTTCCCTAACCCTAACCCTAGCCCGGAACGGAAACCCACTACCAGCCCTACACCTTACCCCCAAGCCGTAGCCTACTCCTGGCCCATAGGCTGGCACTGACCCGTGCGTCAGCACGTAGCCTGACCCTCCCACGTTTCCGTACCCTCACCTGTGCCCTAAGCCTTGTCGTTCCCTAACCCTAACCCTAGCCCGGAACGGAAACCCACCACCAACCCTACAACTTACCCCCAAGGCGTAGCCTACTCCTGGCCCGTACGCTGGCACTGACCCTTGCTCAGCACGTAGCCTGACCCTCCAACGTTTCTGTACCCTCATTTGTGCCCTAAGACTTGCCGTTCCCTAACCCTAACCCTAGCCCAGAACGGAAACCCACCACCAGCCCTACAACTTACCCCCAAGCCGTAGCCTACTGCTGGCCCGTACGCTGGCACTGACCCGTGCGTCAGCACGTAGCCTAACCCTCCCACGTTTCCGTACCCTCACCTGTGCCCTAAGCCTTGCCGTTCCCAACCCTAACCCTAGCCCGGAACGGAAACACACCACCAGCCCTACATCTTACCCACAAGCCGTAGCCTACACCTGGCCGGTACGCTGGCACTGACCCGTGCGTCAGCACGTAGCCTGACCCTCCCACGTTTCCATACCCTCACCTGTGCCCTAAGCCTTGCCGTTCCCTAACCCTAACCCTAGCCCGGAACGGAAACCCTCCACCAGCCCTACACCTTACCCCCAAGCCGTAGCTTACTCCTGGCCCGTACGCTGGCACTGACCCGTGCGTCAGCACGTAGCCTGACCCTCCCACGTTTCCGTACCCTCACCTGTGCCCTAAGCCTTGCCGTTCCCTAACCCTAACCCTAGCCCGGAACGGAAACCCACCATCAGCCCTACAACTTACCACCAAGCCGTAGCCTACTCCTGGCCCGTACGCTGGCACTGACCCGTGCGTCAGCACATAGCCTGACCCTCCCACGTTTCCGTACCCTCACCTGTGCCCTAAGCCTTGCCGTTCCCTAACCCTAACCCTAGCCCGGAACGGAAACCCACCACCAGCCCTACACCTTACCCCCAATCCGTAGCCTACTCCTGGCCCGTACGCTGGCACTGACCCGTGCGTCAGCACGTAGCCTGACCCTCCGTTTCCGTAACCTCACCTGTGCTCTAAGCCTTGCCGTTCCCTAACCCTAACTCTAGCACGGAACGGAAACCCACCACCAGCCCTGCACCTTACCCTACGCCATAGCCTACTCCTGGCCCGTACGCTGGCACTGACCCGTGCGTCAGCACGTAGCCTGACCCTCCCACGTTTCCGTACCCTCACCTGTTCCCTAAGCCTTGCCGTTCCCTAACCCTAACCCTAGCCCGGAACGGAAACCCACCACCAACCCTACACCTTACCCTACGCCGTAGCCTACTCCTGGCCCGTACGCTGGCACTGACCCATTCGTCAGCACGTAGCCTGACCCTCCCACGTTTCCATACCCACACCTGTGCCCTAAGCCTTGCCGTTCCCTAACCCTAACCCTAGCCCGGAACGGAAACCCACCACCAGCCCTACACCTTACCCTACGCCGTAGCCTACTCCTAGCCCGTACGCTGGCACTGACCCGTGCGTCAGCACGTAGCCTGACCCTCACACGTTTCCGTACCCTCACCTGTGCCCTAAGCCTTGCCGTTCCCTAACCCTAACCCTAGCCCGGAACGGAAACCCACCACCAGCCCTACAACTTACCCCCAAGCCGTAGCCTACTCCTGGCCCGTACGCTGGCACTGACCCATGCGTCAGCACGTAGCCTGACCCTCCCACGTTTCCGTACACTCACCTGTGCCCTAAGCCTTGCCGTTCCCTAACCCTAACCCTAGCCCGGAACGGAAACCCACTACCAGCCCTACACCTTACCCCCAAGCCGTAGCCTACTCCTGGCCCATACGCTGGCACTGACCCGTGCGTCAGCACGTAGCCTGACCCTCCCACGTTTCCGTACCCTCACCTGTGCCCTAAGCCTTGCCGTTCCCTAACCCTAACCCTAGCCCGGAACGGAAACCCACCACCAGCCCTACAACTTACCCCCAAACCATAGCCTACTCCTGGCCCGTACGCTGGCACTGACCTCTGCGTCAGCATGTAGCCTGTCCCTCGCACGTTTCTGTACCCTCACCTGTGCCCTAAGCCTTGCCGTTCCCTAACCCTAACCCTAGCCCGGAACGGAAACCCACCACCAGCAGTACACCTTACCCTACGCCATAGCCTACTCCTGGCCCGTACGCTGGCACTGACCCGTGTGTCAGCACGTAGCCTGACCCTCACACGTTTTCATACCCTCACCTGTGCCCTAAGCCTTGCCGTTCCCTAACCCTAACCCTAGCCCGGAATGGAAACCCACCACCAGCCCTACACTTTACCCTACGCCGTAGCCTACTCCAGGCCCGTACGCTGGCACTGACCCATGCGTCAGCACGTAGTCTGACCCTCCCACGTTTCCGTACCCTCACCTGTGCCCTAAGCCTTGCCGTTCCCTAACCCTAACCCTAGCCCGGAACAGAAACCCACCACCAGCACTACAACTTACCCCCAAGCCGTACCCTACTCCTGGCCCGTACGCTGGCACTGACCCGTGCGTCAGCACGTAGCCTGACCCTCCCACGTTTCCGTTCCCTCACCTGTGCCCTAAGCCTTGCCGTTCCCTAACCCTAACCCTAGCCCGGAACGGAAACCCACCACCAGCCCTACACCTTACCCTACGCCGTAGCCTAATCCTGGCCCGTACGCTGGCACTGACCCGTGCGTCAGCACGTAGCCTGACCCTCCCACGTTTCCGTACCCTCACCTGTGCCCTAAGCCTTGCCGTTCCCTAACCCTAACCCTAGCCCGGAACGGAAACCCACCACCAGCCCTACAACTTGCCCCCAAGCCGTAGCCTACACCTGGCCTGTACGCTGGCACTGACACGTGCGTCAGCACGTAGCCTAACCCTCCCACGTTTCCGTACCCTCACCTGTGCCCTAAGCCTTGCCGTTCCCTAACCCTAACCCTAGCCCGGAACGGAAACCCACCACCAGCCCTACACCTTACCCTACGCCGTAGCCTACTCCTGGCCCGTACGCTGGCACTGACCCGTGCGTCAGCACGTAGCCTGACCCTCCCACGTTTCGGTACCCTCACCTGTGCCCTAAGCCTTGCCGTTCCCTAACCCTAACACTAGCCCGGAACGGAAACCCACCAAAAGCCCTACACGTTACCCCCAAGCCGTAGCCTACTCCTGGCCCATACGCTGGCACTGACCCGTGCGTCAGCACGTAGCCTGACCCTCCCACGTTTCTGTACCCTCACCTGTGCCCTAAGCCTTGCCGTTCCCTAACCCTAACCCTAGCCCGGAACGGAAACCCACCACCAGCCCAACAACTTACCCTCAAGCAGTAGCCTACTCCTGGCCCGTACGCTGGCACTGACCCGTGCGTCAGCACGTAGCCTGACCCTCCCACGTTTCCGTTCCCTCACCTGTGCCCTAAGCCTTGCCGTTCCCTAACCCTAACCCTAGCCCGGAACGGAAACCCACCACCAGCCCTACACCTTACCCTACGCCGTAGCCTAATCCTGGCCCGTACGCTGGCACTGACCCGTGCGTCAGCACGTAGCCTGACCCTCCCACGTTTCCGTACCCTCACCTGTGCCCTAAGCCTTGCCGTTCCCTAACCCTAACCCTAGCCCGGAACGGAAACCCACCACCAGCCCTACAACTTGCCCCCAAGCCGTAGCCTACACCTGGCCTGTACGCTGGCACTGACACGTGCGTCAGCACGTAGCCTAACCCTCCCACGTTTCCGTACCCTCACCTGTGCCCTAAGCCTTGCCGTTCCCTAACCCTAACCCTAGCCCGGAACGGAAACCCACCACCAGCCCTACACCTTACCCTACGCCATAGCCTACTCCTGGCCCGTACGCTGGCACTGACCCGTGCGTCAGCACGTAGCCTGACCCTCCCACGTTTCGGTACCCTCACCTGTGCCCTAAGCCTTGCCGTTCCCTAACCCTAACACTAGCCCGGAACGGAAACCCACCAAAAGCCCTACACGTTACCCCCAAGCCGTAGCCTACTCCTGGCCCATACGCCTGCACTGACCCGTGCGTCAGCACGTAGCCTGACCCTCCCACGTTTCTGTACCCTCACCTGTGCCCTAAGCCTTGCCGTTCCCTAACCCTAACCCTAGCCCGGAACGGAAACCCACCACCAGCCCAACAACTTACCCTCAAGCAGTAGCCTACTCCTGGCCCGTACGCTGGCACTGACCCGTGCGTCAGCACGTAGCCTGACCCTCCCACGTTTCCGTACCCTCACCTGTGCCCTAAGCATTGCCGTACCCTAACCCTAACCCTAGCCCGGAACGGAAACCCACCACCAGCCCTACACCTTACCCCGAAGCCGTAGCCTACTCCTGGCCCGTACGCTGGCACTGACCCGTGCGTCAGCACGTAGCCTGACCCTCCCACGTTTCCGTACCCTCACCTGTGCCCTAAGCCTTGCCGTTCCCTAACCCTAACCCTAGCACGGAACGGAAACCCACCACCAGCCCTACACCTTACCCTACGCCGTAGCCTACTCCTGGCCCGTACGCTGGCACTGACCCGTGCGTCAGCACATAGCCTGACCCTCCCACTTTTCCGTACCCTCACCTGTGCCCTAAGCCTTGCCGTTCCCTAACCCTAACCTTAGCCCGGAACGGAAACCCACCACCAGCCCTACAACTTACCCCCAAGCCGTAGCCTACTCCTGGCCCGTACGCTGGCACTGACCCGTGCGTCAGCACGTAGCCTGACCCTCCCACGTTTCCGTACCCTCACCTGTGCCCTAAGCCTTGCCGTTCCCTAACCCTAACCCTAGCCCAGAATGGAAACCCACCACCAGCCCTACACCTTACCCACAAGCCGTAGCCTATACCTGGACGGTATGCTGGCACTGACCCGTGCATCAGCACGTAGCCTGACCCTCCCACGTTTCCGTACCCTCACCTGTGCCCTAAGCCTTGCCGTTCCCTAACCCTAACCCTAGCCCGGAACGTAAACCCACCACCAGCCCTACACCTTACCCTACGCCGTAGCCTACTCCTGGCCCATACGCTGGCACTGACCCGTGCGTCAGCACGTAGCCTGACCCTCCTACGTTTCCGTACCCTCACCTGTGCCCTAAGCCTTGCGGTTCCCTAACCCTAACCCTAGCACGGAATGGAAACCCACAACCAGCCCTACACCTTACCCTACACCGTAGCCTACTCCTGGCCCGTACACTGGCACTGACCCGTGCATCAGCATGTAGCCTGACCCTCCCACGTTTCCGTACCCTCACCTGTGCCCTAAGCCTTGCCGTTCCCTAACCCTAACCCTAGCCCGGAACGGAAACCCACCACCAGCCCTACAACTTACCCCCAAGCCGTAGCCTACTCATGGCCCGTACGCTGGCACTGACCCGTGCGTCAGCACGTAGCCTGACCCTCCCACGTTTCCGTACCCTCACCTGTGCGCTAAGCCTTGCCGTTCCCTAACCCTAACCCTAGCCCGGAATGGAAACCCACCGCCAGCCCTACACCTTACCCTACGCCGTAGCCTACTCCTGGCCCGTACGCTGGCACTGACCCGTGCGTCAGCACGTAGCCTGACACTCCCACGTTTCGGTACCCTCACCTGTGCCCTAAGCCTTGCCGTTCCCTAACCCTAACACTAGCCCGGAACGGAAACCCACCAAAAGCCCTACACGTTACCCCCAAGCCGTAGCCTACTCCTGGCCCGTACGCTGGCACTGACCCGTGCGTCAGCACGTAGCCTGACCCTCCTACGTTTCTGTACCCTCACCTGTGCCCTAAGCCTTGCCGTTCCCTAACCCTAACCCTAGCCCGGAACGGAAACCCAACACCAGCCCAACAACTTACCCTCAAGCAGTAGCCTACTCCTGGCCCGTACGCTGGCACTGACCCGTGCGTCAGCACGTAGCCTGACCCTCCCACGTTTCCGTACCCTCACCTGTGCCCTAAGCATTGCCGTACCCTAACCCTAACCCTAGCCCGGAACGGAAACCCACCACCAGCCCTACACCTTACCCCCAAGCCGTAGCCTACTCCTGGCCCGTACGCTGGCACTGACCCGTGCGTCAGCACGTAGCCTGACCCTCCCACGTTTCCGTACCCTCACCTGTGCCCTAAGCCTTGCCGTTCCCTAACCCTAACCCTAGCACGGAACGGAAACCCACCACCAGCCCTACACCTTACCCTACGCCGTAGCCTACTCCTGGCCCGTACGCTGGCACTGACCCGTGCGTCAGCACATAGCCTGACCCTCCCACTTTTCCGTACCCTCACCTGTGCCCTAAGCCTTGCCGTTCCCTAACCCTAACCTTAGCCCGGAACGGAAACCCACCACCAGCCCTACAACTTACCCCCAAGCCGTAGCCTACTCCTGGCCCGTACGCTGGCACTGACCCGTGCGTCAGCACGTAGCCTGACCCTCCCACGTTTCCGTACCCTCACCTGTGCCCTAAGCCTTGCCGTTCCCTAACCCTAACCCTAGCCCAGAATGGAAACCCACCACCAGCCCTACACCTTACCCACAAGCCGTAGCCTATACCTGGACGGTATGCTGGCACTGACCCGTGCATCAGCACGTAGCCTGACCCTCCCACGTTTCCGTACCCTCACCTGTGCCCTAAGCCTTGCCGTTCCCTAACCCTAACCCTAGCCCGGAACGTAAACCCACCACCAGCCCTACACCTTACCCTACGCCGTAGCCTACTCCTGGCCCGTACGCTGGCACTGACCCGTGCGTCAGCACGTAGCCTGACCCTCCTACGTTTCCGTACCCTCACCTGTGCCCTAAGCCTTGCCGTTCCCTAACCCTAACCCTAGCACGGAATGGAAACCCACAACCAGCCCTACACCTTACCCTACACCGTAGCCTACTCCTGGCCCGTACACTGGCACTGACCCGTGCATCAGCACGTAGCCTGACCCTCCCACGTTTCCGTACCCTCACCTGTGCCCTAAGCCTTGCCGTTCCCTAACCCTAACCCTAGCCCGGAACGGAAACCCACCACCAGCCCTACAACTTACCCCCAAGCCGTAGCCTACTCATGGCCCGTACGCTGGCACTGACCCGTGCGTCAGCACGTAGCCTGACCCTCCCACGTTTCCGTACCCTCACCTGTGCGCTAAGCCTTGCCGTTCCCTAACCCTAACCCTAGCCCGGAATGGAAACCCACCACCAGCCCTACACCTTACCCTACGCCGTAGCCTACTCCTGGCCCGTACGCTGGCACTGACCCGTGCGTCAGCACGTAGCCTGACACTCCCACGTTTCGGTACCCTCACCTGTGCCCTAAGCCTTGCCGTTCCCTAACCCTAACACTAGCCCGGAACGGAAACCCACCAAAAGCCCTACACGTTACCCCCAAGCCGTAGCCTACTCCTGGCCCGTACGCTGGCACTGACCCGTGCGTCAGCACGTAGCCTGACCCTCCTACGTTTCTGTACCCTCACCTGTGCCCTAAGCCTTGCCGTTCCCTAACCCTAACCCTAGCCCGGAACGGAAACCCAACACCAGCCCAACAACTTACCCTCAAGCAGTAGCCTACTCCTGGCCCGTACGCTGGCACTGACCCGTGCGTCAGCACGTAGCCTGACCCTCCCACGTTTCCGTACCCTCACCTGTGCCCTAAGCATTGCCGTACCCTAACCCTAACCCTAGCCCGGAACGGAAACCCACCACCAGCCCTACACCTTACCCCCAAGCCGTAGCCTACTCCTGGCCCGTACGCTGGCACTGACCCGTGCGTCAGCACGTAGCCTGACCCTCCCACGTTTCCGTACCCTCACCTGTGCCCTAAGCCTTGCCGTTCCCTAACCCTAACCCTAGCACGGAACGGAAACCTACCACCAGCCCTACACCTTACCCTACGCCATAGCCTACTCCTGGCCCGTACGCTGGCACTGACCCGTGCGTCAGCACGTAGCCTGACCCTCCCACGTTTCCGTACCCTCACCTGTGCCCTAAGCCTTGCCGTTCCCTAACCCTAACCCTAGCACGGAACGGAAACCCACCACCAGCCCTACACCTTACCCCCAAGCCGTAGCCTACTCCTGGCCCGTACGCTGGCACTGACCCGTGCGTCAGCACGTAGCCTGACCCTCCCACGTTTCCGTACCCTCACCTGTGCCCTAAGCCTTGCCGTTCCCTAACCCTAACCCTAGCCCGGAACGGAAACCCACCACCAGCCCTACACCTTACCCTACGCCGTAGCCTACTCCTGGCCCGTACGCTGGCACTGACCCGTGCGTCAGCACGTAGCCTGACCCTCCTACGTTTCCGTACCCTCACCTGTGCCCTAAGCCTTGCCGTTCCCTAACCCTAACCCTAGCACGGAATGGAAACCCACAACCAGCCCTACACCTTACCCTACACCGTAGCCTACTCCTGGCCCGTACGCTGGCACTGACCCGTGCATCAGCACGTAGCCTGACACTCCCACGTTTCCGTACCCTCACCTGTACCCTAAGCCTTGCCGTTCCCTAACCCTAACCCTAGCCCGGAACGGAAACCCACCACCAGCCCTACAACTTACCCCCAAGCCGTAGCCTACTCCTGGCCCGTACGCTGGCACTGACCCGTGCGTCAGCACGTAGCCTGACCCTCCCACGTTTCTGTACCCTCACCTGTGCCCTAAGCCTTGCCGTTCCCTAACCCTAACCCTAGCCCGGAACGGAAACCCACCACCAGCCCAACAACTTACCCTCAAGCAGTAGCCTACTCCTGGCCCGTACGCTGGCACTGACCCGTGCGTCAGCACGTAGCCTGACCCTCCCACGTTTCCATACCCTCACCTGTGCCCTAAGCCTTGCCGTTCCCTAACCCTAACCCTAGCCCGGAACGGAAACCCACCACCAACCCTACACCTTACCCTACGCCGTAGCCTAATCCTGGCCCGTACGCTGGCACTGACCCGTGCGTCAGCACGTAGCCTGACCCTCCCACGTTTCCGTACCATCACCTGTGCCCTAAGCCTTGCCATTCCCTAACCCTAACACTAGCCCGGAACGGAAACCCACCACCAGCCCTACACCTTACCCCCAAGCCGTAGCCTACACCTGGCCTGTACGCTGGCACTGACACGAGCGTCAGCACGTAGCCTAACCCTCCCACGTTTCCGTACCCTCACCTGTGCCCTAAGCCTTGCCGTTCCCTAACCCTAACCCTAGCCCGGAACGGAAACCCACCACCAGCCCTACACCTTACCCTATGCCGTAGCCTACACCTGGCCCGTACGCTGGCACTGACCCGTGCGTCAGCACGTAGCCTGACCCTCCCACGTTTCGGTACCCTCACCTGTGCCCTAAGCCTTGCCGTTCCCTAACCCTAACACTAGCCCGGAACGGAAACCCACCAAAAGCCCTACACGTTACCCCCAAGCCGTAGCCTACTCCTGGCCCGTATGCTGGCACTGACCCGTGCGTCAGCACGTAGCCTGACCCTCCCACGTTTCTGTACCCTCACCTGTGCCCTAAGCCTTGCCGTTCCCTAACCCTAACCCTAGCCCGGAACGGAAACCCACCACCAGCCCAACAACTTACCCTCAAGCAGTAGCCTACTCCTGGCCCGTACGCTGGCACTGACCCGTGCGTCAGCACGTAGCCTGACCCTCCCACGTTTCCGTACCCTCACCTGTGCCCTAAGCATTGCCGTACCCTAACCCTAACCCTAGCCCGGAACGGAAACCCACCACCAGCCCTACACCTTACACCCAAGCCGTAGCCTACTCCTGGCCCGTACGCTGGCACTGACCCGTGCGTCAGCATGTACCCTGACCCTCCCACGTTTCCGTACCCTCACCTGTGCCCTAAGCCTTGCCGTTCCCTAACCCTAACCCTAGCCCGGAATGGAAACCCACCACCAGCCCTACACCTTACCCTACGCCGTAGCCTACTCCTGGCCTGTACGCTGGCACTGACCCGCGCGTCAGCACGTAGCCTGACCCTCCCACGTTTCCGTACCCTCACCTGTGCCCTAAGCCTTGCCGTTCCCTAACCCTAAACCTAGCCCGGAACGGAAACCCACCACCAGCCCTACAACTTACCCCCAAGCCGTAGCCTACTCCTGGCCCGTACGCTGGCACTGACCCGTGCGTCAGCACGTAGCCTGACCCTCCCACGTTTCCGTACCCTCACCTGTGCCCTAAGCCTTGCCGTTCCCTAACCCTAACCCTAGCCCGGAACGGAAACCCACCATGAGCCCTACACCTTAAACTACGCCGAAGCCTACTCCTGGCCCGTACGCTGGCACTGACCCGTGCGTCAGCACGTAGCCTGACCCTCCTACGTTTCCGTACCCTCACCTGTGCCCTAAGCCTTGCCGTTCCCTAACCCTAACCCTAGCACAGAATGGAAAACCACCACCAGCCCTACACCTTAACCTACACCGTAGCCTACTCCTGGCCCGTACGCTGGCACTGACCCGTGCATCAGCACGTAGCCTGACCCTCCCACGTTTCCGTACCCTCACCTGTGCCCTAAGCCTTGCCGTTCCCTAACCCTAACCCTAGCCCGGAACGGAAACCCACCACCAGCCCTACACCTTACCCTACGCCGTAGCCTACTCCTGGCCCGTACGCTGGCACTGACCCGTGCGTCAGCACGTAGCCTGACCCTCCCACGTTTCGGTACCCTCACCTGTGCCCTAAGCCTTGCCGTTCCCTAACCCTAACACTAGCCCGGAACGGAAACCCACCAAAAGCCCTACACGTTACCCCCAAGACGTAGCCTACTCCTGGCCCGTACGCTGGCACTGACCCGTGCGTCAGCACGTAGCCTGACCCTCCCACGTTTCTGTACCCTCACCTGTGCCCTAAGCCTTGCCGTTCCCTAACCCTAAACCTAGCCCGGAACGGAAACCCACCACCAGCCCAACAACTTACCCTCAAGCAGTAGCCTACTCCTGGCCCGTACGCTGGCACTGACCCGTGCGTCAGCACGTAGCCTGACCCTCCCACGTTTCCGTACCCTCACCTGTGCCCTAAGCATTGCCGTACCCTAACCCTAACCCTAGCCCGGAACGGAAACCCACCACCAGCCCTACACCTTACCCCCAAGCCGTAGCCTACTCCTGGCCCGTACGCTGGCACTGACCCGTGCGTCAGCATGTAGCCTGACCCTCCCACGTTTCCGTACCCTCACCTGTGCCCTAAGCCTTGCCGTTCCCTAACCCTAACCCTAGCCCGGAATGGAAACCCACCACCAGCCCTACACCTTACCCTACGCCGTAGCCTACTCCTGACCCGTACGCTGGCACTGACACGCGCGTCAGCACGCAGCCTTACCCTCCCACGTTTCCGTACCCTCACCTGTGCCCTAAGCCTTGCCGTTCCCTAACCCTAACCCTAGCCCGGAACGGAAACCCACCACCAGCCCTACACCTTACCCCCAAGCCGTAGCCTACTCCTGGCCCGTACGCTGGCACTGACCCGTGCGTCAGCACGTAGCCTGACCCTCCCACGTTTCCGTACCCTCACCTGTGCCCTAAGCCTTGCCGTTCCCTAACCCTAACCCTAGCCCAGAATAGAAACCCACCACCAGCCCTACACCTTACCCACAAGCCATAGCCTATACCTGGCCGGTACGCTGGCACTGACCCGTGCATCAGCACGTAGCCTGACCCTCCCACGTTTCCGTACCCTCACCTGTGCCCTAAGCCTTGCCGTTCCCTAACCCTAACCCTAGCCCGGAACGGAAACCCACCATGAGCCCTACACCTTACCCTACGCCGAAGCCTACTCCTGGCCCGTACGCTGGCACTGACCCGTGCGTCAGCACGTAGCCTGACCCTCCTACGTTTCCGTACCCTCACCTGTGCCCTAAGCCTTGCCGTTCCCTAACCCTAACCCTAGCACAGAATGGAAAACCACCACCAGCCCTACACCTTAACCTACACCGTAGCCTACTCCTGGCCCGTATGCTGGCACTGACCCGTGCATCAGCACGTAGCCTGACCCTCCCACGTTTCCGTACCCTCACCTGTGCCCTAAGCCTTGCCTTTCCCTAACCCTAACCCTAGCCCGGAACGGAAACCCACCACCAGCCCTACAACTTACCCCCAAGCCGTAGCCTACTCCTGGCCCGTACGCTGGCACTGACCCGTGCGTCAGCACGTAGCCTGACCCTCCCACGTTTCCTTACCCTCACCTGTGCGCTAAGCCTTGCCGTTCCCTAACCCTAACCCTAGCCCGGAACGGAAACACACCACCAGCCCTACACCTTACCCACAAGCCGTAGCCTACACCTGGCCGGTACGCTGGCACTGAGCCGTGCGTCAGCACGTAGCCTGACCCTCCCACGTTTCCGTACCCTCACCTGTGCCCTAAGCCTTGCCGTTCCCTAACCCTAACCCTAGCCCGGAACGGAAACCCACCACCAGCCCTACACATTACCCTACGCCGTAGCCTACTCCTGGCCCATAGACTGGCACTGACCCGTGCGTCAGCACGTAGCCTGACCCTCCCACGTTTCCGTACCCTCACCTGTGCCCTAAGCCTTGCCGTTCCCTAACCCTAACCCTAGCCCGGAACGGAAACCCACCACCAACCCTACAACTTACCCCCAAGGCGTAGCCTACTCCTGGCCCGTACGCTGGCACTGACCCTTGCTCAGCACGTAGCCTGACCCTCCAACGTTTCCGTACCCTCATTTGTGCCCTAAGACTTGCCGTTCCCTAACCCTAACCCTAGCCCAGAAAGGAAACCCACCACCAGCCCTACACCTTACCCCCAAGCCGTAACCTATTGCTGGCCCGTACGCTGGCACTGACCCGTGCGTCAGCACGTAGCCTAACCCTCCCACGTTTCCGTACCCTCACCTGTGCCCTAAGCCTTGCCGTTCCCAAGCCTAACCCTAGCCCGGAACGGAGACCCACCACCAGCCCTACATCTTACCCACAAGCCGTAGCCTACACCTGGCCGGTACGCTGGCACTGACCCGTGCGTCAGCACGTAGCCTGACCCTCCCACGTTTCCGTACCCTCACCTGTGCCCTAAGCCTTGCCGTTCCCTAACCCTAACCCTAGCCCGGAACGGAAACCCACCACCAGCCCTACAACTTACCACCAAGCCGTAGCCTACTCCTGGCCCGTACGCTGGCACTGACCCGTACGTCAGCACGTAGCCTGACCCTCCTACGTTTCCGTACCCTCACCTGTGCCCTAAGCCTTGCGTTCCCTAACCCTAACCCTAGCCCGGAACGGAAACCCACCACCAGCCCTACAACTTACCCCCAAGCCGTAGCCTACTCCTGGCCCGTACGCTGGCACTGACCCGTGCGTCAGCACGTAGCCTGACCCTCCCATGTTTCCGTACCCTCACCTGTGCCCTAAGCCTTGCCGTTCCCTAACCCTAACCCTAGCCCGGAACGGAAACCCACCACCAGCCCTACACCTTACCCCCAATCCGTAGCCTACTCCTGGCCCGTACGCTGGCACTGACCCGTGCGTCAGCACCTAGCCTGACCCTCCGTTTCCGTAACCTCACCTGTGCTCTAAGCCTTGCCGTTCCCTAACCCTAACTCTAGCACGGAACGGAAACCCACCACCAGCCCTGCACCTTACCCTACGCCATAGCCTACTCCTGGCCCGTACGCTGGCACTGACCCGTGCGTCAGCACGTAGCCTGACCCTCCCACGTTTCCGTACCCTCACCTGTGCTCTAAGCCTTGCCGTTCCCTAACCCTAACCCTAGCCCGGAACGGAAACCCACCACCAACCCTACACCTTACCCTACGCCGTAGCCTACTCCTGGCCCGTACGCTGGCACTGACCCATTCGTCAGCACGTAGCCTGACCCTCCCACGTTTCCATACCCACACCTGTGCCCTAAGCCTTGCCGTTCCCTAACCCTAACCCTAGCCCGGAACGGAAACCCACCACCAGCCCTACACCTTACCCTACGCCGTAGCCTACTCCTAGCCCGTACGCTGGCACTGACCCGTGCGTCAGCACGTAGCCTGACCCTCCCACGTTTCCGTACCCTCACCTGTGCCCTAAGCCTTGCCGTTCCCTAACCCTAACCCTAGCCCGGAACGGAAACCCACCAACAGCCCTACAACTTACCCCCAAGCCGTAGCCTACTCCTGGCCCGTACGCTGGCACTGACCCGTGCGTCAGCACGTAGCCTGACCCTCCCACGTTTCCGTACACTCACCTGTGCCCTAAGCCTTGCCGTTCCCTAACCCTAACCCTAGCCCGGAACGGAAACCCACCACCAGCCCTACACCTTACCCCCAAGCCGTAGCCTACTCCTGGCCCGTACGCTGGCACTGACCCGTGCGTCAGCACGTAGCCTGACCCTCCCACGTTTCCGTACCCTCACCTGTGCCCTAAGCCTTGCCGTTCCCTAACCCTAACCCTAGCCCGGAACGGAAACCCACCACCAGCCCTACAACTTACCCCCAAACCATAGCCTACTCCTGGCCCGTACGCTGGCACTGACCTCTGCGTCAGCATGTAGCCTGACCCTCCCACGTTTCCGTACCCTCACCTGTGCCCTAAGCCTTGCCGTTCCCTAACCCTAACCCTAGCCCGGAACGGAAACCCACCACCAGCCCTACACCTTACCCTATGCCGTAGCCTACTCCTGGCCCGTACGCTGGCACTGACCCGTGCGTCAGCACGTAGCCTGACCCTCCCACGTTTCTGTACCCTCACCTGTGCCCTAAGCCTTGCCGTTCCCTAACCCTAACCCTAGCCCGGAATGGAAACCCACCACCAGCACTACAATTACCCTACGCCATAGCCTACTCCTGGCCCGTACGCTGGCACTGACCCGTGTGTCAGCACGTAGCCTGACCCTCACACGTTTTCATACCCTCACCTGTGCCCTAAGCCTTGCCGTTCCCTAACCCTAACCCTAGCCCGGAACGGAAACCCACCACCAGCCCTACACCTTACCCTACGCCGTAGCCTACTCCAGGCCCGTACGCTGGCACTGACCCATGCGTCAGCACGTAGTCTGACCCTCCCACGTTTCCGTACCCTCACCTGTGCCCTAAGCCTTGCCGTTCCCTAACCCTAACCCTAGCCCGGAACAGAAACCCACCACCAGCACTACAACTTACCCCCAAGCCGTACCCTACTCCTGGCCCGTACGCGGGCACTGACCCGTGCGTCAGCACGTAGCCTGACCCTCCCACGTTTCCGTTCCCTCACCTGTGCCCTAAGCCTTGCCGTTCCCTAACCCTAACCCTAGCCCGGAACGGAAACCCACCACCAGCCCTACACCTTACCCTACGCCGTAGCCTAATCCTGGCCCGTATGCTGGCACTGACCCGTGCGTCAGCACGTAGCCTGACCCTCCCACGTTTCCGTACCCTCACCTGTGCCCTAAGCCTTGCCGTTCCCTAACCCTAACCCTAGCCCGGAACGGAAACCCACCACCAGCCCAACAACTTACCCTCAAGCAGTAGCCTACTCCTGGCCCGTACGCTGGCACTGACCCGTGCGTCAGCACGTAGCCTGACTCTCCCACGTTTCCGTACCCTCACCTGTGCCCTAAGCATTGCCGTACCCTAACCCTAACCCTAGCCCGGAACGGAAACCCACCACCAGCCCTACACCTTACCCCCAAGCCGTAGCCTACTCCTGGCCCGTACGCTGGCACTGACCCGTGCGTCAGCACGTAGCCTGACCCTCCCACGTTTCCGTACCCTCACCTGTGCCCTAAGCCTTGCCGTTCCCTAACCCTAACCCTAGCACGGAACGGAAACCCACCACCAGCCCTACACCTTACCCTACGCCGTAGCCTACTCCTGGCCCGTACGCTGGCACTGACCCGTGCGTCAGCACGTAGCCTGACCCTCCCACGTTTCCGTACCCTCACCTGTGCCCTAAGCCTTGCCGTTCCCTAACCCTAACCCTAGCCCGGAACGGAAACCCACCACCAGCCCTACACCTTACCCCCAAGCCGTAGCCTACTCCTGGCCCGTACGCTGGCACTGACCCGTGCGTCAGCACGTAGCCTGACCCTCCCACGTTTCCGTACCCTCACCTGTGCCCTAAGCCTTGCCGTTCCCTAACCCTAACCCTAGCCCAGAATGGAAACCCACCACCAACCCTACACCTTACCCACAAGCCGTAGCCTATACCTGGCCGGTATGCTGGCACTGACCCGTGCATCAGCACGTAGCCTGACCCTCCCACGTTTCCGTACCCTCACCTGTGCCCTAAGCCTTGCCGTTCCCTAACCCTAACCCTAGCCCGGAACGGAAACCCACCACCAGCCCTACACCTTACCCTACGCCGTAGCCTACTCCTGGCCCGTACGCGGGCACTGACCCGTGCGTCAGCACGTAGCCTGACCCTCCTACGTTTCCGTACCCTCACCCGTGCCCTAAGCCTTGCCGTTCCCTAACCCTAACCCTAGCACGGAATGGAAACCCACAACCAGCCCTACACCTTACCCTACACCGTAGCCTATTCCTGGCCCGTACACTGGCACTGACCCGTGCATCAGCACGTAGCCTGACCCTCCCACGTTTCCGTACCCTCACCTGTGCCCTAAGCCTTGCCGTTCCCTAACCCTAACCCTAGCCCTGAACGGAAACCCACCACCAGCCCTACAACTTACCCCCAAGCCGTAGCCTACTCCTGGCCCGTACGCTGGCACTGACCCGTGCGTCAGCACGTAGCCTGACCCTCCCACGTTTCCTTACCCTCACCTGTGCGCTAAGCCTTGCCGTTCCCTAACCCTAACCCTAGCCCGGAACGGAAACCCACCACCAGCCCTACACCTTACCCCCAAGCCGTAGCCTACTCCTGGCCCGTACGCTGGCACTGACCCGTGCGTCAGCACGTAGCCTGACCCTCCCACGTTTCCGTACCCTCACCTGTGCCCTAAGCCTTGCCGTTCCCTAACCCTAACCCTAGCCCGGAACGGAAACCCACCACCAGCCCTACACCTTACCCCCAATCCGTAGCCTACTCCTGGCCCGTACGCTGGCACTGACCCGTGCGTCAGCACGTAGCCTGACCCTCCGTTTCCGTAACCTCACCTGTGCTCTAAGCCTTGCCGTTCCCTAACCCTAACTCTAGCACGGAACGGAAACCCACCACCAGCCCTGCACCTTACCCTACGCCGTAGCCTACTCCTGGCCCGTACGCTGGCACTGACCCGTGCGTCAGCACGTAGCCTGACCCTCCCACGTTTCCGTACCCTCACCTGTGCCCTAAGCCTTGCCGTTCCCTAACCCTAACCCTAGCCCGGAACGGAAACCCACCACCAACCCTACACCTTACCCTACGCCGTAGCCTACTCCTGGCCCGTACGCTGGCACTGACCCATTCGTCAGCACGTAGCCTGACCCTCCCACGTTTCCATACCCACACCTGTGCCCTAAGCCTTGCCGTTCCCTAACCCTAACCCTAGCCCGGAACGGAAACCCACCACCAGCCCTACACCTTACCCTACGCCGTAGCCTATTCCTAGCCCGTACGCTGGCACTGACCCGTGCGTCAGCACGTAGCCTGACCCTCCCACGTTTCCGTACCCTCACCTGTGCCCTAAGCCTTGCCGTTCCCTAACCCTAACCCTAGCCCGGAACGGAAACCCACCACCAGCCCTACAACTTACCCCCAAGCCGTAGCCTACTCCTGGCCCGTACGCTGGCACTGACCCGTGCGTCAGCACGTAGCCTGACCCTCCCACGTTTCCGTACACTCACCTGTGCCCTAAGCCTTGCCGTTCCCTAACCCTAACACTAGCCCGGAACGGAAACCCACCAAAAGCCCTACACGTTACCCCCAAGCCGTAGCCTACTCGTGGCCCATACGCCTGCACTGACCCGTGCGTCAGCACGTAGCCTGACCCTCCCACGTTTCTGTACCCTCACCTGTGCCCTAAGCCTTGCCGTTCCCTAACCCTAACCCTAGCCCGGAACGGAAACCCACCACCAGCCCAACAACTTACCCTCAAGCAGTAGCCTACTCCTGGCCCGTACGCTGGCACTGACCCGTGCGTCAGCACGTAGCCTGACCCTCCCACGTTTCCGTACCCTCACCTGTGCCCTAAGCATTGCCGTACCCTAACCCTAACCCTAGCCCGGAACGGAAACCCACCACCAGCCCTACACCTTACCCCCAAGCCGTAGCCTACTCCTGGCCCGTACGCTGGCACTGACCCGTGCGTCAGCACGTAGCCTGACCCTCCCACGTTTCCGTACCCTCACCTGTGCCCTAAGCCTTGCCGTTCCCTAACCCTAACCCTAGCACGGAACGGAAACCCACCACCAGCCCTACACCTTACCCTACGCCGTAGCCTACTCCTGGCCCGTACGCTGGCACTGACCCGTGCGTCAGCACATAGCCTGACCCTCCCACTTTTCCGTACCCTCACCTGTGCCCTAAGCCTTGCCGTTCCCTAACCCTAACCTTAGCCCGGAACGGAAACCCACCACCAGCCCTACAACTTACCCCCAAGCCGTAGCCTACTCCTGGCCCGTACGCTGGCACTGACCCGTGCGTCAGCACGTAGCCTGACCCTCCCACGTTTCCGTACCCTCACCTGTGCCCTAAGCCTTGCCGTTCCCTAACCCTAACCCTAGCCCAGAATGGAAACCCACCACCAGCCCTACACCTTACCCACAAGCCGTAGCCTATACCTGGACGGTATGCTGGCACTGACCCGTGCATCAGCACGTAGCCTGACCCTCCCACGTTTCCGTACCCTCACCTGTGCCCTAAGCCTTGCCGTTCCCTAACCCTAACCCTAGCCCGGAACGTAAACCCACCACCAGCCCTACACCTTACCCTACGCCGTAGCCTACTCCTGGCCCATACGCTGGCACTGACCCGTGCGTCAGCACGTAGCCTGACCCTCCTACGTTTCCGTACCCTCACCTGTGCCCTAAGCCTTGCCGTTCCCTAACCCTAACCCTAGCACGGAATGGAAACCCACAACCAGCCCTACACCTTACCCTACACCGTAGCCTACTCCTGGCCCGTACACTGGCACTGACCCGTGCATCAGCATGTAGCCTGACCCTCCCACGTTTCCGTACCCTCACCTGTGCCCTAAGCCTTGCCGTTCCCTAACCCTAACCCTAGCCCGGAACGGAAACCCACCACCAGCCCTACAACTTACCCCCAAGCCGTAGCCTACTCATGGCCCGTACGCTGGCACTGACCCGTGCGTCAGCACGTAGCCTGACCCTCCCACGTTTCCGTACCCTCACCTGTGCGCTAAGCCTTGCCGTTCCCTAACCCTAACCCTAGCCCGGAATGGAAACCCACCGCCAGCCCTACACCTTACCCTACGCCGTAGCCTACTCCTGGCCCGTACGCTGGCACTGACCCGTGCGTCAGCACGTAGCCTGACACTCCCACGTTTCGGTACCCTCACCTGTGCCCTAAGCCTTGCCGTTCCCTAACCCTAACACTAGCCCGGAACGGAAACCCACCAAAAGCCCTACACGTTACCCCCAAGCCGTAGCCTACTCCTGGCCCGTACGCTGGCACTGACCCGTGCGTCAGCACGTAGCCTGACCCTCCTACGTTTCTGTACCCTCACCTGTGCCCTAAGCCTTGCCGTTCCCTAACCCTAACCCTAGCCCGGAACGGAAACCCAACACCAGCCCAACAACTTACCCTCAAGCAGTAGCCTACTCCTGGCCCGTACGCTGGCACTGACCCGTGCGTCAGCACGTAGCCTGACCCTCCCACGTTTCCGTACCCTCACCTGTGCCCTAAGCATTGCCGTACCCTAACCCTAACCCTAGCCCGGAACGGAAACCCACCACCAGCCCTACACCTTACCCCCAAGCCGTAGCCTACTCCTGGCCCGTACGCTGGCACTGACCCGTGCGTCAGCACGTAGCCTGACCCTCCCACGTTTCCGTACCCTCACCTGTGCCCTAAGCCTTGCCGTTCCCTAACCCTAACCCTAGCACGGAACGGAAACCCACCACCAGCCCTACACCTTACCCTACGCCGTAGCCTACTCCTGGCCCGTACGCTGGCACTGACCCGTGCGTCAGCACATAGCCTGACCCTCCCACTTTTCCGTACCCTCACCTGTGCCCTAAGCCTTGCCGTTCCCTAACCCTAACCTTAGCCCGGAACGGAAACCCACCACCAGCCCTACAACTTACCCCCAAGCCGTAGCCTACTCCTGGCCCGTACGCTGGCACTGACCCGTGCGTCAGCACGTAGCCTGACCCTCCCACGTTTCCGTACCCTCACCTGTGCCCTAAGCCTTGCCGTTCCCTAACCCTAACCCTAGCCCAGAATGGAAACCCACCACCAGCCCTACACCTTACCCACAAGCCGTAGCCTATACCTGGACGGTATGCTGGCACTGACCCGTGCATCAGCACGTAGCCTGACCCTCCCACGTTTCCGTACCCTCACCTGTGCCCTAAGCCTTGCCGTTCCCTAACCCTAACCCTAGCCCGGAACGTAAACCCACCACCAGCCCTACACCTTACCCTACGCCGTAGCCTACTCCTGGCCCGTACGCTGGCACTGACCCGTGCGTCAGCACGTAGCCTGACCCTCCTACGTTTCCGTACCCTCACCTGTGCCCTAAGCCTTGCCGTTCCCTAACCCTAACCCTAGCACGGAATGGAAACCCACAACCAGCCCTACACCTTACCCTACACCGTAGCCTACTCCTGGCCCGTACACTGGCACTGACCCGTGCATCAGCACGTAGCCTGACCCTCCCACGTTTCCGTACCCTCACCTGTGCCCTAAGCCTTGCCGTTCCCTAACCCTAACCCTAGCCCGGAACGGAAACCCACCACCAGCCCTACAACTTACCCCCAAGCCGTAGCCTACTCATGGCCCGTACGCTGGCACTGACCCGTGCGTCAGCACGTAGCCTGACCCTCCCACGTTTCCGTACCCTCACCTGTGCGCTAAGCCTTGCCGTTCCCTAACCCTAACCCTAGCCCGGAATGGAAACCCACCACCAGCCCTACACCTTACCCTACGCCGTAGCCTACTCCTGGCCCGTACGCTGGCACTGACCCGTGCGTCAGCACGTAGCCTGACACTCCCACGTTTCGGTACCCTCACCTGTGCCCTAAGCCTTGCCGTTCCCTAACCCTAACACTAGCCCGGAACGGAAACCCACCAAAAGCCCTACACGTTACCCCCAAGCCGTAGCCTACTCCTGGCCCGTACGCTGGCACTGACCCGTGCGTCAGCACGTAGCCTGACCCTCCTACGTTTCTGTACCCTCACCTGTGCCCTAAGCCTTGCCGTTCCCTAACCCTAACCCTAGCCCGGAACGGAAACCCAACACCAGCCCAACAACTTACCCTCAAGCAGTAGCCTACTCCTGGCCCGTACGCTGGCACTGACCCGTGCGTCAGCACGTAGCCTGACCCTCCCACGTTTCCGTACCCTCACCTGTGCCCTAAGCATTGCCGTACCCTAACCCTAACCCTAGCCCGGAACGGAAACCCACCACCAGCCCTACACCTTACCCCCAAGCCGTAGCCTACTCCTGGCCCGTACGCTGGCACTGACCCGTGCGTCAGCACGTAGCCTGACCCTCCCACGTTTCCGTACCCTCACCTGTGCCCTAAGCCTTGCCGTTCCCTAACCCTAACCCTAGCACGGAACGGAAACCTACCACCAGCCCTACACCTTACCCTACGCCATAGCCTACTCCTGGCCCGTACGCTGGCACTGACCCGTGCGTCAGCACGTAGCCTGACCCTCCCACGTTTCCGTACCCTCACCTGTGCCCTAAGCCTTGCCGTTCCCTAACCCTAACCCTAGCACGGAACGGAAACCCACCACCAGCCCTACACCTTACCCCCAAGCCGTAGCCTACTCCTGGCCCGTACGCTGGCACTGACCCGTGCGTCAGCACGTAGCCTGACCCTCCCACGTTTCCGTACCCTCACCTGTGCCCTAAGCCTTGCCGTTCCCTAACCCTAACCCTAGCCCGGAACGGAAACCCACCACCAGCCCTACACCTTACCCTACGCCGTAGCCTACTCCTGGCCCGTACGCTGGCACTGACCCGTGCGTCAGCACGTATCCTGACCCTCCTACGTTTCCGTACCCTCACCTGTGCCCTAAGCCTTGCCGTTCCCTAACCCTAACCCTAGCACGGAATGGAAACCCACAACCAGCCCTACACCTTACCCTACACCGTAGCCTACTCCTGGCCCGTACACTGGCACTGACCCGTGCATCAGCACGTAGCCTGACACTCCCACGTTTCCGTACCCTCACCTGTACCCTAAGCCTTGCCGTTCCCTAACCCTAACCCTAGCCCGGAACGGAAACCCACCACCAGCCCTACAACTTACCCCCAAGCCGTAGCCTACTCCTGGCCCGTACGCTGGCACTGACCCGTGCGTCAGCACGTAGCCTGACCCTCCCACGTTTCTGTACCCTCACCTGTGCCCTAAGCCTTGCCGTTCCCTAACCCTAACCCTAGCCCGGAACGGAAACCCACCACCAGCCCAACAACTTACCCTCAAGCAGTAGCCTACTCCTGGCCCGTACGCTGGCACTGACCCGTGCGTCAGCACGTAGCCTGACCCTCCCACGTTTCCATACCCTCACCTGTGCCCTAAGCCTTGCCGTTCCCTAACCCTAACCCTAGCCCGGAACGGAAACCCACCACCAACCCTACACCTTACCCTACGCCGTAGCCTAATCCTGGCCCGTACGCTGGCACTGACCCGTGCGTCAGCACGTAGCCTGACCCTCCCACGTTTCCGTACCATCACCTGTGCCCTAAGCCTTGCCATTCCCTAACCCTAACCCTAGCCCGGAACGGAAACCCACCACCAGCCCTACAACTTACCCCCAAACCATAGCCTACTCCTGGCCCGTACGCTGGCACTGACCTCTGCGTCAGCATGTAGCCTGTCCCTCCCACGTTTCCGTACCCTCACCTGTGCCCTAAGCCTTGCCGTTCCCTAACCCTAACCCTAGCCCGGAACGGAAACCCACCACCAGCCCTACACCTTACCCTATGCCGTAGCCTACTCCTGTCCCGTACGCTGGCACTGACCCGTGCGTCAGCACGTAGCCTGACCCTCCCACGTTTCTGTACCCTCACCTGTGCCCTAAGCCTTGCCGTTCCCTAACCCTAACCCTAGCCCAGAATGGAAACCCACCACCAGCACTACACCTTACCCTACGCCATAGCCTACTCCTGGCCCGTACGCTGGCACTGACCCGTGTGTCAGCACGTAGCCTGACCCTCACACGTTTTCATACCATCACCTGTGCCCTAAGCCTTGCCGTTCCCTAACCCTAACCCTAGCCCGGAACGGAAACCCACCACCAGCCCTACATCTTACCCTACGCCGTAGCCTACTCCAGGCCCGTACGCTGGCACTGACCCATGCGTCAGCACGTAGTCTGACCCTCCCACGTTTCCGTACCCTCACCTGTGCCCTAAGCCTTGCCGTTCCCTAACCCTAACCCTAGCCCGGAACAGAAAACCACCACCAGCCCTACAACTTGCCCCCAAGCCGTAGCCTACACCTGGCCTGTACGCTGGCACTGACACGTGCGTCAGCACGTAGCCTAACCCTCCCACGTTTCCGTACCCTCACCTGTGCCCTAAGCCTTGCCGTTCCCTAACCCTAACCCTAGCCCGGAACGGAAACCCACCACCAGCCCTACACCTTACCCTACGCCGTAGCCTACTCCTGGCCCGTACGCTGGCACTGACCCGTGCGTCAGCACGTAGCCTGACCCTCCCACGTTTCGGTACCCTCACCTGTGCCCTAAGCCTTGCCGTTCCCTAACCCTAACCCTAGCCCGGAACGGAAACCCACCACCATCCCAACAACTTACCGTCAAGCAGTAGCCTACTCCTGGCCCGTACGCTGGTACTGACCCGTGCGTCAGCACGTAGCCTGACCCTCCCACGTTTCCGTACCCTCACCTGTGCCCTAAGCATTGCCGTACCCTAACCCTAACGCTATCCCGGAACGGAAACCCACCACCAGCCCTACACCTTACCCCCAAGCCGTAGCCTACTCCTGACCCGTACGCTGGCACTGACCCGTGCGTCAGCACGTAGCCTGACCCTCCCACGTTTCCGTACCCTCACCTGTGCCCTAAGCCTTGCCGTTCCCTAACCCTAACCCTAGCACGGAACGGAAACCCACCACCGGCCCTACACCTTACCGTACGCCGTAGCCTACTCCTGGCCCGTACGCTGGCACTGACCCGTGCGTCAGCACGTAGCCTGACCCTCCCACGTTTCCGTACCCTCACCTGTGCCCTAAGCCTTGCCGTTCCCTAACCCTAACCCTAGCCCGGAACGGAAACCCACCACCAGCCCTACACCTTACCCCCAAGCCGTAGCCTACTCCTGGCCCGTACGCTGGCACTGACCCGTGCGTCAGCACGTAGCCTGACCCTCCCACGTTTCCGTACCCTCACCTGTGCCCTAAGCCTTGCCGTTCCCTAACCCTAACCCTAGCCCGGAACGGAAACCCACCACCAGCCCTACACCTTACCCTAGGCCGTAGCCTACTCCTGGCCCGTACGCTGGCACTGACCCGTGCGTCAGCACGTAGCCTGACCCCCCTACGTTTCCGTACCCTCACCTGTGCCCTAAGCCTTGCCGTTCCCTAACCCTAACCCTAGCACGGAATGGAAACCCACAACCAGCCCTACACCTTACCCTACACCGTAGCCTACTCCTGGCCCGTACACTGGCACTGACCCGTGCATCAGCACGTAGCCTGACCCTCCCACGTTTCCGTACCCTCACCTGTGCCCTAAGCCTTGCCGTTCCCTAACCCTAACCCTAGCCCGGAACGGAAACCCACCACCAGCCCTACAACTTACCCCCAAGCCGTAGCCTACTCCTGGCCCGTACGCTGGCACTGACCCGTGCGTCAGCACGTAGCCTGACCCTCCCACGTTTCTGTACCCTCACCTGTGCCCTAAGCCTTGCCGTTCCCTAACCCTAACCCTAGCCCGGAACGGAAATCCACCACCAGCCCAACAACTTACCCTCAAGCAGTAGCCTACTCCTGGCCCGTACGCTGGCACTGACCCGTGCGTCAGCACGTAGCCTGACCCTCCCACGTTTCCGTACCCTCACCTGTGCCCTAAGCCTTGCCGTTCCCTAACCCTAACCCTAGCCCGGAACGGAAACCCACCAGCAGCCCTACACCTTACCCTACGCCGTAGCCTAATCCTGGCCCGTACGCTGGCACTGACCCGTGCGTCAGCACGTAGCCTGACCCTCCCACGTTTCCGTACCATCACCTGTGCCCTAAGCCTTGCCATTCCCTAACCCTAACACTAGCCCGGAATGGAAACCCACCACCAGCCCTACACCTTACCCCCAAGTCGTAGCCTACACCTGGCCTGTACGCTGGCACTGACACGTGCGTCAGCACGTAGCCTAACCCTCCCACGTTTCCGTACCCTCACCTGTGCCCTAAGCCTTGCCGTTCCCTAACCCTAACCCTAGCCCGGAACGGAAACCCACCACCAGCCCTACACCTTACCCTACGCCGTAGCCTACTCCTGGCCCGTACGCTGGCACTGACCCGTGCGTCAGCACGTAGCCTGACCCTCCCACGTTTCGGTACCCTCACCTGTGCCCTAAGCCTTGCCGTTCCCTAACCCTAACACTAGCCCGGAACGGAAACCCACCAAAAGCCCTACACGTTACCCCCAAGCCGTAGCCTACTCCTGGCCCGTACGCTGGCACTGACCCGTGCGTTAGCACGTAGCCTGACCCTCCCACGTTTCTGTACCCTCACCTGTGCCCTAAGCCTTGCCGTTCCCTAACCCTAACCCTAGCCCGGAACGGAAACCCACCACCAGCCCAACAACTTACCCTCAAGCAGTAGCCTACTCCTGGCCCGTACGCTGGCACTGACCCGTGCGTCAGCACGTAGCCTGACCCTCCCACGTTTCCGTACCCTCACCTGTGCCCTAAGCATTGCCGTACCCTAACCCTAACCCTAGCCCGGAACGGAAACCCACCACCAGCCCTACAACTTACCCCCAAGCCGTAGCCTACTCCTGGCCCGTACGCTGGCACTGACCCGTGCGTCAGCACGTAGCCTGACCCTCCCACGTTTCCGTACCCTCACCTGTGCCCTAAGCCTTGCCGTTCCCTAACCCTAACCCTAGCCCGGAATGGAAACCCACCACCAGCCCTACACCTTACCCTACGCCGTAGCCTACTCCTGGCCCGTACGCTGGCACTGACCCGCGCGTCAGCACGTAGCCTAACCCTCCCACGTTTCCGTACCCTCACCTGTGCCCTAAGCCTTGCCGTTCCCTAACCCTAACCCTAGCCCGGAACGGAAACCCACCACCAGCCCTACACCTTACCCCCAAGCCGTTGCCTACTCCTGGCCCGTACGCTGGCACTGACCCGTGCGTCAGCACGTAGCCTGACCCTCCCACGTTTCCGTACCCTCACCTGTGCCCTAAGCCTTGCCGTTCCCTAACCCTAACCCTAGCCCTGAATGGAAACCCACCACCAGCCCTACACCTTACCCACAAGCCGTAGCCTATACCTGGCCAGTACGCTGGCACTGACCCGTGCATCAGCACGTAGCCTGACCCTCCCACGTTTCCGTACCCTCACCTGTGCCCTCAGCCTTGCCGTTCCCTAACCCTAACCCTAGCCCGGAACGGAAACCCACCATGAGCCCTACACCTTACCCTACGCCGAAGCCTACTCCTGGCCCGTACGCTGGCACTGACCCTTGCGTCAGCACGTAGCCTGACCCTCCCACGTTTCCGTACCCTCACCTGTGCCCTAAGCCTTGCCTTTCCCTAACCCTAACCCTAGCCCGGAACCGAAACCCACCACCAGCCCTACAACTTACCCCCAAGCCGTAGCCTACTCCTGGCCCGTACGCTGGCACTGACCCGTGCGTCAGCACGTAGCCTGACCCTCCCACGTTTCCGTACCCTCACCTGTGCCCTAAGCCTTGCCGTTCCCTAACCCTAACCCTAGCACGGAACGGAAACCCACCACCAGCCCTACACCTTACCCTACGCCGTAGCCTACTCCTGGCCCGTACGCTGGCACTGACCCGTGCGTCAGCACGTAGCCTGACCCTCCCACGTTTCCGTACCCTCACCTGTGCCCTAAGCCTTGCCGTTCCCTAACCCTAACCCTAGCCCGGAACGGAAACCCACCACCAGCCCTACACCTTACCCCCAAGCCGTAGCCTACTCCTGGCCCGTACGCTGGCACTGACCCGTGCGTCAGCACGTAGCCTGACCCTCCCACGTTTCCGTACCCTCACCTGTGCCCTAAGCCTTGCCGTTCCCTAACCCTAACCCTAGCCCAGAATGGAAACCCACCACCAGCCCTACACCTTACCCACAAGCCGTAGCCTATACCTGGCCGGTATGCTGGCACTGACCCGTGCATCAGCACGTAGCCTGACCCTCCCACGTTTCCGTACCCTCACCTGTGCGCTAAGCCTTGCCGTTCCCTAACCCTAAACCTAGCCCGGAACGGAAACCCACCACCAGCCCTACACCTTACCCTACGCCGTAGCCTACTCCTGGCCCGTACGCTGGCACTGACCCGTGCGTCAGCACGTAGCCTGACACTCCCACGTTTCGGTACCCTCACCTGTGCCCTAAGCCTTGCCGTTCCCTAACCCTAACACTAGCCCGGAACGGAAACCCACCAAAAGCCCTACACGTTACCCCCAAGCCGTAGCCTACTCCTGGCCCGTACGCTGGCACTGACCCGTGCGTCAGCACGTAGCCTGACCCTCCCACGTTTCTGTACCCTCACCTGTGCCCTAAGCCTTGCCGTTCCCTAACCCTAACCCTAGCCCGGAACGAAAACCCACCACCAGCCCAACAACTTACCCTCAAGCAGTAGCCTACTCCTGGCCTGTACGCTGGCACTGACCCGTGCGTCAGCACGTAGCCTGACCCTCCCACGTTTCCGTACCCTCACCTGTGCCCTAAGCATTGCCGTACCCTAACCCTAAGCCTAGCCCGGAACGGAAACCCACCACCAGCCCTACACCTTACCCCCAAGCCGTAGCCTACTCCTGGCCCGTACGCTGGCACTGACCCGTGCGTCAGCACGTAGCCTGACCCTCCCACGTTTCCGTACCCTCACCTGTGCCCTAAGCCTTGCCGTTCCCTAACCCTAACCCTAGCACGGAACGGAAACCTACCACCAGCCCTACACCTTACCCTACGCCGTAGCCTACTCCTGGCCCGTACGCTGGCACTGACCCGTGCGTCAGCACGTAGCCTGACCCTCCCACGTTTCCGTACCCTCACCTGTGCCCTAAGCCTTGCTGTTCCCTAACCCTAACCCTAGCCCGGAACGGAAACCCACAACCAGCCCTACACCTTACCCCCAAGCCGTAGCCTACTCCTGGCCCGTACGCTGGCACTGACCCGTGCGTGAGCACGTAGCCTGACCCTCCCACGTTTCCGTACCCTCACCTGTGCCCTAAGCCTTGCCGTTCCCTAACCCTAACCCTAGCCCAGAATGGAAACCCACCACCAGCCCTACACCTTACCCACAAGCCGTAGCCTATACCTGGCCGGTATGCTGGCACTGACCCGTGCATCAGCACGTAGCCTGACCCTCCCACGTTTCCGTACCCTCACCTGTGCCCTAAGCCTTGCCGTTCCCTAACCCTAACCCTAGCCCGGAACGGAAACCCACCACCAGCCCTACACCTTACCCTACGCCGTAGCCTACTCCTGGCCCGTACGCTGGCACTGACCCGTGCGTCAGCACGTAGCCTGACCCTCCTACGTTTCCGTACCCTCACCTGTGCCCTAAGCCTTGCCGTTCCCTAACCCTAACCCTAGCACGGAATGGAAACCCACAACCAGCCCTACACCTTACCCTACACCGTAGCCTACTCCTGGCTCGTACACTGGCACTGACCCGTGCGTCAGCACGTAGCCTGACCCTCCCACGTTTCCGTACCCTCACCTGTGCCCTAAGCCTTGCCGTTCCCTAACCCTAACCCTAGCCCGGAACGGAAACCCACCACCAGCCCTACAACTTACCCCCAAGCCGTAGCCTACTCCTGGCCCGTACGCTGGCACTGACACGTGCGTCAGCACGTAGCCTGACCCTCCCACGTTTCCGTACCCTCACCTGTGCCCTAAGCCTTGCCGTTCCCTAACCCTAACCCTAGCACGGAACCGAAAACCACCACCAGCCCTACACCTTACCCCCAAGCCGTAGCCTACTCCTGGCCCGTACGCTGGCACTGACCCGTGCGTCAGCACGTAGCCTGACCCTCCCACGTTTCCGTACCCTCACCTGTGCCCTAAGCCTTGCCGTTCCCTAACCATAACCCTAGCCCGGAACGGAAACACACCACCAGCCCTACACCTTACCCACAAGCCGTAGCCTACACCTGGCCGGTACGCTGGCACTGACCCGTGCGTCAGCACGTAGCCTGACCCTCCCACGTTTCCGTACCCTCACCTGTGCCCTAAGCCTTGCCGTTCCCTAACCCTAACCCTAGCCCGGAACGGAAACCCACCACCAGCCCTACACCTTACCCTACGCCGTAGCCTACTCCTGGCCCGTACGCTGGCACTGACCCGTGCGTCAGCACGTAGCCTGACCCTCCCACGTTTTGGTACCCTCACCTGTGCCCTAAGCCTTGCCGTTCCCTAACCCTAACCCTAGCCCGGAACGGAAACCCACCACCAGCCCAACAACTTACACTCAAGCAGTAGCCTACTCCTGGCCCGTACGCTGGCACTGACCCGTGCGTCAGCACGTAGCCTGACCCTCCCACGTTTCCGTACCCTCACCTGTGCCCTAAGCATTGCCGTACCCTAACCCTAACCCTATCCCGGAATGGAAACCCACCACCAGCCCTACACCTTACCCCCAAGCCGTAGCGTACTCCTGACCCGTACGCTGGCACTGACCCGTGCGTCAGCACGTAGCCTGACCCTCCCACGTTTCCGTACCCTCACCTGTGCCCTAAGCCTTGCCGTTCCCTAACCCTAACCCTAGCACGGAACGGAAACCCACCACCAGCCCTAAACCTTACCGTACGCCGTAGCCTACTCCTGGCCCGTACGCTGGCACTGACCCGTGCGTCAGCACGTAGCCTGACCCTCCCACGTTTCCGTACCCTCACCTGTGCCCTAAGCCTTGCCGTTCCCTAACCCTAACCCTAGCCCGGAACGGAAACCCACCACCAGCCCTACACCTTACCCCCAAGCCGTAGCCTACTCCTGGCCCGTACGCTGGCACTGACCCGTGCGTCAGCACGTAGCCTGACCCTCCCACGTTTCCGTACCCTCACCTGTGCCCTAAGCCTTGCCGTTCCCTAACCCTAACCCTAGCCCGGAACGGAAACCCACCCCCAGCCCTACACCATACCCTACGCCGTAGCCTACTCCTGGCCCGTACGCTGGCACTGACCCGTGCGTCAGCACGTAGCCTGACCCTCCCACGTTTCCGTACCCTCACCTGTGCCCTAAGCCTTGCCGTTCCCTAACCCTAACCCTAGCCCGGAACGGAAACCCACCACCAACCCTACACCTTACCCTACGCCGTAGCCTACTCCTGGCCCGTACGCTGGCACTGACCCATTCGTCAGCACGTAGCCTGACCCTCCCACGTTTCCATACCCACACCTGTGCCCTAAGCCTTGCCGTTCCCTAACCCTAACCCTAGCCCGGAACGGAAACCCACCACCAGCCCTACACCTTACCCTACGCCGTAGCCTACTCCTAGCCCGTACGCTGGCACTGACCGTGCGTCAGCACGTAGCCTGACCCTCCCACGTTTCCGTACCCTCACCTGTGCCCTAAGCCTTGCCGTTCCCTAACCCTAACCCTAGCCCGGAACGGAAACCCACCACCAGCCCTACAAGTTACCCCCAAGCCGTAGCCTACTCCTGGCCCGTACGCTGGCACTGACCCATGCGTCAGCACGTAGCCTGACTCTCCCACGTTTCCGTACACTCACCTGTGCCCTAAGCCTTGCCGTTCCCTAACCCTAACCCTAGCCCGGAACGGAAACCCACCACCAGCCCTACACCTTACCCCCAAGCCGTAGCCTACTCCTGGCCCGTACGCTGGCACTGACCCGTGCGTCAGCACGTAGCCTGACCCTCCCACGTTTCCGTACCCTCACCTGTGCCCTAAGCCTTGCCGTTCCCTAACCCTAACCCTAGCCCGGAACGGAAACCCACCACCAGCCCTACAACTTACCCCCAAACCATAGCCTACTCCTGGCCCGTACGCTGGCACTGACCTCTGCGTCAGCATGTAGCCTGTCCCTCCCACGTTTCCGTACCCTCACCTGTGCCCTAAGCCTTGCCGTTCCCTAACCCTAACCCTAGCCCGGAACGGAAACCCACCCCCAGCCCTACACCATACCCTACGCCGTAGCCTAATCCTGGCCCGTACGCTGGCACTGACCCGTGCGTCAGCACGTAGCCTGACCCTCCCACGTTTCCGTACCCTCACCTGTGCCCTAAGCCTTGCCGTTCCCTAACCCTAACCCTAGCCCGGAACGGAAACCCACCACCAGCCCTACAACTTGCCCCCAAGCCGTAGCCTACACCTGGCCTGTACGCTGGCACTGACACGTGCGTCAGCACGTAGCCTAACCCTCCCACGTTTCCGTACCCTCACCTGTGCCCTAAGCCTTGCCGTTCCCTAACCCTAACCCTAGCCCAGAACGGAAACCCACCACCAGCCCTACACCTTACCCTACGCCGTAGCCTACTCCTGGCCCGTACGCTGGCACTGACCCGTGCGTCAGCACGTAGCCTGACCCTCCCACGTTTTGGTACCCTCACCTGTGCCCTAAGCCTTGCCGTTCCCTAACCCTAACCCTAGCCCGGAACGGAAACCCACCACCAGCCCTACACATTACCCTACGCCGTAGCCTACTCCTGGCCCATACGCTGGCACTGACCCGTGCGTCAGCACGTAGCCTGACCCTCCCACGTTTACGTACCCTCACCTGTGCCCTAAGCCTTGCCGTTCCCTAACCCTAACCCTAGCCCGGAACGGAAACCCACCACCAGCCCTACACCTTACCCCCAAGGCGAAGCCTACTCCTGGCCCGTAGGCTGGCACTGACCCTTGCGTCAGCACGTAGCCTGACCCTCCAACGTTTCCGTACCCTCACCTGTGCCCTAAGACTTGCCGTTCCCTAACCCTAACCCTAGCCCAGAACGGAAACCCACCACCAGCCCTACACCTTACCCCCAAGCCGTAGCCTACTCCTGGCCCGTACGCTGGCACTGACCCGTGCGTCAGCACGTAGCCTAACCCTCCCACGTTTCCGTACCCTCACCTGTGCCCTAAGCCTTGCCGTTCCCTAACCCTAACCCTAGCCCGGAACGGAAACCCACCACCAGCCCTACACCTTACCCCCAAGCCGTAGCCTACTCCTGGCCCGTACGCTGGCACTGACCCGTGCGTCAGCACGTAGCCTGACCCTCCCACGTTTCCGTACCCTCACCTGTGCCCTAAGCCTTGCCGTTCCCTAACCCTAACCCTAGCCCGGAACGGAAACCCACCACCAGCCCTACACCTTACCCCCAATCCGTAGCCTACTCCTGGCCCGTACGCTGGCACTGACCCGTGCGTCAGCACGTAGCCTGACCCTCCGTTTCCGTAACATCACCTGTGCTCTAAGCCTTGCCGTTCCCTAACCCTAACTCTAGCACGGAACGGAAACCCACCACCAGCCCTGCACCTTACCCTACGCCATAGCCTACTCCTGGCCCGTACGCTGGCACTGACCCGTGCGTCAGCACGTAGCCTGACCCTCCCACGTTTCCGTACCCTCACCTGTGCCCTAAGCCTTGCCGTTCCCTAACCCTAACCCTAGCCCGGAACGGAAACCCACCACCAACCCTACACCTTACCCTACGCCGTAGCCTACTCCTGGCCCGTACGCTGGCACTGACCCATTCGTCAGCACGTAGCCTGACCCTCCCACGTTTCCATACCCACACCTGTGCCCTAAGCCTTGCCGTTCCCTAACCCTAACCCTAGCCCGGAACGGAAACCCACCACCAGCCCTACACCTTACCCTACGCCGTAGCCTACTCCTAGCCCGTACGCTGGCACTGACCGTGCGTCAGCACGTAGCCTGACCCTCCCCCGTTTCCGTACCCTCACCTGTGCCCTAAGCCTTGCCGTTCCCTAACCCTAACCCTAGCCCGGAACGGAAACCCACCACCAGCCCTACAAGTTACCCCCAAGCCGTAGCCTACTCCTGGCCCGTACGCTGGCACTGACCCATGCGTCAGCACGTAGCCTGACTCTCCCACGTTTCCGTACACTCACCTGTGCCCTAAGCCTTGCCGTTCCCTAACCCTAACCCTAGCCCGGAACGGAAACCCACCACCAGCCCTACACCTTACCCCCAAGCCGTAGCCTACTCCTGGCCCGTACGCTGGCACTGACCCGTGCGTCAGCACGTAGCCTGACCCTCCCACGTTTCCGTACCCTCACCTGTGCCCTAAGCCTTGCCGTTCCCTAACCCTAACCCTAGCCCGGAACGGAAACCCACCACCAGCCCTACAACTTAACCCAAACCATAGCCTACTCCTGGCCCGTACGCTGGCACTGACCTCTGCGTCAGCATGTAGCCTGTCCCTCCCACGTTTCCGTACCCTCACCTGTGCCCTAAGCCTTGCCGTTCCCTAACCCTAACCCTAGCCCGGAACGGAAACCCACCCCCAGCCCTACACCATACCCTACGCCGTAGCCTAATCCTGGCCCGTACGCTGGCACTGACCCGTGCGTCAGCACGTAGCCTGACCCTCCCACGTTTCCGTACCCTCACCTGTGCCCTAAGCCTTGCCGTTCCCTAACCCTAACCCTAGCCCGGAACGGAAACCCACCACCAGCCCTACAACTTGCCCCCAAGCCGTAGCCTACACCTGGCCTGTACGCTGGCACTGACACGTGCGTCAGCACGTAGCCTAACCCTCCCACGTTTCCGTACCCTCACCTGTGCCCTAAGCCTTGCCGTTCCCTAACCCTAACCCTAGCCCAGAACGGAAACCCACCACCAGCCCTACACCTTACCCTACGCCGTAGCCTACTCCTGGCCCGTACGCTGGCACTGACCCGTGCGTCAGCACGTAGCCTGACCCTCCCACGTTTTGGTACCCTCACCTGTGCCCTAAGCCTTGCCGTTCCCTAACCCTAACCCTAGCCCGGAACGGAAACCCACCACCAGCCCAACAACTTACACTCAAGCAGTAGCCTACTCCTGGCCCGTACGCTGGCACTGACCCGTGCGTCAGCACGTAGCCTGACCCTCCCACGTTTCCGTACCCTCACCTGTGCCCTAAGCATTGCCGTACCCTAACCCTAACCCTATCCCGGAATGGAAACCCACCACCAGCCCTACACCTTACCCCCAAGCCGTAGCGTACTCCTGACCCGTACGCTGGCACTGACCCGTGCGTCAGCACGTAGCCTGACCCTCCCACGTTTCCGTACCCTCACCTGTGCCCTAAGCCTTGCCGTTCCCTAACCCTAACCCTAGCACGGAACGGAAACCCACCACCAGCCCTAAACCTTACCGTACGCCGTAGCCTACTCCTGGCCCGTACGCTGGCACTGACCCGTGCGTCAGCACGTAGCCTGACCCTCCCACGTTTCCGTACCCTCACCTGTGCCCTAAGCCTTGCCGTTCCCTAACCCTAACCCTAGCCCGGAACGGAAACCCACCACCAGCCCTACACCTTACCCCCAAGCCGTAGCCTACTCCTGGCCCGTACGCTGGCACTGACCCGTGCGTCAGCACGTAGCCTGACCCTCCCACGTTTCCGTACCCTCACCTGTGCCCTAAGCCTTGCCGTTCCCTAACCCTAACCCTAGCCCGGAATGGAAATCCACCACCAGCCCTACACCTTACCCACAAGCCGTAGCCTATACCTGGCCGGTATGCTGGCACTGACCCGTGCGTCAGCACGTAGCCTGACCCTCCCACGTTTCCGTACCCTCACCTGTGCCCTAAGCCTTGCCGTTCCCTAACCCTAACCCTAGCCCGGAACGGAAACCCACCACCAGCCCTACACTTTACCCTACGCCGTAGCCTATTCCTGGCCCGTACGCTGGCACTGACCCGTGCGTCAGCACGTAGCCTGACCCTCCTACGTTTCCGTACCCTCACCTGTGCCCTAAGCCTTGCCGTTCCCTAACCCTAACCCTAGCACGGAATGGAAACCCACAACCAGCCCTACACCTTACCCTACACCGTAGCCTACTCCTGGCCCGTACACTGGCACTGACCCGTGCATCAGCACGTAGCCTGACCCTCCCACGTTTCCGTACCCTCACCTGTGCCCTAAGCCTTGCCGTTCCCTAACCCTAACCCTAGCCCGGAACGGAAACCCACCACCAGCCCTACAACTTACCCCCAAGCCGTAGCCTACTCCTGGCCCGTACGCTGGCACTGACCCGTGCGTCAGCACGTAGCCTCACCCTCCCACGTTTCCGTACCCTCACCTGTGCGCTAAGCCTTGCCGTTCCCTAACCCTAACCCTAGCCCGTAACGGAAACCCACCACCAGCCCTACACCTTACCCTACGCCGTAGCCTACTCCTGGCCCGTACGCTGGCACTGACCCGTGCGTCAGCACGTAGCCTGACACTCCCACGTTTCCGTACCCTCACCTGTGCCCTAAGCCTTGCCGTTCCCTAACCCTAACACTAGCCCGGAACGGAAACCCACCAAAAGCCCTACACGTTACCCCCAAGCCGTAGCCTACTCCTGGCCCGTACGCTGGCACTGACCCGTGCGTCAGCACGTAGCCTGACCCTCCCACGTTTCTGTACCCTCACCTGTGCCCTAAGCCTTGCCGTTCCCTAACCCTAACCCTAGCCCGGAACGGAAACCCACCACCAGCCCAACAACTTACCCTCAAGCAGTAGCCTACTCCTGGCCCGTACGCTGGCACTGACCCGTGCGTCAGCACGTAGCCTGACCCTCCCACGTTTCCGTACCCTCACCTGTGCCCTAAGCATTGCCGTTCCCTAACCCTAACCCTAGCCCGGAACGGAAACCCACCACCAGCCCTACACCTTACCCCCAAGCCGTAGCCTACTCCTGGCCCGTACGCTGGCACTGACCCGTGCGTCAGCACGTAGCCTGACCCTCCCACGTTTCCGTACCCTCACCTGTGCCCTAAGCCTTGCCGTTCCCTAACCCTAACCCTAGCACGGAACGGAAACCTACCACCAGCCCTACACCTTACCCTACACCGTAGCCTACTCCTGGCCCGTACGCTGGCACTGACCCGTGCGTCAGCACGTAGCCTGACCCTCCCACGTTTCCGTACCCTCACCTGTGCCCTAAGCCTTGCCGTTCCCTAACCCTAACCCTAGCCCGGAACGGAAACCCACCACCAGCCCTACACCTTACCCCCAAGCCGTAGCCTACTCCTGGCCCGTACGCTGGCACTGACCCGTGCGTCAGCACGTAGCCTGACCCTCCCACGTTTCCGTACCCTCACCTGTGCCCTAAGCCTTGCCGTTCCCTAACCCTAACCCTAGCCCAGAATGGAAACCCACCACCAGCCCTACACCTTACCCACAAGCCGTAGCCTATACCTGGCCGGTATGCTGGCACTGACCCGTGCATCAGCACGTAGCCTGATCCTCCCACGTTTCCGTACCCTCACCTGTGCCCTAAGCCTTGCCGTTCCCTAACCCTAACCCTAGCCCGGAACGGAAACCCACCACCAGCCCTACACCTTACCCTACGCCGTAGCCTACTCCTGGCCCGTACGCTGGCACTGACCCGTGCGTCAGCACGTAGCCTGACCCTCCTACGTTTCCGTACCCTCACCTGTGCCCTAAGCCTTGCCGTTCCCTAACCCTAACCCTAGCACGGAATGGAAACCCACAACCAGCCCTACACCTTACCCTACACCGTAGCCTACTCCTGGCCCGTACACTGGCACTGACCCGTGCATCAGCACGTAGCCTGACCCTCCCACGTTTCCGTACCCTCACCTGTGCCCTAAGCCTTGCCGTTCCCTAACCCTAACCCTAGCCCGGAACGGAAACCCACCACCAGCCCTACAACTTACCCCCAAGCCGTAGCCTACTCCTGGCCCGTACGCTGGAACTGACCCGTGCATCAGCACGTAGCCTGACCCTCCCACGTTTCCGTACCCTCACCTGTGCGCTAAGCCTTGCCGTTCCCTAACCCTAACACTAGCCCGGAACGGAAACCCACCACCAGCCCTACACCTTACCCCCAAGCCGTAGCCTACTCCTGGCCCGTACGCTGGCACTGACCCGTGCGTCAGCACGTAGCCTGACCCTCCCACGTTTCCGTACCCTCACCTGTGCCCTAAGCCTTGCCGTTCCCTAACCCTAACCCTAGCACGGAACCGAAAACCACCACCAGCCCTACACCTTACCCCCAAGCCGTAGCCTACTCCTGGCCCGTACGCTGGCACTGACCCGTGCGTCAGCACGTAGCCTGACCCTCCCACGTTTCCGTACCCTCACCTGTGCCCTAAGCCTTGCCGTCCCCTAACCCTAACCCTAGCCCGGAACGGAAACACACCACCAGCCCTACACCTTACCCACAAGCCGTAGCCTACACCTGGCCGGTACGCTGGCACTGACCCGTGCGTCAGCACGTAGCCTGACCCTCCCACGTTTCCGTACCCTCACCTGTGCCCTAAGCCTTGCCGTTCCCTAACCCTAACCCTAGCCCGGAACGGAAACCCACCACCAGCCCTACACATTACCCTACGCCGTAGACTACTCCTGGCCCATACGCTGGCACTGACCCGTGCGTCAGCACGTAGCCTGACCCTCCCACGTTTACGTACCCTCACCTGTGCCCTAAGCCTTGCCGTTCCCTAACCCTAACCCTAGCCCGGAACGGAAACCCACCACCAGCCCTACACCTTATCCCCAAGGCGTAGCCTACTCCTGGCCCGTAGGCTGGCACTGACCCTTGCGTCAGCACGTAGCCTGACCCTCCAACGTTTCCGTACCCTCACCTGTGCCCTAAGCCTTGCCGTTCCCTAACCCTAACCCTAGCCCAGAATGAAAACCCACCACCAGCCCTACACCTTACCCCCAAGCCGTAGCCTACTCCTGGCCCGTACGCTGGCACTGACCCGTGCGTCAGCACGTAGCCTAACCCTCCCACGTTTCCGTACCCTCACCTGTGCCCTAAGCCTTGCCGTTCCCTAACCCTAACCCTAGCCCGGAACGGAAACCCACCACCAGCCCTACACCTTACCCCCAAGCCGTAGCCTACTCCTGTCCCGTACGCTGGCACTGACCCGTGCGTCAGCACGTAGCCTGACCCTCCCACGTTTCCGTACCCTCACCTGTGCCCTAAGCCTTGCCGTTCCCTAACCCTAACCCTAGCCCGGAACGGAAACCCACCACCAGCCCTACAACTTACCCCCAAGCCGTAGCCTACTCCTGGCCCGTACGCTGGCACTGACCCGTGCGTCAGCACGTAGCCTGACCCTCCGTTTCCTAACCTCACCTGTGCTCTAAGCCTTGCCATTCCCTAACCCTAACTCTAGCACGGAACGGAAACCCACCACCAGCCCTGCACCTTACCCTACTCCGTAGCCTACTCCTGGCCCGTACGCTGGCACTGACCCGTGCGTCAGCACGTAGCCTGACCCTCCCACGTTTCCGTACCCTCACCTGTGCCCTAAGCCTTGCCGTTCCCTAACCCTAACCCTAGCCCGGAACGGAAACCCACCACCAGCCCTACACCTTACCCCCAAGCCGTAGCCTACTCCTGTCCCGTACGCTGGCACTGACCCGTGCGTCAGCACGTAGCCTGACCCTCCCACGTTTCCGTACCCTCACCTGTGCCCTAAGCCTTGCCGTTCCCTAACCCTAACCCTAGCCCGGAACGGAAACCCACCACCAGCCCTACAACTTACCCCCAAGCCGTAGCCTACTCCTGGCCCGTACGCTGGCACTGACCCATGCGTCAGCACGTAGCCTGACCCTCCCACGTTTCCGTACACTCACCTGTGCCCTAAGCCTTGCCGTTCCCTAACCCTAACCCTAGCCCGGAACGGAAACCCACCACCAGCCCTACACCTTACCCCCAAGCCGTAGCCTACTCCTGGCCCGTACGCTGGCACTGACCCGTGCGTCAGCACGTAGCCTGACCCTCCCACGTTTCCGTACCCTCACCTGTGCCCTAAGCCTTGCCGTTCCCTAACCCTAACCCTAGCCCGGAACGGAAACCCACCACCAGCCCAACAACTTACACTCAAGCAGTAGCCTACTCCTGGCCCGTACGCTGGCACTGACCCGTGCGTCAGCACGTAGCCTGACCCTCCCACGTTTCCGTACCCTCACCTGTGCCCTAAGCATTGCCGTACCCTAACCCTAACCCTATCCCGGAACGGAAACCCACCACCAGCCCTACACCTTACCCCTAAGCCGTAGCGTACTCCTGACCCGTACGCTGGCACTGACCCGTGCGTCAGCACGTAGCCTGACCCTCCCACGTTTCCGTACCCTCACCTGTGCCCTAAGCCTTGCCGTTCCCTAACCCTAACCCTAGCACGGAACGGAAACCCACCACCAGCCCTACACCTTACCCACAAGCCGTAGCCTACTCCTGGCCCGTACGCTGGCACTGACCCGTGCGTCAGCACGTAGCCTGACCCTCCCACGTTTCCGTACCCTCACCTGTGCCCTAAGCCTTGCCGTTCCCTAACCCTAACCCTAGCCCGGAACGGAAACCCACCACCAGCCCTACACCTTACCCCCAAGCCGTAGCCTACTCCTGGCCCGTACGCTGGCACTGACCCGTGCGTCAGCACGTAGCCTGACCCTCCCACGTTTCCGTACCCTCACCTGTGCCCTAAGCCTTGCCGTTCCCTAACCCTAACCCTAGCCCAGAATGGAAACCCACCACCAGCCCTACACCTTACCCACAAGCCGTAGCCTATACCTGGCCGGTATGCTGGCACTGACCCGTGCATCAGCACGTAGCCTGACCCTCCCACGTTTCCGTACCCTCACCTGTGCCCTAAGCCTTGCCGTTCCCTAACCCTAACCCTAGCCCGGAACGGAAACCCACCACCAGCCCTACACTTTACCCTACGCCGTAGCCTACTCCTGGCCCGTACGCTGGCACTGACCCGTGCGTCAGCACGTAGCCTGACCCTCCTACGTTTCCGTACCCTCACCTGTGCCCTAAGCCTTGCCGTTCCCTAACCCTAACCCTAGCACGGAATGGAAACCCACAACCAGCCCTACACCTTACCCTACACCGTAGCCTACTCCTGGCCCGTACACTGGCACTGACCCGTGCATCAGCACGTAGCCTGACCCTTCCACGTTTCCGTACCCTCACCTGTGCCCTAAGCCTTGCCGTTCCCTAACCCTAACCCTAGCCCGGAACGGAAACCCACCACCAGCCCTACAACTTACCCCCAAGCCGTAGCCTACTCCTGGCCCGTACGCTGGCACTGACCCGTGCGTCAGCACGTAGCCTGACCCTCCCACGTTTCCGTACCCTCACCTGTGCCCTAAGCCTTGCCGTTCCCTAACCCTAACACTAGCCCGGAACGGAAACCCACCAAAAGCCCTACACGTTACCCCCAAGCCGTAGCCTACTCCTGGCCCATACGCTGGCACTGACCCGTGCGTCAGCACGTAGCCTGACCCTCCCACGTTTCTGTACCCTCACCTGTGCCCTAAGCCTTGCCGTTCCCTAACCCTAACCCTAGCCCGGAACGGAAACCCACCACCAGCCCAACAACTTACCCTCAAGCAGTAGCCTACTCCTGGCCCGTACGCTGGCACTGACCCGTGCGTCAGCACGTAGCCTGACCCTCCCACGTTTCCGTACCCTCACCTGTGCCCTAAGCATTGCCGTACCCTAACCCTAACCCTAGCCCGGAACGGAAACCCACCACCAGCCCTACACCTTACCCCCAAGCCGTAGCCTACTCCTGGCCCGTACGCTGGCACTGACCCGTGCGTCAGCACGTAGCCTGACCCTCCCACGTTTCCGTACCCTCACCTGTGCCCTAAGCCTTGCCGTTCCCTAACCCTAACCCTAGCACGGAACGGAAACCTACCACCAGCCCTACACCTTACCCTACGCCGTAGCCTACTCCTGGCCCGTACGCTGGCACTGACCCGTGCGTCAGCACGTAGCCTGACCCTCCCACGTTTCCGTACCCTCACCTGTGCCCTAAGCCTTGCCGTTCCCTAACCCTAACCCTAGCCCGGAACGGAAACCCACCACCAGCCCTACACCTTACCCCCAAGCCGTAGCCTACTCCTGGCCCGTACGCTGGCACTGACCCGTGCGTCAGCACGTAGCCTGACCCTCCCACGTTTCCGTACCCTCACCTGTGCCCTAAGCCTTGCCGTTCCCTAACCCTAACCCTAGCCCAGAATGGAAACCCACCACCAGCCCTACACCTTACCCACAAGCCGTAGCCTATACCTGGCCGGTATGCTGGCACTGACCCGTGCATCAGCACGTAGCCTGACCCTCCCACGTTTCCGTACCCTCACCTGTGCCCTAAGCCTTGCCGTTCCCTAACCCTAACCCTAGCCCGGAACGGAAACCCACCACCAGCCCTACACCTTACCCTACGCCGTAGCCTACTCCTGGCCCGTACGCTGGCACTGACCCGTGCGTCAGCACGTAGCCTGACCCTCCTACGTTTCCGTACCCTCACCTGTGCCCTAAGCCTTGCCGTTCCCTAACCCTAACCCTAGCACAGAATGGAAACCCACAACCAGCCCTACACCTTACCCTACACCGTAGCCTACTCCTGGCCCGTACACTGGCACTGACCCGTGCATCAGCACGTAGCCTGACCCTCCCACGTTTCCGTACCCTCACCTGTGCCCTAAGCCTTGCCGTTCCCTAACCCTAACCCTAGCCCGGAACGGAAACCCACCACCAGCCCTACAACTTACCCCCAAGCCGTAGCCTACTCCTGGCCCGTACGCTGGCACTGACCCGTGCGTCAGCACGTAGCCTGACCCTCCCACGTTTCCGTACCCTCACCTGTGCCCTAAGCCTTGCCGTTCCCTAACCCTAACACTAGCCCGGAACGGAAACCCACCAAAAGCCCTACACGTTACCCCCAAGCCGTAGCCTACTCCTGGCCCATACGCTGGCACTGACCCGTGCGTCAGCACGTAGCCTGACCCTCCCACGTTTCTGTACCCTCACCTGTGCCCTAAGCCTTGCCGTTCCCTAACCCTAACCCTAGCCCGGAACGGAAACCCACCACCAGCCCAACAACTTACCCTCAAGCAGTAGCCTACTCCTGGCCCGTACGCTGGCACTGACCCGTGCGTCAGCACGTAGCCTGACCCTCCCACGTTTCCGTACCCTCACCTGTGCCCTAAGCATTGCCGTACCCTAACCCTAACCCTAGCCCGGAACGGAAACCCACCACCAGCCCTACACCTTACCCCCAAGCCGTAGCCTACTCCTGGCCCGTACGCTGGCACTGACCCGTGCGTCAGCACGTAGCCTGACCCTCCCACGTTTCCGTACCCTCACCTGTGCCCTAAGCCTTGCCGTTCCCTAACCCTAACCCTAGCCCAGAATGGAAACCCACCACCAGCCCTACACCTTACCCACAAGCCGTAGCCTATACCTGGCCGGTATGCTGGCACTGACCCGTGCATCAGCACGTAGCCTGACCCTCCCACGTTTCCGTACCCTCACCTGTGCCCTAAGCCTTGCCGTTCCCTAACCCTAACCCTAGCCCGGAACGGAAACCCACCACCAGCCCTACACCTTACCCTACGCCGTAGCCTACTCCTGGCCCGTACGCTGGCACTGACCCGTGCGTCAGCACGTAGCCTGACCCTCCTACGTTTCCGTACCCTCACCTGTGCCCTAAGCCTTGCCGTTCCCTAACCCTAACCCTAGCACGGAATGGAAACCCACAACCAGCCCTACACCTTACCCTACACCGTAGCCTACTCCTGGCCCGTACACTGGCACTGACCCGTGCATCAGCACGTAGCCTGACCCTCCCACGTTTCCGTACCCTCACCTGTGCCCTAAGCCTTGCCGTTCCCTAACCCTAACCCTAGCCCGGAACGGAAACCCACCACCAGCCCTACAACTTACCCCCAAGCCGTAGCCTACTCCTGGCCCGTACGCTGGAACTGACCCGTGCATCAGCACGTAGCCTGACCCTCCCACGTTTCCGTACCCTCACCTGTGCGCTAAGCCTTGCCGTTCCCTAACCCTAACCCTAGCCCGGAACGGAAACCCACCACCAGCCCTACACCTTACCCCCAAGCCGTAGCCTACTCCTGGCCCGTACGCTGGCACTGACCCGTGCGTCAGCACGTAGCCTGACCCTCCCACGTTTCCGTACCCTCACCTGTGCCCTAAGCCTTGCCGTTCCCTAACCCTAACCCTAGCACGGAACCGAAAACCACCACCAGCCCTACACCTTACCCCCAAGCCGTAGCCTACTCCTGGCCCGTACGCTGGCACTGACCCGTGCGTCAGCACGTAGCCTGACCCTCCCACGTTTCCGTACCCTCACCTGTGCCCTAAGCCTTGCCGTTCCCTAACCCTAACCCTAGCCCGGAACGGAAACACACCACCAGCCCTACACCTTACCCACAAGCCGTAGCCTACACCTGGCCGGTACGCTGGCACTGACCCGTGCGTCAGCACGTAGCCTGACCCTCCCACGTTTCCGTACCCTCACCTGTGCCCTAAGCCTTGCCGTTCCCTAACCCTAACCCTAGCCCGGAACGGAAACCCACCACCAGCCCTACACATTACCCTACGCCGTAGCCTACTCCTGGCCCATACGCTGGCACTGACCCGTGCGTCAGCACGTAGCCTGACCCTCCCACGTTTACGTACCCTCACCTGTGCCCTAAGCCTTGCCGTTCCCTAACCCTAACCCTAGCCCGGAACGGAAACCCACCACAAGCCCTACACCTTACCCCCAAGGCGTAGCCTACTCCTGGCCCGTAGGCTGGCACTGACCCTTGCGTCAGCACGTAGCCTGACCCTCCAACGTTTCCGTACCCTCACCTGTGCCCTAAGACTTGCCGTTCCCTAACCCTAACCCTAGCCCAGAACGGAAACCCACCACCAGCCCTACACCTTACCCCCAAGCCGTAGCCTACTCCTGGCCCGTACGCTGGCACTGACCCGTGCGTCAGCACGTAGCCTAACCCTCCCACGTTTCCGTACCCTCACCTGTGCCCTAAGCCTTGCCGTTCCCTAACCCTAACCCTAGCCCGGAACGGAAACCCACCACCAGCCCTACACCTTACCCCCAAGCCGTAGCCTACTCCTGTCCCGTACGCTGGCACTGACCCGTGCGTCAGCACGTAGCCTGACCCTCCCACGTTTCCGTACCCTCACCTGTGCCCTAAGCCTTGCCGTTCCCTAACCCTAACCCTAGCCCGGAACGGAAACCCACCACCAGCCCTACAACTTACCCCCAAGCCGTAGCCTACTCCTGGCCCGTACGCTGGCACTGACCCGTGCGTCAGCACGTAGCCTGACCCTCCCACGTTTCCGTACCCTCACCTGTGCCCTAAGCCTTGCCGTCCCCTAACCCTAACCCTAGCCCGGAACGGAAACCCACCACCAGCCCTACACCTTACCCACAAGCCGTAGCCTACTCCTGGCCCGTACGCTGGCACTGACCCGTGCGTCAGCACGTAGCCTGACCCTCCGTTTCCGTAACCTCACCTGTGCTCTAAGCCTTGCCGTTCCCTAACCCTAACTCTAGCACGGAACGGAAACCCACCACCAGCCCTGCACCTTACCCTACGCCGTAGCCTACTCCTGGCCCGTACGCTGGCACTGACCCGTGCGTCAGCACGTAGCCTGACCCTCCCACGTTTCCGTACCCTCACCTGTGCCCTAAGCCTTGCCGTTCCCTAACCCTAACCCTAGCCCGGAACGGAAACCCACCACCAGCCCTACACCTTACCCCCAAGCCGTAGCCTACTCCTGGCCCGTACGCTGGCACTGACCCGTGCGTCAGCACGTAGCCTGACCCTCCCACGTTTCCGTACCCTCACCTGTGCCCTAAGCCTTGCCGTTCCCTAACCCTAACCCTAGCCCAGAATGGAAACCCACCACCAGCCCTACACCTTACCCACAAGCCGTAGCCTATACCTGGCCGGTATGCTGGCACTGACCCGTGCATCAGCACGTAGCCTGACCCTCCCACGTTTCCGTACCCTCACCTGTGCCCTAAGCCTTGCCGTTCCCTAACCCTAACCCTAGCCCGGAACGGAAACCCACCACCAGCCCTACACTTTACCCTACGCCGTAGCCTACTCCTGGCCCGTACGCTGGCACTGACCCGTGCGTCAGCACGTAGCCTGACCCTCCTACGTTTCCGTACCCTCACCTGTGCCCTAAGCCTTGCCGTTCCCTAACCCTAACCCTAGCACGGAATGGAAACCCACAACCAGCCCTACACCTTACCCTACACCGTAGCCTACTCCTGGCCCGTACACTGGCACTGACCCGTGCATCAGCACGTAGCCTGACCCTCCCACGTTTCCGTACCCTCACCTGTGCCCTAAGCCTTGCCGTTCCCTAACCCTAACCCTAGCCCGGAACGGAAACCCACCACCAGCCCTACAACTTACCCCCAAGCCGTAGCCTACTCCTGGCCCGTACGCTGGCACTGACCCGTGCGTCAGCACGTAGCCTGACCCTCCCACGTTTCCGTACCCTCACCTGTGCCCTAAGCCTTGCCGTTCCCTAACCCTAACACTAGCCCGGAACGGAAACCCACCAAAAGCCCTACACGTTACCCCCAAGCCGTAGCCTACTCCTGGCCCATACGCTGGCACTGACCCGTGCGTCAGCACGTAGCCTGACCCTCCCACGTTTCTGTACCCTCACCTGTGCCCTAAGCCTTGCCGTTCCCTAACCCTAACCCTAGCCCGGAACGGAAACCCACCACCAGCCCAACAACTTACCCTCAAGCAGTAGCCTACTCCTGGCCCGTACGCTGGCACTGACCCGTGCGTCAGCATGTAGCCTGACCCTCCCACGTTTCCGTACCCTCACCTGTGCCCTAAGCATTGCCGTACCCTAACCCTAACCCTAGCCCGGAACGGAAACCCACCACCAGCCCTACACCTTACCCCCAAGCCGTAGCCTACTCCTGGCCCGTACGCTGGCACTGACCCGTGCGTCAGCACGTAGCCTGACCCTCCCACGTTTCCGTACCCTCACCTGTGCCCTAAGCCTTGCCGTTCCCTAACCCTAACCCTAGCCTAGAATGGAAACCCACCACCAGCCCTACACCTTACCCACAAGCCGTAGCCTATACCTGGCCGGTATGCTGGCACTGACCCGTGCATCAGCACGTAGCCTGACCCTCCCACGTTTCCGTACCCTCACCTGTGCCCTAAGCCTTGCCGTTCCCTAACCCTAACCCTAGCCCGGAACGGAAACCCACCACCAGCCCTACACCTTACCCTACGCCGTAGCCTACTCCTGGCCCGTACGCTGGCACTGACCCGTGCGTCAGCACGTAGCCTGACCCTCCTACGTTTCCGTACCCTCACCTGTGCCCTAAGCCTTGCCGTTCCCTAACCCTAACCCTAGCACGGAATGGAAACCCACAACCAGCCCTACACCTTACCCTACACCGTAGCCTACTCCTGGCCCGTACACTGGCACTGACCCGTGCATCAGCACGTAGCCTGACCCTCCCACGTTTCCGTACCCTCACCTGTGCCCTAAGCCTTGCCGTTCCCTAACCCTAACCCTAGCCCGGAACGGAAACCCACCACCAGCCCTACAACTTACCCCCAAGCCGTAGCCTACTCCTGGCCCGTACGCTGGCACTGACCCGTGCGTCAGCACGTAGCCTGACCCTCCCACGTTTCCGTACCCTCACCTGTGCCCTAAGCCTTGCCGTTCCCTAACCCTAACACTAGCCCGGAACGGAAACCCACCAAAAGCCCTACACGTTAGCCCCAAGCCGTAGCCTACTCCTGGCCCATACGCTGGCACTGACCCGTGCGTCAGCACGTAGCCTGACCCTCCCACGTTTCTGTACCCTCACCTGTGCCCTAAGCCTTGCCGTTCCCTAACCCTAACCCTAGCCCGGAACGGAAACCCACCACCAGCCCAACAACTTACCCTCAAGCAGTAGCCTACTCCTGGCCCGTACGCTGGCACTGACCCGTGCGTCAGCACGTAGCCTGACCCTCCCACGTTTCCGTACCCTCACCTGTGCCCTAAGCATTGCCGTACCCTAACCCTAACCCTAGCCCGGAACGGAAACCCACCACCAGCCCTACACCTTACCCCCAAGCCGTAGCCTACTCCTGGCCCGTACGCTGGCACTGACCCGTGCGTCAGCACGTAGCCTGACCCTCCCACGTTTCCGTACCCTCACCTGTGCCCTAAGCCTTGCCGTTCCCTAACCCTAACCCTAGCACGGAACGGAAACCTACCACCAGCCCTACACCTTACCCTACGCCGTAGCCTACTCCTGGCCCGTACGCTGGCACTGACCCGTGCGTCAGCACGTAGCCTGACCCTCCCACGTTTCCGTACCCTCACCTGTGCCCTAAGCCTTGCCGTTCCCTAACCCTAACCCTAGCCCGGAACGGAAACCCACCACCAGCCCTACACCTTACCCCCAAGCCGTAGCCTACTCCTGGCCCGTACGCTGGCACTGACCCGTGCGTCAGCACGTAGCCTGACCCTCCCACGTTTCCGTACCCTCACCTGTGCCCTAAGCCTTGCCGTTCCCTAACCCTAACCCTAGCCCAGAATGGAAACCCACCACCAGCCCTACACCTTACCCACAAGCCGTAGCCTATACCTGGCCGGTATGCTGGCACTGACCCGTGCATCAGCACGTAGCCTGACCCTCCCACGTTTCCGTACCCTCACCTGTGCCCTAAGCCTTGCCGTTCCCTAACCCTAACCCTAGCCCGGAACGGAAACCCACCACCAGCCCTACACCTTACCCTACGCCGTAGCCTACTCCTGGCCCGTACGCTGGCACTGACCCGTGCGTCAGCACGTAGCCTGACCCTCCTACGTTTCCGTACCCTCACCTGTGCCCTAAGCCTTGCCGTTCCCTAACCCTAACCCTAGCACGGAATGGAAACCCACAACCAGCCCTACACCTTACCCTACACCGTAGCCTACTCCTGGCCCGTACACTGGCACTGACCCGTGCATCAGCACGTAGCCTGACCCTCCCACGTTTCCGTACCCTCACCTGTGCCCTAAGCCTTGCCGTTCCCTAACCCTAACCCTAGCCCGGAACGGAAACCCACCACCAGCCCTACAACTTACCCCCAAGCCGTAGCCTACTCCTGGCCCGTACGCTGGAACTGACCCGTGCATCAGCACGTAGCCTGACCCTCCCACGTTTCCGTACCCTCACCTGTGCGCTAAGCCTTGCCGTTCCCTAACCCTAACCCTAGCCCGGAACGGAAACCCACCACCAGCCCTACACCTTACCCCCAAGCCGTAGCCTACTCCTGGCCCGTACGCTGGCACTGACCCGTGCGTCAGCACGTAGCCTGACCCTCCCACGTTTCCGTACCCTCACCTGTGCCCTAAGCCTTGCCGTTCCCTAACCCTAACCCTAGCACGGAACCGAAAACCACCACCAGCCCTACACCTTACCCCCAAGCCGTAGCCTACTCCTGGCCCGTACGCTGGCACTGACCCGTGCGTCAGCACGTAGCCTGACCCTCCCACGTTTCCGTACCCTCACCTGTGCCCTAAGCCTTGCCGTTCCCTAACCCTAACCCTAGCCCGGAACGGAAACACACCACCAGCCCTACACCTTACCCACAAGCCGTAGCCTACACCTGGCCGGTACGCTGGCACTGACCCGTGCGTCAGCACGTAGCCTGACCCTCCCACGTTTCCGTACCCTCACCTGTGCCCTAAGCCTTGCCGTTCCCTAACCCTAACCCTAGCCCGGAACGGAAACCCACCACCAGCCCTACACATTACCCTACGCCGTAGCCTACTCCTGGCCCATACGCTGGCACTGACCCGTGCGTCAGCACGTAGCCTGACCCTCCCACGTTTACGTACCCTCACCTGTGCCCTAAGCCTTGCCGTTCCCTAACCCTAACCCTAGCCCGGAACGGAAACCCACCACAAGCCCTACACCTTACCCCCAAGGCGTAGCCTACTCCTGGCCCGTAGGCTGGCACTGACCCTTGCGTCAGCACGTAGCCTGACCCTCCAACGTTTCCGTACCCTCACCTGTGCCCTAAGACTTGCCGTTCCCTAACCCTAACCCTAGCCCAGAACGGAAACCCACCACCAGCCCTACACCTTACCCCCAAGCCGTAGCCTACTCCTGGCCCGTACGCTGGCACTGACCCGTGCGTCAGCACGTAGCCTAACCCTCCCACGTTTCCGTACCCTCACCTGTGCCCTAAGCCTTGCCGTTCCCTAACCCTAACCCTAGCCCGGAACGGAAACCCACCACCAGCCCTACACCTTACCCCCAAGCCGTAGCCTACTCCTGTCCCGTACGCTGGCACTGACCCGTGCGTCAGCACGTAGCCTGACCCTCCCACGTTTCCGTACCCTCACCTGTGCCCTAAGCCTTGCCGTTCCCTAACCCTAACCCTAGCCCGGAACGGAAACCCACCACCAGCCCTACAACTTACCCCCAAGCCGTAGCCTACTCCTGGCCCGTACGCTGGCACTGACCCGTGCGTCAGCACGTAGCCTGACCCTCCCACGTTTCCGTACCCTCACCTGTGCCCTAAGCCTTGCCGTCCCCTAACCCTAACCCTAGCCCGGAACGGAAACCCACCACCAGCCCTACACCTTACCCACAAGCCGTAGCCTACTCCTGGCCCGTACGCTGGCACTGACCCGTGCGTCAGCACGTAGCCTGACCCTCCGTTTCCGTAACCTCACCTGTGCTCTAAGCCTTGCCGTTCCCTAACCCTAACTCTAGCACGGAACGGAAACCCACCACCAGCCCTGCACCTTACCCTACGCCGTAGCCTACTCCTGGCCCGTACGCTGGCACTGACCCGTGCGTCAGCACGTAGCCTGACCCTCCCACGTTTCCGTACCCTCACCTGTGCCCTAAGCCTTGCCGTTCCCTAACCCTAACCCTAGCCCGGAACGGAAACCCACCACCAGCCCTACACCTTACCCTACGCCGTAGCCTACTCCTAGCCCGTACGCTGGCACTGACCCGTGCGTCAGCACGTAGCCTGACCCTCCCACGTTTCCGTACCCTCACCTGTGCCCTAAGCCTTGCCGTTCCCTAACCCTAACCCTAGCCCGGAACGGAAACCCACCACCAGCCCTACACCTTACCCTACGCCGTAGCCTACTCCTAGCCCGTACGCTGGCACTGACACGTGCGTCAGCACGTAGCCTGACCCTCCCACGTTTCCGTACCCTCACCTGTGCCCTAAGCCTTGCCGTTCCCTAACCCTAACCCTAGCCCGGAACGGAAACCCACCACCAGCCCTACACCTTACCCTATGCCGTAGCCTACTCCTGTCCCGTACGCTGGCACTGACCCGTGCGTCAGCACGTAGTCTGACCCTCCCACGTTTCTGTACCCTCACCTGCGCCCTAAGCCTTGCCGTTCCCTAACCCTAACCCTAGCCCGGAACGGAAACCCACCACCAGCCCTACACCTTACCCTACGCCATAGCCTACTCCTGGCCCGTACGCTGGCACTGACCCGTGCGTCAGCACGTAGCCTGACCCTCCGTTTCCGTAACCTCACCTGTGCTCTAAGCCTTGCCGTTCCCTAACCCTAACTCTAGCACGGAACGGAAACCCACCACCAGCCCTGCACCTTACCCTACGCCGTAGCCTACTCCTGGCCCGTACGCTGGCACTGACCCGTGCGTCAGCACGTAGCCTGACCCTCCCACGTTTCCGTACCCTCACCTGTGCCCTAAGCCTTGCCGTTCCCTAACCCTAACCCTAGCCCGGAACGGAAACCCACCACCAGCCCTACACCTTACCCTACGCCGTAGCCTACTCCTAGCCCGTACGCTGGCACTGACCCGTGCGTCAGCACGTAGCCTGACCCTCCCACGTTTCCGTACCCTCACCTGTGCCCTAAGCCTTGCCGTTCCCTAACCCTAACCCTAGCCCGGAACGGAAACCCACCACCAGCCCTACACCTTACCCTACGCCGTAGCCTACTCCTAGCCCGTACGCTGGCACTGACCCGTGCGTCAGCACGTAGCCTGACCCTCCCACGTTTCCGTACCCTCACCTGTGCCCTAAGCCTTGCCGTTCCCTAACCCTAACCCTAGCCCGGAACGGAAACCCACCACCAGCCCTACACCTTACCCTATGCCGTAGCCTACTCCTGTCCCGTACGCTGGCACTGACCCGTGCGTCAGCACGTAGTCTGACCCTCCCACGTTTCTGTACCCTCACCTGCGCCCTAAGCCTTGCCGTTCCCTAACCCTAACCCTAGCCCGGAACGGAAACCCACCACAAGCACTACACCTTACCCTACGCCATAGCCTACTCCTGGCCCGTACGCTGGCACTGACCCGTGTGTCAGCACGAAGCCTGAACCTCACACGTTTTCATACCCTCACCTGTGCCCTAAGCTTTGCCGTTCCCTAACCCTAACCCTAGCCCGGAACGGAAACCCACCACCAGCCCTACACCTTACCGTATGCCGTAGCCTACTCCTGGCCCATACGCTGGCACTGACCCGTGCGTCAGCACGTAGCCTGAACCTCCCACGTTTCTGTACCCTCACCTGTGCCCGAAGCCTTGCCGTTCCCTAACCCTAACCCTAGCCCGGAAGGGAAACCCACCACCAGCCCTACACCTTACCCCCAAGCCATAGCCTACTCCTGGCCCGTACGCTGGCACTGACCTGTGCGTCAGCACGTAGCCTGTCCCTCCCACGTTTCCGTACCCTCACCTGTGCCCTAAGCCTTGCCGTTCCCTAACCCTAACCCTAGCCCGGAACAGAAACCCACCACCAGCCCTACATCTTACCCACAAGCCGTAGCCTACACCTGGCCGGTACGCTGGCACTGACCCGTGCGTCAGCACGTAGCCTGACCCTCCCACGTTTCCGTACCCTCACCTGTGCCCTAAGCCTTGCCGTTCCCTAACCCTATCCCTAGCCCGGAATGGAAACCCACCACCAGCCCTACACCTTACCCTACGCCGTAGCCTACTCCTGGCCCGTACGCTGGCACTGACCCGTGCGTCAGCACGTAGCCTGACCCTCCCACGTTTCCGTACCCTCACCTGTGCCCTAAGCCTTGCCGTTCCCTAACCCTAACCCTAGCCCGGAACGGAAACCCACCACCAGCCCTACACCTTACCCCCAAGCCGTAGCCTACTCCTGGCCCGTACGCTGGCACTGACCCGTGCGTCAGCACGTAGCCTGACCCTCCCACGTTTCCGTACCCTCACCTGTGCCCTAAGCCTTGCCGTTCCCTAACCCTAACCCTAGCCCGGAACGGAAACCCACCACCAGCCCTACACCTTACCCCCAAGCCGTAGCCTACTCCTGGCCCGTACGCTGGCACTGACCCGTGCGTCAGCACGTAGCCTGACCCTCCCACGTTTCCGTACCCTCACCTGTGCCCTAAGCCTTGCCGTTCCCTAACCCTAACCCTAGCCCGGAACGGAAACCCACCACCAGCCCAACAACTTACACTCAAGCAGTAGCCTACTCCTGGCCCGTACGCTGGCACTGACCCGTGCGTCAGCACGTAGCCTGACCCTCCCACGTTTCCGTACCCTCACCTGTGCCCTAAGCATTGCCGTACCCTAACCCTAACCCTATCCCGGAACGGAAACCCACCACCAGCCCTACACCTTACCCCTAAGCCGTAGCGTACTCCTGACCCGTACGCTGGCACTGACCCGTGCGTCAGCACGTAGCCTGACCCTCCCACGTTTCCGTACCCTCACCTGTGCCCTAAGCCTTGCCGTTCCCTAACCCTAACCCTAGCACGGAACGGAAACCCACCACCAGCCCTACACCTTACCGTACGCCGTAGCCTACTCCTGGCCCGTACGCTGGCACTGACCCGTGCGTCAGCACGTAGCCTGACCCTCCCACGTTTCCGTACCCTCACCTGTGCCCTAAGCCTTGCCGTTCCCTAACCCTAACCCTAGCCCGGAACGGAAACCCACCACCAGCCCTACACCTTACCCCCAAGCCGTAGCCTACTCCTGGCCCGTACGCTGGCACTGACCCGTGCGTCAGCACGTAGCCTGACCCTCCCACGTTTCCGTACCCTCACCTGTGCCCTAAGCCTTGCCGTTCCCTAACCCTAACCCTAGCCCAGAATGGAAACCCACCACCAGCCCTACACCTTACCCACAAGCCGTAGCCTATACCTGGCCGGTATGCTGGCACTGACCCGTGCATCAGCACGTAGCCTGACCCTCCCACGTTTCCGTACCCTCACCTGTGCCCTAAGCCTTGCCGTTCCCTAACCCTAACCCTAGCCCGGAACGGAAACCCACCACCAGCCCTACACTTTACCCTACGCCGTAGCCTACTCCTGGCCCGTACGCTGGCACTGACCCGTGCGTCAGCACGTAGCCTGACCCTCCTACGTTTCCGTACCCTCACCTGTGCCCTAAGCCTTGCCGTTCCCTAACCCTAACCCTAGCACGGAATGGAAACCCACAACCAGCCCTACACCTTACCCTACACCGTAGCCTATTCCTGGCCCGTACACTGGCACTGACCCGTGCATCAGCACGTAGCCTGACCCTCCCACGTTTCCGTACCCTCACCTGTGCCCTAAGCCTTGCCGTTCCCTAACCCTAACCCTAGCCCGGAACGGAAACCCACCACCAGCCCTACAACTTACCCCCAAGCCGTAGCCTACTCCTGGCCCGTACGCTGGCACTGACCCGTGCGTCAGCACGTAGCCTGACCCTCCCACGTTTCCGTACCCTCACCTGTGCCCTAAGCCTTGCCGTTCCCTAACCCTAACACTAGCCCGGAACGGAAACCCACCAAAAGCCCTACACGTTACCCCCAAGCCGTAGCCTACTCCTGGCCCATACGCTGGCACTGACCCGTGCGTCAGCACGTAGCCTGACCCTCCCACGTTTCTGTACCCTCACCTGTGCCCTAAGCCTTGCCGTTCCCTAACCCTAACCCTAGCCCGGAACGGAAACCCACCACCAGCCCAACAACTTACCCTCAAGCAGTAGCCTACTCCTGGCCCGTACGCTGGCACTGACCCGTGCGTCAGCACGTAGCCTGACCCTCCCACGTTTCCGTACCCTCACCTGTGCCCTAAGCATTGCCGTACCCTAACCCTAACCCTAGCCCGGAACGGAAACCCACCACCAGCCCTACACCTTACCCCCAAGCCGTAGCCTACTCCTGGCCCGTACGCTGGCACTGACCCGTGCGTCAGCACATAGCCTGACCCTCCCACGTTTCCGTACCCTCACCTGTGCCCTAAGCCTTGCCGTTCCCTAACCCTAACCCTAGCACGGAACGGAAACCTACCACCAGCCCTACACCTTACCCTACGCCGTAGCCTACTCCTGGCCCGTACGCTGGCACTGACCCGTGCGTCAGCACGTAGCCTGACCCTCCCACGTTTCCGTACCCTCACCTGTGCCCTAAGCCTTGCCGTTCCCTAACCCTAACCCTAGCCCGGAACGGAAACCCACCACCAGCCCTACACCTTACCCCCAAGCCGTAGCCTACTCCTGGCCCGTACGCTGGCACTGACCCGTGCGTCAGCACGTAGCCTGACCCTCCCACGTTTCCGTACCCTCACCTGTGCCCTAAGCCTTGCCGTTCCCTAACCCTAACCCTAGCCCAGAATGGAAACCCACCACCAGCCCTACACCTTACCCACAAGCCGTAGCCTATACCTGGCCGGTATGCTGGCACTGACCCGTGCATCAGCACGTAGCCTGACCCTCCCACGTTTCCGTACCCTCACCTGTGCCCTAAGCCTTGCCGTTCCCTAACCCTAACCCTAGCCCGGAACGGAAACCCACCACCAGCCCTACACCTTACCCTACGCCGTAGCCTACTCCTGGCCCGTACGCTGGCACTGACCCGTGCGTCAGCACGTAGCCTGACCCTCCTACGTTTCCGTACCCTCACCTGTGCCCTAAGCCTTGCCGTTCCCTAACCCTAACCCTAGCACGGAATGGAAACCCACAACCAGCCCTACACCTTACCCTACACCGTAGCCTACTCCTGGCCCGTACACTGGCACTGACCCGTGCATCAGCACGTAGCCTGACCCTCCCACGTTTCCGTACCCTCACCTGTGCCCTAAGCCTTGCCGTTCCCTAACCCTAACCCTAGCCCGGAACGGAAACCCACCACCAGCCCTACAACTTACCCCCAAGCCGTAGCCTACTCCTGGCCCGTACGCTGGAACTGACCCGTGCATCAGCACGTAGCCTGACCCTCCCACGTTTCCGTACCCTCACCTGTGCGCTAAGCCTTGCCGTTCCCTAACCCTAACCCTAGCCCGGAACGGAAACCCACCACCAGCCCTACACCTTACCCCCAAGCCGTAGCCTACTCCTGGCCCGTACGCTGGCACTGACCCGTGCGTCAGCACGTAGCCTGACCCTCCCACGTTTCCGTACCCTCACCTGTGCCCTAAGCCTTGCCGTTCCCTAACCCTAACCCTAGCACGGAACCGAAAACCACCACCAGCCCTACACCTTACCCCCAAGCCGTAGCCTACTCCTGGCCCGTACGCTGGCACTGACCCGTGCGTCAGCACGTAGCCTGACCCTCCCACGTTTCCGTACCCTCACCTGTGCCCTAAGCCTTGCCGTTCCCTAACCCTAACCCTAGCCCGGAACGGAAACACACCACCAGCCCTACACCTTACCCACAAGCCGTAGCCTACACCTGGCCGGTACGCTGGCACTGACCCGTGCGTCAGCACGTAGCCTGACCCTCCCACGTTTCCGTACCCTCACCTGTGCCCTAAGCCTTGCCGTTCCCTAACCCTAACCCTAGCCCGGAACGGAAACCCACCACCAGCCCTACACCTTACCCTACGCCGTAGCCTACTCCTGGCCCATACGCTGGCACTGACCCGTGCGTCAGCACGTAGCCTGACCCTCCCACGTTTACGTACCCTCACCTGTGCCCTAAGCCTTGCCGTTCCCTAACCCTAACCCTAGCCCGGAACGGAAACCCACCACAAGCCCTACACCTTACCCCCAAGGCGTAGCCTACTCCTGGCCCGTAGGCTGGCACTGACCCTTGCGTCAGCACGTAGCCTGACCCTCCAACGTTTCCGTACCCTCACCTGTGCCCTAAGACTTGCCGTTCCCTAACCCTAACCCTAGCCCAGAACGGAAACCCACCACCAGCCCTACACCTTACCCCCAAGCCGTAGCCTACTCCTGGCCCGTACGCTGGCACTGACCCGTGCGTCAGCACGTAGCCTAACCCTCCCACGTTTCCGTACCCTCACCTGTGCCCTAAGCCTTGCCGTTCCCTAACCCTAACCCTAGCCCGGAACGGAAACCCACCACCAGCCCTACACCTTACCCCCAAGCCGTAGCCTACTCCTGTCCCGTACGCTGGCACTGACCCGTGCGTCAGCACGTAGCCTGACCCTCCCACGTTTCCGTACCCTCACCTGTGCCCTAAGCCTTGCCGTTCCCTAACCCTAACCCTAGCCCGGAACGGAAACCCACCACCAGCCCTACAACTTACCCCCAAGCCGTAGCCTACTCCTGGCCCGTACGCTGGCACTGACCCGTGCGTCAGCACGTAGCCTGACCCTCCCACGTTTCCGTACCCTCACCTGTGCCCTAAGCCTTGCCGTCCCCTAACCCTAACCCTAGCCCGGAACGGAAACCCACCACCAGCCCTACACCTTACCCACAAGCCGTAGCCTACTCCTGGCCCGTACGCTGGCACTGACCCGTGCGTCAGCACGTAGCCTGACCCTCCGTTTCCGTAACCTCACCTGTGCTCTAAGCCTTGCCGTTCCCTAACCCTAACTCTAGCACGGAACGGAAACCCACCACCAGCCCTGCACCTTACCCTACGCTGTAGCCTACTCCTGGCCCGTACGCTGGCACTGACCCGTGCGTCAGCACGTAGCCTGACCCTCCCACGTTTCCGTACCCTCACCTGTGCCCTAAGCCTTGCCGTTCCCTAACCCTAACCCTAGCCCGGAACGGAAACCCACCACCAGCCCTACACCTTACCCTACGCCGTAGCCTACTCCTAGCCCGTACGCTGGCACTGACCCGTGCGTCAGCACGTAGCCTGACCCTCCCACGTTTCCGTACCCTCACCTGTGCCCTAAGCCTTGCCGTTCCCTAACCCTAACCCTAGCCCGGAACGGAAACCCACCACCAGCCCTACACCTTACCCTACGCCGTAGCCTACTCCTAGCCCGTACGCTGGCACTGACCCGTGCGTCAGCACGTAGCCTGACCCTCCCACGTTTCCGTACCCTCACCTGTGCCCTAAGCCTTGCCGTTCCCTAACCCTAACCCTAGCCCTGAACGGAAACCCACCACCAGCCCTACACCTTACCCTATGCCGTAGCCTACTCCTGTCCCGTACGCAGGCACTGACCCGTGCGTCAGCACGTAGTCTGACCCTCCCACGTTTCTGTACCCTCACCTGCGCCCTAAGCCTTGCCGTTCCCTAACCCTAACCCTAGCCCGGAACGGAAACCCACCACAAGCACTACACCTTACCCTACGCCATAGCCTACTCCTGGCCCGTACGCTGGCACTGACCCGTGTGTCAGCACGAAGCCTGAACCTCACACGTTTTCATACCCTCACCTGTGCCCTAAGCTTTGCCGTTCCCTAACCCTAACCCTAGCCCGGAACGGAAACCCACCACCAGCCCTACACCTTACCGTATGCCGTAGCCTACTCCTGGCCCATACGCTGGCACTGACCCGTGCGTCAGCACGTAGCCTGAACCTCCCACGTTTCTGTACCCTCACTTGTGCCCTAAGCCTTGCCGTTCCCTAACCCTAACCCTAGCCCGGAAGGGAAACCCACCACCAGCCCTACACCTTACCCCCAAGCCATAGCCTACTCCTGGCCCGTACGCTGGCACTGACCTGTGCGTCAGCACGTAGCCTGTCCCTCCCACGTTTCCGTACCCTCACCTGTGCCCTAAGCCTTGCCGTTCCCTAACCCTAACCCTAGCCCGGAACAGAAACCCACCACCAGCCCTACATCTTACCCACAAGCCGTAGCCTACACCTGGCCGGTACGCTGGCACTGACCCGTGCGTCAGCACGTAGCCTGACCCTCCCACGTTTCCGTACCCTCACCTGTGCCCTAAGCCTTGCCGTTCCCTAACCCTATCCCTAGCCCGGAATGGAAACCCACCACCAGCCCTACACCTTACCCTACGCCGTAGCCTACTCCTGGCCCGTACGCTGGCACTGACCCGTGCGTCAGCACGTAGCCTGACCCTCCCACGTTTCCATACCCTCACCTGTGCCCTAAGCCTTGCCGTTCCCTAACCCTAACCCTAGCCCGGAACGGAAACCCACCACCAGCCCTACACCTTACCCCCAAGCCGTAGCCTACTCCTGGCCCGTACCCTGGCACTGACCCGTGCGTCAGCACGTAGCCTGACCCTCCCACGTTTCCGTACCCTCACCTGTGCCCTAAGCCTTGCCGTTCCCTAACCCTAACCCTAGCCCGGAACGGAAACCCACCACCAGCCCTACAACTTACCCCCAAGCCGTAGCCTACTCCTGGCCCGTACGCTGGCACTGACCCGTGCGTCAGCACGTAGCCTGACCCTCCCACGTTTCCGTACCCTCACCTGTGCCCTAAGCCTTGCCGTTCCCTAACCCTAACCCTAGACCAGAACGGAAACCCACCACCAGCCCAACACCTTACCCCCAAGCCGTAGCCTACTCCTGGCCCGTACGCTGGCACTGACCCATGCGTCAACACGTAGCCTGACCCTCCCACGTTTCCGTACCCTCACCTGTGCTCTAAGCCTTGCCGTTCCCTAACCCTAACTCTAGCATGGAACGGAAACCCACCACCAGCCCTGCACCTTTCCCTACACCGTAGCCTACTCCTGGCCCGTACGCTGGCACTGACCCGTGCGTCAGCACGTAGCCTGACGCTCCCACGTTTCTGTACCCTCACCTGTGCCCTAAGCCTTGCCGTTCCCTAACCCTAACCCTAGCCCGGAACGGAAACCCACCACCAACCCTACACCTTACCCCCAAGCCGTAGCCTACTCCTGGCCCGTACGCTGGCACTGACCCGTGCGTCAGCACGTAGCCTGACCCTCCCACGTTTCCGTACCCTCACCTGTGCCCTAAGCCTTGCCGTTCCCTAACCCTAACCCTAGCCTGGAACGGAAACCCACCACCAGCCCTACACCTTACCCCCATGCCGTAGCCTACACCTGGCCTGTACGCTGGCACTGACACGTGCGTCAGCACGTAGCCTGACCCTCCCACGTTTCCGTACCCTCACCTGTGCCCTAAGCCTTGCCGTTCCCTAACCCTAACCCTAGCCCGGAACGGAAATCCACCACCAGCCCTACACCTTACCCTACGCCGTAGCCTACTCCTGGCCCGTACGCTGGCACTGACTCGTGCGTCAGCACGTAGCCTGACCCTCCCACGTTTCGGTACCCTCACCTGTGCCCTAAGCCTTGCTGTTCCCTAACCCTAACCCTAGCCCGGAACGGAAAACCACCAAAAGCCCTACACGTTACCCCCAAGCCGTAGCCTACTCCTGGCCCGTACGCTGGCACTGACCCGTGCGTCAGCACGTAGCCTGACCCTCCCACGTTTCCGTACCCTCACCTGTGCCCTAAGCCTTGCCGTTCCCTAACCCTAACCCTAGCCCGGAACGGAAACCCACCACCAGCCCTACACCTTACCCCCAAGCCGTAGCCTACTCCTGGCCCGTACGCTGGCACTGACCCGTGCGTCAGCACGTAGCCTGACCCTCCCACGTTTCCGTACCCTCACCTGTGCCCTAAGCCTTGCCGTTCCCTAACCCTAACCTTAGCACGGAACGGAAACCCACCACCAGCCCTACACCTTACCCTACGCCGTAGCCTACTCCTTGCCCGTACGCTGGCACTGACCCGTGCGTCAGCACGTAGCCTGACCCTCCCACGTTTCCGTTCCCTCACCTGTGCCCTAAGCCTTGCCGTTCCCTAACCCTATCCCTAGCCCGGAATGGAAACCCACCACCAGCCCTACACCTTACCCTACGCCGTAGCCTACTCCTGGCCCGTACGCTGGCACTGACCCGTGCGTCAGCACGTAGCCTGACCCTCCCACGTTTCCGTACCCTCACATGTGCCCTAAGCCTTGCCGTTCCCTAACCCTAACCCTAGCCCGGAACGGAAACCCACCACCAGCCCTACACCTTACCCCCAAGCCGTAGCCTACTCCTGGCCCGTACGCTGGCACTGACCCGTGCGTCAGCACGTAGCCTGACCCTCCCACGTTTCCGTACCCTCACCTGTGCCCTAAGCCTTGCCGTTCCCTAACCCTAACCCTAGCCCGGAACGGAAACCCACCACCAGCCCTACAACTTACCCCCAAGCCGTAGCCTACTCCTGGCCCGTACGCTGGCACTGACCCGTGCGTCAGCACGTAGCCTGACCCTCCCACGTTTCCGTACCCTCACCTGTGCCCTAAGCCTTGCCGTTCCCTAACCCTAACCCTAGACCGGAACGGAAACCCACCACCAGCCCAACACCTTACCCCCAAGCCGTAGCCTACTCCTGGCCCGTACGCTGGCACTGACCCGTGCGTCAGCACGTAGCCTGACCCTCCCACGTTTCCGTACCCTCACCTGTGCTCTAAGCCTTGCCGTTCCCTAACCCTAACTCTAGCATGGAACGGAAACCCACCACCAGCCCTGCACCTTTCCCTACACCGTAGCCTACTCCTGGCCCGTACGCTGGCACTGACCCGTGCGTCAGCACGTAGCCTGACGCTCCCACGTTTCTGTACCCTCACCTGTGCCCTAAGCCTTGCCGTTCCCTAACCCTAACCCTAGCCCGGAACGGAAACCCACCACCAACCCTACACCTTACCCCCAAGCCGTAGCCTACTCCTGGCCCGTACGCTGGCACTGACCCGTGCGTCAGCACGTAGCCTAACCCTCCCACGTTTCTGTACGCTCACCTGTGCCCTAAGCCTTGCCGTTCCCTAACCCTAACCCTAGCCTGGAACGGAAACCCACCACCAGCCCTACACCTTACCCCCATGCCGTAGCCTACACCTGGCCTGTACGCTGGCACTGACACGTGCATCAGCACGTAGCCTGACCCTCCCACGTTTCCGTACCCTCACCTGTGCCCTAAGCCTTGCCGTTCCCTAACCCTAACCCTAGCCCGGAACGGAAATCCACCACCAGCCCTACACCTTACCCTACGCCGTAGCCTACTCCTGGCCCGTACGCTGGCACTGACCCGTGCGTCAGCACGTAGCCTGACCCTCCCACGTTTCGGTACCCTCACCTGTGCCCTAAGCCTTGCTGTTCCCTAACCCTAACCCTAGCCCGGAACGGAAAACCACCAAAAGCCCTACACGTTACCCCCAAGCCGTAGCCTACTCCTGGCCCGTACGCTGGCACTGACCCGTGCGTCAGCACGTAGCCTGACCCTCCCACGTTTCCGTACCCTCACCTGTGCCCTAAGCCTTGCCGTTCCCTAACCCTAACCCTAGCCCGGAACGGAAACCCACCACCAGCCCTACACCTTACCCCCAAGCCGTAGCCTACTCCTGGCCCGTACGCTGGCACTGACCCGTGCGTCAGCACGTAGCCTGACCCTCCCACGTTTCCGTACCCTCACCTGTGCCCTAAGCCTTGCCGTTCCCTAACCCTAACCTTAGCACGGAACGGAAACCCACCACCAGCCCTACACCTTACCCTACGCCGTAGCCTACTCCTTGCCCGTACGCTGGCACTGACCCGTGCGTCAGCACGTAGCCTGACCCTCCCACGTTTCCGTACCCTCACCTGTGCCCTAAGCCTTGCCGTTCCCTAACCCTAACCCTAGCCCGGAACGGAAACCCACCACCAGCCCTACGCCTTAACCACAAGCCGTAGCCTACTCCTGGCCCGTACGCTGGCACTGACCCGTGCGTCAGCACGTAGCCTGACCCTCCCACGTTTCCGTACCCTCACCTGTGCCCTAAGCCTTGCCGTTCCCTAACCCTAACCCTAGCCCAGAATGGAAACCCACCACCAGCCCTACACCTTACCCACAAGCCGTAGCCTATACCTGGCCGGTACGCTGGCACTGACCCGTGCATCAGCACGTAGCCTGACCCTCCCACGTTTCCGTACCCTCACCTGTGCCCTAAGCCTTGCCGTTCCCTAACCCTAACCCTAGCCCGGAACGGAAACCCACCACCAGCCCTACACCTTACCCTACGCCGTAGCCTACTCCTGGCCCGTACGCTGGCACTGACCCGTGCGTCAGCACGTAGCCTGACCCTCCTACGTTTCCGTACCCTCACCTGTGCCCTAAGCCTTGCCGTTCCCTAACCCTAACCCTAGCCCGGAACGGAAACCCACCACCAGCCCTACACCTTACCCCCAAGCCGTAGCCTACTCCTGGCCCGTACGCTGGCACTGACCCGTGCGTCAGCACGTAGCCTGACCCTCCCACGTTTCCGTACCGTCACCTGTGCCCTAAGCCTTGCCGTTCCCTAACCCTAACCCTAGCCCGGAACGGAAACCCACCACCAGCCCTACAACTTACCCCCAAGCCGTAGCCTACTCCTGGCCCGTACGCTGGCACTGACCCGTGCGTCAGCACGTAGCCTGACCCTCCCACGTTTCCGTACCCTCACCTGTGCCCTAAGCCTTGCCGTTCCCTAAAGCTAACCCTAGACCGGAACGGAAACCCACCACCAGCCCAACACCTTACCCCCAAGCCGTAGCCTACTCCTGGCCCGTACGCTGACACTGACCCATGCGTCAGCACGTAGCCTGACCCTCCCACGTTTCCGTACCCTCACCTGTGCTCTAAGCCTTGCCGTTCCCTAACCCTAACTCTAGCATGGAACGGAAACCCACCACCAGCCCTGCACCTTTCCCTACACCGTAGCCTACTCCTGGCCCGTACGCTGGCACTGACCCGTGCGTCAGCACGTAGCCTGACGCTCCCACGTTTCTGTACCCTCACCTGTGCCCTAAGCCTTGCCGTTCCCTAACCCTAACCCTAGCCCGGAACGGAAACCCACCACCAACCCTACACCTTACCACCAAGCCGTAGCCTACTCCTGGCCCGTACACTGGCACTGACCCGTGCGTCAGCACGTAGCCTAACCCTCCCACGTTTCTGTACCCTCACCTGTGCCCTAAGCCTTGCCGTTCCCTAACCCTAACCCTAGCCTGGAACCGAAACCCACCACCAGCCCTACACCTTACCCCCATGCCGTAGCCTACACCTGGCCTGTACGCTGGCACTGACACGTGCGTCAGCACGTAGCCTGACCCTCCCACGTTTCCGTACCCTCACCTGTGCCCTAAGCCTTGCCGTTCCCTAACCCTAACCCTAGCCCGGAACGGAAATCCACCACCAGCCCTACACCTTACCCTACGCCGTAGCCTACTCCTGGCCCGTACGCTGGCACTGACCCGTGCGTCAGCACGTAGCCTGACCCTCCCACGTTTCGGTACCCTCACCTGTGCCCTAAGCCTTGCTGTTCCCTAACCCTAACCCTAGCCCGGAACGGAAAACCACCAAAAGCCCTACACGTTACCCCCAAGCCATAGCCTACTCCTGGCCCGTACGCTGGCACTGACCCGTGCGTCAGCACGTAGCCTGACCCTCCCACGTTTCCGTACCCTCACCTGTGCCCTAAGCCTTGCCGTTCCCTAACCCTAACCCTAGCCCGGAACGGAAACCCACCACCAGCCCTACAACTTACCCCCAAGCCGTAGCCTACTCCTGGCCCGTACGCTGGCACTGACCCGTGCGTCAGCACGTAGCCTGACCCTCCCACGTTTCCGTACCCTCACCTGTGCCCTAAGCCTTGCCGTTCCCTAACCCTAACCCTAGCTCGGAACGGAAACCCACCACCAGCCCTACACCTTACCCTACGCCGTAGCCTACTCCTTGCCCGTACGCTGGCACTGACCCGTGCGTCAGCACGTAGCCTGACCCTCCCACGTTTCCGTACCCTCACCTGTGCCCTAAGCCTTGCCGTTCCCTAACCCTAACCCTAGCCCGGAACGGAAACCCACCACCAGCCCTACACCTTAACCACAAGCCGTAGCCTACTCCTGGCCCGTACGCTGGCACTGACCCGTGCGTCAGCACGTAGCCTGACCCTCCCACGTTTCCGTACCCTCACCTGTGCCCTAAGCCTTGCCGTTCCCTAACCCTAACCCTCGCCCAGAATGGAAACCCACCACCAGCCCTACACCTTACCCACAAGCCGTAGCCTATACCTGGCCGGTACGCTGGCACTGACCCGTGCATCAGCACGTAGCCTGACCCTCCCACGTTTCCGTACCCTCACCTGTGCCCTAAGCCTTGCCGTTCCCTAACCCTAACCCTAGCCCGGAACGGAAACCCACCACCAGCCCTACACCTTACCCTACGCCGTAGCCTACTCCTGGCCCGTACGCTGGCACTGACCCGTGCGTCAGCACGTAGCCTGACCCTCCTACGTTTCCGTACCGTCACCTGTGCCCTAAGCCTTGCCGTTCCCTAACCCTAACCCTAGCCCGGAACGGAAACCCACCACCAGCCCTACATCTTACCCCCAAGCCGTAGCCTACTCCTGGCCCGTACGCTGGCACTGACTCGTGCGTCAGCACGTAGCCTGACCCTCCCACGTTTCCGTACCCTCACCTGTGCCCTAAGCCTTGCCGTCCCCTAACCCTAACCCTAGCCCGGAACGGAAACCCACCACCAGCCCTACACCTTACCCACAAGCCGTAGCCTACACCTGGCCGGTACGCTGGCACTGACCCGTGCGTCAGCACGTAGCCTGACCCTCCCATGTTTCCGTACCCTCACCTGTGCCCTAAGCCTTGCCGTTCCCTAACCCTAACCCTAGCCCGGAACGGAAACCCACAACCAGCCCTACACATTACCCTACGCCGTAGCCTACTCCTGGCCCATACGCTGGCACTGACCCGTGCGTCAGCACGTAGCCTTACCCTCCCACGTTTACATACCCTCACCTGTGCCCTAAGCCTTGCCGTTCCCTAACCCTAACCCTAGCCCGGAACGGAAACCCACCACCAGCCCTACACCTTACCCCCAATGCGTAGCCTACTCCTGGCCCGTAGGCTGGCACTGACCCTTGCGTCAGCACGTAGCCTGACCCTCCAACGTTTCCGTACCCTCACCTGTGCCCTAAGACTTGCCGTTCCCTAACCCTAACCCTAGCCCAGAACGGGAACCCACCACCAGCCCTACAACTTACCCCCAAGCCGTAGCCTACTCCTGGCCCGTACGCTGGCACTGACCCGTGCGTCAGCACGTAGCCTAACCCTCCCACGTTTCCGTACCCTCACCTGTGCCCTAAGCCTTGCCGTTCCCTAACCCTAACCCTAGCCCGGAACGGAAACCCACCACCAGCCCTACACCTTACCCCCAAGCCGTAGCCTACTCCTGGCCCGTACGCTGGCACTGACCCGTGCGTCAGCACGTAGCCTGACCCTCCCACGTTTCCGTACCCTCACCTGTGCCCTAAGCCTTGCCGTTCCCTACCCCTAACCCTAGCCCGGAACGGAAACCCACCACCAGCCCTACAACTTACCCCCAAGCCGTAGCCTACTCCTGGCCCGTACGCTGGCACTGACCCGTGCGTCAGCACGTAGCCTGACCCTCCCACGTTTCCGTACCCTCACCTGTGCCCTAAGCCTTGCCGTCCCCTAACCCTAACCCTAGCCCGGAACGGAAACCCACCACCAGCCCTACACCTTACCCACAAGCCGTAGCCTACTCCTGGCCCGTACGCTGGCACTGACCCGTGCGTCAGCACGTAGCCTGACCCTCCGTTTCCGTAACCTCACCTGTGCTCTAAGCCTTGCCGTTCCCTAACCCTAACTCTAGCACGGAACGGAAACCCACCACCAGCCCTGCACCTTACCCTACGCCGTAGCCTACTCCTGGCCAGTACGCTGGCACTGACCCGTGCGTCAGCACGTAGCCTGACCCTCCCACGTTTCCGTACCCTCACCTGTGCCCTAAGCCTTGCCGTTCCCTAACCCTAACCCTAGCCCGGAACGGAAACCCACCACCAGCCCTACACCTTACCCTACGCCGTAGCCTACTCCTGGCCCGTACGCTGGCACTGACCCATGCGTCAGCACGTAGCCTGACCCTCCCACGTTTCCGTACCCTCACCTGTGCCCTAAGCCTTGCCGTTCCCTAACCCTAACCCTAGCCCGGAACGGAAAACCACCACCAGCCCTACACCTTACCCTACGCTGTAGCCTAATCCTAGCCCGTACGCTGGCACTGACCCGTGCGTCAGCACGTAGCCTGACCCTCCCACGTTTCCGTACCCTCACCTGTGCCCTAAGCCTTGCCGTTCCCTAACCCTAACACTAGCCCGGAACGGAAACCCACCACCAGCCCTACAACTTACCCCCAAGCCGTAGCCTACTCCTGGCTCGTACGCTGGCACTGACCCATGCGTCAGCACGTAGCCTGACCCTCCCACGTTTCCGTACACTCACCTGTGCCCTAAGCCTTGCCGTTCCCTAACCCTAACCCTAGCCCGGAACGGAAACCCACCCCCAGCCCTACACCTTACCCCCAAGCCGTAGCCTACTCCTGGCCCGTACGCTGGCACTGACCCGTGCGTCAGCACGTAGCCTGACCCTCCCACGTTTCCGTACCCTCACCTGTGCCCTAAGCCTTGCCGTTCCCTAACCCTAACCCTAGCCCGGAACGGAAACCCACCACCAGCCCTACAACTTACCCCCAAGCAGTAGCCTACTCCTGGCCCGTACGCTGGCACTGACCTCTGCGTCAGCATGTAGCCTGTCCCTCCCACGTTTCCGTACCCTCACCTGTGCCCTAAGCCTTGCCGTTCCCTAACCCTAACCCTAGCCCGGAACGGAAACCCACCACCAGCCCTACACCTTACCCTATGCCGTAGCCTACTCCTGTCCCGTACGCTGGCACTGACCCGTGCGTCAGCACGTAGCCTGACCCTCCCACGTTTCTGTACCCTCACCTGCGCCCTAAGCCTTGCCGTTCCCTAACCCTAACCCTAGCCCGGAACGGAAACCCACCACCAGCCCTACACCTTACCGTATGCCGTAGCCTACTCCTGGCCCATACGCTGGCACTGACCCGTGCGTCAGCACGTAGCCTGAACCTCCCACGTTTCTGTACCCTCACCTGTGCCCGAAGCCTTGCCGTTCCCTAACCCTAACCCTAGCCCGGAAGGGAAACCCACCACCAGCCCTACACCTTACCCCCAAGCCATAGCCTACTCCTGGCCCGTACGCTGGCACTGACCTGTGCGTCAGCACGTAGCCTGTCCCTCCCACGTTTCCGTACCCTCACCTGTGCCCTAAGCCTTGCCGTTCCCTAACCCTAACCCTAGCCCGGAACAGAAACCCACCACCAGCCCTACATCTTACCCACAAGCCGTAGCCTACACCTGGCCGGTACGCTGGCACTGACCCGTGCGTCAGCACGTAGCCTGACCCTCCCACGTTTCCGTACCCTCACCTGTGCCCTAAGCCTTGCCGTTCCCTAACCCTATCCCTAGCCCGGAATGGAAACCCACCACCAGCCCTACACCTTACCCTACGCCGTAGCCTACTCCTGGCCCGTACGCTGGCACTGACCCGTGCGTCAGCACGTAGCCTGACCCTCCCACGTTTCCGTACCCTCACCTGTGCCCTAAGCCTTGCCGTTCCCTAACCCTAACCCTAGCCCGGAACGGAAACCCACCACCAGCCCTACAACTTACCCCCAAGCCGTAGCCTACTCCTGGCCCGTACGCTGGCACTGACCCGTGCGTCAGCACGTAGCCTGACCCTCCCACGTTTCCGTACCCTCACCTGTGCCCTAAGCCTTGCCGTTCCCTAACCCTAACCCTAGCCCGGAACGGAAACCCACCACCAGCCCTACAACTTACCCCCAAGCCGTAGCCTACTCCTGGCCCGTACGCTGGCACTGACCCGTGCGTCAGCACGTAGCCTGACCCTCCCACGTTTCCGTACCCTCACCTGTGCCCTAAGCCTTGCCGTTCCCTAACCCTAACCCTAGCCCGGAACGGAAACCCACCACCAGCCCTACAACTTACCCCCAAGCCGTAGCCTACTCCTGGCCCGTACGCTGGCACTGACCCGTGCGTCAGCACGTAGCCTGACCCTCCCACGTTTCCGTACCCTCACCTGTGCCCTAAGCCTTGCCGTTCCCTAACCCTAACCCTAGCCCGGAACGGAAACCCACCACCAGCCCTACAACTTACCCCCAAGCCGTAGCCTACTCCTGGCCCGTACGCTGGCACTGACCCGTGCGTCAGCACGTAGCCTGACCCTCCCACGTTTCCGTACCCTCACCTGTGCCCTAAGCCTTGCCGTTCCCTAACCCTAACCCTAGCCCGGAACGGAAACCCACCACCAGCCCTACAACTTACCCCCAAGCCGTAGCCTACTCCTGGCCCGTACGCTGGCACTGACCCGTGCGTCAGCACGTAGCCTGACCCTCCCACGTTTCCGTACCCTCACCTGTGCCCTAAGCCTTGCCGTTCCCTAACCCTAACCCTAGACCGGAACGGAAACCCACCACCAGCCCAACACCTTACCCCCAAGCCGTAGCCTACTCCTGGCCCGTACGCTGGCACTGACAAATGCGTCAACACGTAGCCTGACCCTCCCACGTTTCCGTACCCTCACCTGTGCTCTAAGCCTTGCCGTTCCCTAACCCTAACTCTAGCATGGAACGGAAACCCACCACCAGCCCTGCACCTTTCCCTACACCGTAGCCTACTCCTGGCCCGTACGCTGGCACTGACCCGTGCGTCAGCACGTAGCCTGACGCTCCCACGTTTCTGTACCCTCAACTGTGCCCTAAGCCTTGCCGTTCCCTAACCCTAACCCTAGCCCGGAACGGAAACCCACCACCAACCCTACACCTTACCCCCAAGCCGTAGCCTACTCCTGGCCCGTACGCTGGCACTGACCCGTGCGTCAGCACGTAGCCTAACCCTCCCACGTTTCTGTACCCTCACCTGTGCCCTAAGCCTTGCCGTTCCCTAACCCTAACCCTAGCCTGGAACGGAAACCCACCACCAGCCGTACACCTTACCCCCATGCTGTAGCCTACACCTGGCCTGTACGCTGGCACTGACACGTGCGTCAGCACGTAGCCTGACCCTCCCACGTTTCCGTACCCTCACCTGTGCCCTAAGCCTTGCCGTTCCCTAACCCTAACCCTAGCCCGGAACGGAAATCCACCACCAGCCCTACACCTTACCCTACACCGTAGCCTACTCCTGGCCCGTACGCTGGCACTGACCCGTGCGTCAGCACGTAGCCTGACCCTCCCACGTTTCGGTACCCTCACCTGTGCCCTAAGCTTTGCTGTTCCCTAACCCTAACCCTAGCCCGGAACGGAAAACCACCAAAAGCCCTACACGTTACCCCCAAGCCGTAGCCTACTCCTGGCCCGTACGCTGGCACTGACCCGTGCGTCAGCACGTAGCCTGACCCTCCCACGTTTCCGTACCCTCACCTGTGCCCTAAGCCTTGCCGTTCCCTAACCCTAACCCTAGCCCGGAACGGAAACCCACCACCAGCCCTACACCTTACCCCCAAGCCGTAGCCTACTCCTGGCCCGTACGCTGGCACTGACCCGTGCGTCAGCACGTAGCCTGACCCTCCCACGTTTCCGTACCCTCACCTGTGCCCTAAGCCTTGCCGTTCCCTAACCCTAACCCTAGCCCGGAACGGAAACCCACCACCAGCCCTACACCTTACCCTACGCCGTAGCCTACTCCTTGCCCGTACGCTGGCACTGACCCGTGCGTCAGCACGTAGCCTGACCCTCCCACGTTTCCGTACCCTCACCTGTGCCCTAAGCCTTGCAGTTCCCTAACCCTATCCCTAGCCCGGAATGGAAAACCACCACCAGCCCTACACCTTACCCTACGCCGTAGCCTACTCCTGGCCCGTACGCTGGCACTGACCCGTGCGTCAGCACGTAGCCTGACCCTCCCACGTTTCCGTACCCTCACCTGTGCCCTAAGCCTTGCCGTTCCCTAAACCTAACCCTAGCCCGGAACGGAAACCCACCACCAGCCCTACACCTTACCCCCAAGCCGTAGCCTACTCCTGGCCCGTACGCTGGCACTGACCCGTGCGTCAGCACGTAGCCTGACCCTCCCACGTTTCCGTACCCTCACCTGTGCCCTAAGCCTTGCCGTTCCCTAACCCTAACCCTAGCCCGGAACGGAAACCCACCACCAGCCCTACAACTTACCCCCAAGCCGTAGCCTACTCCTGGCCCGTACGCTGGCACTGACCCGTGCGTCAGCACGTAGCCTGACCCTCCCACGTTTCCGTACCCTCGCCTGTGCCCTAAGCCTTGCCGTTCCCTAACCCTAACCCTAGACCGGAACGGAAACCCACCACCAGCCCAACACCTTACCCCCAAGCCGTAGCCTACTCCTGGCCCGTACGCTGGCACTGACCCATGCGTCAGCACGTAGCCTGACCCTCCCACGTTTCCGTACCCTCACCTGTGCTCTAAGCCTTGCCGTTCCCTAACCCTAACTCTAGCATGGAACGGAAACCCACCACCAGCCCTGCAACTTTCCCTACACCGTAGCCTACTCCTGGCCCGTACGCTGGCACTGACCCGTGCGTCAGCACGTAGCCTGACGCTCCCACGTTTCTGTACCCTCACCTGTGCCCTAAGCCTTGCCGTTCCCTAACCCTAACCCTAGCCCGGAACGGAAACCCACCACCAACGCTACACCTTACCCCCAAGCCGTAGCCTACTCCTGGCCCGTACGCTGGCACTGACCCGTGCGTCAGCACGTAGCCTAACCCTCCCACGTTTCTGTACCCTCACCTGTGCCCTAAGCCTTGCCGTTCCCTAACCCTAACCCTAGCCCGGAACGGAAACCCACCACCAGCCCTACAACTTACCCCCAAACCATAGCCTACTCCTGGCCCGTACGCTGGCACTGACCTCTGCGTCAGCATGTAGCCTGTCCCTCCCACGTTTCCGTACCCTCACCTGTGCCCTAAGCCTTGCCGTTCCCTAACCCTAACCCTAGCCCGGAACGGAAACCCACCACCAGCCCTACACCTTACCCTATGCCGTAGCCTACTCCTGTCCCGTACGCTGGCACTGACCCGTGCGTCAGCACGTAGCCTGACCCTCCCACGTTTCTGTACCCTCACCTGCGCCCTAAGCCTTGCCGTTCCCTAACCCTAACCCTAGCCGGAACGGAAACCCACCACAAGCACTACACCTTACCCTACGCCATAGCCTACTCCTGGCCCGTACGCTGGCACTGACCCGTGTGTCAGCACGTAGCCTGACCCTCACACGTTTTCATACCCTCACCTGTGCCCTAAGCCTTGCCGTTCCCTAACCCTAACCCTAGCCCGGAACGGAAACCCACCACCAGCCCTACACCTTACCGTATGCCGTAGCCTACTCCTGGCCCATACGCTGGCACTGACCCGTGCGTCAGCACGTAGCCTGAACCTCCCACGTTTCTGTACCCTCACCTGTGCCCGAAGCCTTGCCGTTCCCTAACCCTAACCCTAGCCCGGAAGGGAAACCCACCACCAGCCCTACACCTTACCCCCAAGCCATAGCCTACTCCTGGCCCGTACGCTGGCACTGACCCGTGCGTCAGCACGTAGCCTGACCCTCCCACGTTTCGGTACCCTCACCTGTGCCCTAAGCCTTGCTGTTCCCTAACCCTAACCCTAGCCCGGAACGGAAAACCACCAAAAGCCCTACACGTTACCCCCAAGCCGTAGCCTACTCCTGGCCCGTACGCTGGCACTGACCCGTGCGTCAGCACGTAGCCTGACCCTCCCACGTTTCCGTACCCTCACCTGTGCCCTAAGCCTTGCCGTTCCCTAACCCTAACCCTAGCCCGGAACGGAAACCCACCACCAGCCCTACACCTTACCCCCAAGCCGTAGCCTACTCCTGGCCCGTACGCTGGCACTGACCCGTGCGTCAGCACGTAGCCTGACCCTCCCACGTTTCCGTACCCTCACCTGTGCCCTAAGCCTTGCCGTTCCCTAACCCTAACCCTAGCCCGGAACGGAAACCCACCACCAGCCCTACACCTTACCCTACGCCGTAGCCTACTCCTTGCCCGTACGCTGGCACTGACCCGTGCGTCAGCACGTAGCCTGACCCTCCCACGTTTCCGTACCCTCACCTGTGCCCTAAGCCTTGCAGTTCCCTAACCCTATCCCTAGCCCGGAATGGAAACCCACCACCAGCCCTACACCTTACCCTACGCCGTAGCCTACTCCTGGCCCGTACGCTGGCACTGACCCGTGCGTCAGCACGTAGCCTGACCCTCCCACGTTTCCGTACCCTCACCTGTGCCCTAAGCCTTGCCGTTCCCTAACCCTAACCCTAGCCCGGAACGGAAACCCACCACCAGCCCTACAACTTACCCCCAAGCCGTAGCCTAATCCTGGACCGTACGCTGGCACTGACCCGTGCGTCAGCACGTAGCCTGACCCTCCCACGTTTCCGTACCCTCACCTGTGCCCTAAGCCTTGCCGTTCCCTAACCCTAACCCTAGCCCGGAACGGAAACCCACCACCAGCCCTACAACTTACCCCCAAGCCGTAGCCTACTCCTGGCCCGTACGCTGGCACTGACCCGTGCGTCAGCACGTAGCCTGACCCTCCCACGTTTCCGTACCCTCACCTGTGCTCTAAGCCTTGCCGTTCCCTAACCCTAACTCTAGCATGGAACGGAAACCCACCACCAGCCCTGCACCTTTCCCTACACCGTAGCCTACTCCTGGCCCGTACGCTGGCACTGACCCGTGCGTCAGCACGTAGCCTGACGCTCCCACGTTTCTGTACCCTCACCTGTGCCCTAAGCCTTGCCGTTCCCTAACCCTAACCCTAGCCCGGAACGGAAACCCACCACCAACCCTACACCTTACCCCAAAGCCGTAGCCTACTCCTGGCCCGTACGCTGGCACTGACCCGTGCGTCAGCACGTAGCCTAACCCTCCCACGTTTCTGTACCCTCACCTGTGCCCTAAGCCTTGCCGTTCCCTAACCCTAACCCTAGCCCGGAACGGAAACCCACCACCAGCCCTACAACTTACCCCCAAACCATAGCCTACTCCTGGCCCGTACGCTGGCACTGACCTCTGCGTCAGCATGTAGCCTGTCCCTCCCACGTTTCCGTACCCTCACCTGTGCCCTAAGCCTTGCCGTTCCCTAACCCTAACCCTAGCCCGGAACGGAAACCCACCACCAGCCCTACACCTTACCCTATGCCGTAGCCTACTCCTGTCCCGTACGCTGGCACTGACCCGTGCGTCAGCACGTAGCCTGACCCTCCCACGTTTCTGTACCCTCACCTGCGCCCTAAGCCTTGCCGTTCCCTAACCCTAACCCTAGCCCGGAACGGAAACCCACCACAAGCACTACACCTTACCCTACGCCATAGCCTACTCCTGGCCCGTACGCTGGCACTGACCCGTGTGTCAGCACGTAGCCTGACCCTCACACGTTTTCATACCCTCACCTGTGCCCTAAGCCTTGCCGTTCCCTAACCCTAACCCTAGCCCGGAACGGAAACCCACCACCAGCCCTACACCTTACCGTATGCCGTAGCCTACTCCTGGCCCATACGCTGGCACTGACCCGTGCGTCAACACGTAGCCTGAACCTCCCACGTTTCTGTACCCTCACCTGTGCCCGAAGCCTTGCCGTTCCCTAACCCTAACCCTAGCCCGGAAGGGAAACCCACCACCAGCCCTACACCTTACCCCCAAACCATAGCCTACTCCTGGCCCGTACGCTGGCACTGACCTGTGCGTCAGCACGTAGCCTGTCCCTCCCACGTTTCCGTACCCTCACCTGTGCCCTAAGCCTTGCCGTTCCCTAACCCTAACCCTAGCCCGGAACAGAAACCCACCACCAGCCCTACATCTTACCCACAAGCCGTAGCCTACACCTGGCCGGTACGCTGGCACTGACCCGTGCGTCAGCACGTAGCCTGACCCTCCCACGTTTCCGTACCCTCACCTGTGCCCTAAGCCTTGCCGTTCCCTAACCCTATCCCTAGCCCGGAATGGAAACCCACCACCAGCCCTACACCTTACCCTACGCCGTAGCCTACTCCTGGCCCGTACGCTGGCACTGACCCGTGCGTCAGCACGTAGCCTGACCCTCCCACGTTTCCGTACCCTCACCTGTGCCCTAAGCCTTGCCGTTCCCTACCCCTAACCCTAGCCCGGAACGGAAACCCACCACCAGCCCTACAACTTACCCCCAAGCCGTAGCCTACTCCTGGGCGTACGCTGGCACTGACCCGTGCGTCAGCACGTAGCCTGACCCTCCCACGTTTCCGTACCCTCACCTGTGCCCTAAGCCTTGCCGTTCCCTAACCCTAACCCTAGCCCGGAACGGAAACCCACCACCAGCCCTACAACTTACCCCCAAGCCGTAGCCTACTCCTGGCCCGTACGCTGGCACTGACCCGTGCGTCAGCACGTAGCCTGACCCTCCCACGTTTCCGTACCCTCACCTGTGCCCTAAGCCTTGCCGTTCCCTAACCCTAACCCTAGACCGGAACGGAAACCTACCACCAGCCCAACACCTTACCCCCAAGCCGTAGCCTACTCCTGGCCCGTACGCTGGCACTGACCCATGCGTCAACACGTAGCCTGACCCTCCCACGTTTCCGTACCCTCACCTGTGCTCTAAGCCTTGCCGTTCCCTAACCCTAACTCTAGCATGGAACGGAAACCCACCACCAGCCCTGCACCTTTCCCTACACCGTAGCCTACTCCTGGCCCGTACGCTGGCACTGACCCGTGCGTCAGCACGTAGCCTGACGCTCCCACGTTTCTGTACCCTCACCTGTGCCCTAAGCCTTGCCGTTCCCTAACCCTAACCCTAGCCCGGAACGGAAACCCACCACCAACCCTACACCTTACCCCCAAGCCGTAGCCTACTCCTGGCCCGTACGCTGGCACTGACCCGTGCGTCAGCACGTAGCCTAACCCTCCCACGTTTCTGTACCCTCACCTGTGCCCTAAGCCTTGCCGTTCCCTAACCCTAACCCTAGCCTGGAACGGAAACCCACCACCAGCCCTACACCTTACCCCCATGCCGTAGCCTACACCTGGCCTGTACGCTGGCACTGACACGTGCGTCAGCACGTAGCCTGACCCTCCCACGTTTCCGTACCCTCACCTGTGCCCTAAGCCTTGCCGTTCCCTAACCCTAACCCTATCCCGGAACGGAAATCCACCACCAGCCCTACACCTTACCCTACGCCGTAGCCTACTCCTGGCCCGTACGCTGGCACTGACCCGTGCGTCAGCACGTAGCCTGACCCTCCCACGTTTCGGTACCCTCACCTGTGCCCTAAGCCTTGCTGTTCCCTAACCCTAACCCTAGCCCGGAACGGAAAACCACCAAAAGCCCTACACGTTACCCCCAAGCCGTAGCCTACTCCTGGCCCGTACGCTGGCACTGACCCGTGCGTCAGCACGTAGCCTGACCCTCCCACGTTTCCGTACCCTCACCTGTGCCCTAAGCCTTGCCGTTCCCTAACCCTAACCCTAGCCCGGAACGGAAACCCACCACCAGCCCTACACCTTACCCCCAAGCCGTAGCCTACTCCTGGCCCGTACGCTGGCACTGACCCGTGCGTCAGCACGTAGCCTGACCCTCCCACGTTTCCGTACCCTCACCTGTGCCCTAAGCCTTGCCGTTCCCTAACCCTAACCCTAGCCCGGAACGGAAACCCACCACCAGCCCTACACCTTACCCTACGCCGTAGCCTACTCCTTGCCCGTACGCTGGCACTGACCCGTGCGTCAGCACGTAGCCTGACCCTCCCACGTTTCCGTACCCTCACCTGTGCCCTAAGCCTTGCAGTTCCCTAACCCTATCCCTAGCCCGGAATGGAAACCCACCACCAGCCCTGCACCTTACCCTACGCCGTAGCCTACTCCTGGCCCGTACGCGGGCACTGAACCGTGCGTCAGCACGTAGCCTGACCCTCCCACGTTTCCGTACCCTCACCTGTGCCCTAAGCCTTGCCGTTCCCTAACCCTAACCCTAGCCCGGAACGGAAACCCACCACCAGCCCTACACCTTACCCCCAAGCCGTAGCCTACTCCTGGCCCGTACGCTGGCACTGACCCGTGCGTCAGCACGTAGCCTGACCCTCCCACGTTTCCGTACCCTCACCTGTGCCCTAAGCCTTGCCGTTCCCTAACCCTAACCCTAGCCCGGAACGGAAACCCACCACCAGCCCTACAACTTACCCCCAAGCCGTAGCCTACTCCTGGCCCGTACGCTGGCACTGACCCGTGCGTCAGCACGTAGCCTGACCCTCCCACGTTTCCGTACCCTCACCTGTGCTCTAAGCCTTGCCGTTCCCTAACCCTAACTCTAGCATGGAACGGAAACCCACCACCAGCCCTGCACCTTTCCCTACACCGTAGCCTACTCCTGGCCCGTACGCTGGCACTGACCCGTGCGTCAGCACGTAGCCTGACGCTCCCACGTTTCTGTACCCTCACCTGTGCCCTAAGCCTTGCCGTTCCCTAACCCTAACCCTAGCCCGGAACGGAAACCCACCACCAACCCTACACCTTACCCCCAAGCCGTAGCCTACTCCTGGCCCGTACGCTGGCACTGACCCGTGCGTCAGCACGTAGCCTAACCCTCCCACGTTTCTGTACCCTCACCTGTGCCCTAAGCCTTGCCGTTCCCTAACCCTAACCCTAGCCCGGAACGGAAACCCACCACCAGCCCTACACCTTACCCCCAAGCCGTAGCCTACTCCTGGCCCGTACGCTGGCACTGACCCGTGCGTCAGCACGTAGCCTGACCCTCCCACGTTTCCGTACCCTCACCTGTGCCCTAAGCCTTGCCGTTCCCTAACCCTAACCTTAGCACGGAACGGAAACCCACCACCAGCCCTACACCTTACCCTACGCCGTAGCCTACTCCTTGCCCGTACGCTGGCACTGACCCGTGCGTCAGCACGTAGCCTGACCCTCCCACGTTTCCGTACCCTCACCTGTGCCCTAAGCCTTGCCGTTCCCTAACCCTAACCCTAGCCCGGAACGAAAAACCACCACCAGCCCTACACCTTAACCACAAGCCGTAGCCTACTCCTGGCCCGTACGCTGGCACTGACCCGTGCGTCAGCACGTAGCCTGACCCTCCCACGTTTCCGTACCCTCACCTGTGCCCTAAGCCTTGCCGTTCCCTAACCCTAACCCTAGCCCAGAATGGAAACCCACCACCAGCCCTACACCTTACCCACAAGCCGTAGCCTATACCTGGCCGGTACGCTGGCACTGACCCGTGCATCAGCACGTAGCCTGACCCTCCCACGTTTCCGTACCCTCACCTGTGCCCTAAGCCTTGCCGTTCCCTAACCCTAACCCTAGCCCGGAACGGAAACCCACCACCAGCCCTACACCTTACCCTACGCCGTAGCCTACTCCTGGCCCGTACGCTGGCACTGACCCGTGCGTCAGCACGTAGCCTGACCCTCCTACGTTTCCGTACCCTCACCTGTGCCCTAAGCCTTGCCGTTCCCTAACCCTAACCCTAGCCCGGAACGGAAACCCACCACCAGCCCTACACCTTACCCCCCAAGCCGTAGCCTACTCCTGGCCCGTACGCTGGCACTGACCCGTGCGTCAGCACGTAGCCTGACCCTCCCACGTTTCCGTACCCTCACCTGTGCCCTAAGCCTTGCCGTTTCCTAACCCTAACCCTAGCCCGGAACGGAAACCCACCACCAGCCCTACAACTTACCCCCAAGCCGTAGCCTACTCCTGGCCCGTACGCTGGCACTGACCCGTGCGTCAGCACGTAGCCTGACCCTCCCACGTTTCCGTACCCTCACCTGTGCCCTAAGCCTTGCCGTTCCCTAACCCTAACCCTAGACCGGAACGGAAACCCACCACCAGCCCAACACCTTACCCCCAAGCCGTAGCCTACTCCTGGCCCGTACGCTGGCACTGACCCATGCGTCAGCACGTAGCCTGACCCTCCCACGTTTCCGTACCCTCACCTGTGCTCTAAGCCTTGCCGTTCCCTAACCCTAACTCTAGCATGGAACGGAAACCCACCACCAGCCCTGCACCTTTCCCTACACCGTAGCCTACTCCTGGCCCGTACGCTGGCACTGACCCGTGAGTCAGCACGTAGCCTGACGCTCCCACGTTTCTGTACCCTCACCTGTGCCCTAAGCCTTGCCGTTCCCTAACCCTAACCCTAGCCCGGAACGGAAACCCACCACCAACCATAAACCTTACCACCAAGCCGTAGCCTACTCCTGGCCCGTACGCTGGCACTGACCCGTGCGTCAGCACGTAGCCTAACCCTCCCACGTTTCTGTACCCTCACCTGTGCCCTAAGCCTTGCCGTTCCCTAACCCTAACCCTAGCCTGGAACGGAAACCCACCACCAGCCCTACACCTTACCCCCATGCCGTAGCCTACACCTGGCCTGTACGCTGGCACAGACCCCTGCGTCAGCACGTAGCCTGACCCTCCCACGTTTCCGTACCCTCACCTGTGCCCTAAGCCTTGCCGTTCCCTTACCCTAACCCTAGCCCGGAACGGAAACCCACCACCAGCCCTACACCTTACCCCCAAGCCGTAGCCTACTCCTGGCCCGTACGCTGGCACTGACCCGTGCGTCAGCACGTAGCCTGACCCTCCCACGTTTCCGTACCCTCACCTGTGCCCTAAGCCTTGCCGTTCCCTAACCCTAACCCTAGCCCGGAACGGAAACCCACCACCAGCCCTACACCTTACCCTACGCCGTAGCCTACTCCTTGCCCGTACGCTGGCACTGACCCGTGCGTCAGCACGTAGCCTGACCCTCCCACGTTTCCGTACCCTCACCTGTGCCCTAAGCCTTGCAGTTCCCTAACCCTATCCCTAGTCCGGAATGGAAACCCACCACCAGCCCTACACCTTACCCTACGCCGTAGCCTACTCCTGGCCCGTACGCTGGCACTGACCCGTGCGTCAGCACGTAGCCTGACCCTCCCACGTTTCCGTACCCTCACCTGTGCCCTAAGCCTTGCCGTTCCCTAACCCTAACCCTAGCCCGGAACGGAAACCCACCACCAGCCCTACACCTTACCCCCAAGCCGTAGCCTACTCCTGGCCCGTACGCTGGCACTGACCCGTGCGTCAGCACGTAGCCTGACCCTCCCACGTTTCCGTACCCTCACCTGTGCCCTAAGCCTTGCCGTTCCCTAACCCTAACCCTAGCCCGGAACGGAAACCCACCACCAGCCCTACAACTTACCCCCAAGCCGTAGCCTACTCCTGGCCCGTACGCTGGCACTGACCCGTGCGTCAGCACGTAGCCTGACCCTCCCACGTTTCCGTACCCTCACCTGTGCCCTAAGCCTTGCCGTTCCCTAACCCTAACCCTAGACCGGAACGGAAACCCACCACCAGCCCAACACCTTACCCCCAAGCCGTAGCCTACTCCTGGCCCGTACGCTGGCACTGACCCATGCGTCAGCACGTAGCCTGACCCTCCCACGTTTCCGTACCCTCACCTGTGCTCTAAGCCTTGCCGTTCCCTAACCCTAACTCTAGCATGGAACGGAAACCCACCACCAGCCCTGCACCTTTCCCTACACCGTAGCCTACTCCTGGCCCGTACGCTGGCACTGACCCGTGCGTCAGCACGTAGCCTGACGCTCCCACGTTTCTGTACCCTCACCTGTGCCCTAAGCCTTGCCGTTCCCTAACCCTAACCCTAGCCCGGAACGGAAACCCACCACCAACCCTACAACTTACCCCCAAGCCGTAGCCTACTCCTGGCCCGTACGCTGGCACTGACCCGTGCGTCAGCACGTAGCCTAACCCTCCCACGTTTCTGTACCCTCACCTGTGCCCTAAGCCTTGCCGTTCCCTAACCCTAACCCTAGCCCGGAACGGAAACCCACCACCAGCCCTACACCTTACCCCCAAGCCGTAGCCTACTCCTGGCCCGTACGCTGGCACTGACCCGTGCGTCAGCACGTAGCCTGACCCTCCCACGTTTCCGTACCCTCACCTGTGCCCTAAGCCTTGCCGTTCCCTAACCCTAACCTTAGCACGGAACGGAAACCCACCACCAGCCCTACACCTTACCCTACGCCGTAGCCTACTCCTTGCCCGTACGCTGGCACTGACCCGTGCGTCAGCACGTAGCCTGACCCTCCCACGTTTCCGTACCCTCACCTGTGCCCTAAGCCTTGCCGTTCCCTAACCCTAACCCTAGCCCGGAACGGAAAACCACCACCAGCCCTACACCTTAACCACAAGCCGTAGCCTACTCCTGGCCCGTACGCTGGCACTGACCAGTGCGTCAGCACGTAGCCTGACCCTCCCACGTTTCCGTACCCTCACCTGTGCCCTAAGCCTTGCCGTTCCCTAACCCTAACCCTAGCCCAGAATGGAAACCCACCACCAGCCCTACACCTTACCCACAAGCCGTAGCCTATACCTGGCCGGTACGCTGGCACTGACCCGTGCATCAGCACGTAGCCTGACCCTCCCACGTTTCCGTACCCTCACCTGTGCCCTAAGCCTTGCCGTTCCCTAACCCTAACCCTAGCCCGGAACGGAAACCCACCACCAGCCCTACACCTTACCCTACGCCGTAGCCTACTCCTGGCCCGTACGCTGGCACTGACCCGTGCGTCAGCACGTAGCCTGACCCTCCTACGTTTCCGTACCCTCACCTGTGCCCTAAGCCTTGCCGTTCCCTAACCCTAACCCTAGCCCGGAACGGAAACCCACCACCAGCCCTACACCTTACCCCCCAAGCCGTAGCCTACTCCTGGCCCGTACGCTGGCACTGACCCGTGCGTCAGCACGTAGCCTGACCCTCCCACGTTTCCGTACCCTCACCTGTGCCCTAAGCCTTGCCGTTCCCTAACCCTAACCCTAGCCCGGAACGGAAACCCACCACCAGCCCTACAACTTACCCCCAAGCCGTAGCCTACTCCTGGCCCGTACGCTGGCACTGACCCGTGCGTCAGCACGTAGCCTGACCCTCCCACGTTTCCGTACCCTCACCTGTGCCCTAAGCCTTGCCGTTCCCTAACCCTAACCCTAGACCGGAACGGAAACCCACCACCAGCCCAACACCTTACCCCCAAGCCGTAGCCTACTCCTGGCCCGTACGCTGGCACTGAACCATGCGTCAGCACGTAGCCTGACCCTCCCACGTTTCCGTACCCTCACCTGTGCTCTAAGCCTTGCCGTTCCCTAACCCTAACTCTAGCATGGAACGGAAACCCACCACCAGCCCTGCACCTTTCCCTACACCGTAGCCTACTCCTGGCCCGTACGCTGGCACTGACCCGTGAGTCAGCACGTAGCCTGACGCTCCCACGTTTCTGTACCCTCACCTGTGCCCTAAGCCTTGCCGTTCCCTAACCCTAACCCTAGCCCGGAACGGAAACCCACCACCAACCATAAAACTTACCACCAAGCCGTAGCCTACTCCTGGCCCGTACGCTGGCACTGACCCGTGCGTCAGCACGTAGCCTAACCCTCCCACGTTTCTGTACCCTCACCTGTGCCCTAAGCCTTGCCGTTCCCTAACCCTAACCCTAGCCTGGAACGGAAACCCACCAGCAGCCCTACAACTTACCCCCATGCCGTAGCCTACACCTGGCCTGTACGCTGGCACTGACACGTGCGTCAGCACGTAGCCTGACCCTCCCACGTTTCCGTACCCTCACCTGTGCCCTAAGCCTTGCCGTTCCCTAACCCTAACCCTAGCCCGGAACGGAAATCCACCACCAGCCCTACACCTTACCCTACGCCGTAGCCTACTCCTGGCCCGTACGCTGGCACTGACCCATGCGTCAGCACGTAGCCTGACCCTCCCACGTTTCCGTACCCTCACCTGTGCCCTAAGCCTTGCTGTTCCCTAACCCTAACCCTAGCCCGGAACGGAAAACCACCAAAAGCCCTACACGTTACCCCCAAGCCTTAGCCTACTCCTGGCCCGTACGCTGGCACTGACCCGTGCGTCAGCACGTAGCCTGACCCTCCCACGTTTCCGTACCCTCACCTGTGCCCTAAGCCTTGCCGTTCCCTAACCCTAACCCTAGCCCGGAACGGAAACCCACCACCAGCCCTACACCTTACCCCCAAGCCGTAGCCTACTCCTGGCCCGTACGCTGGCACTGACCCGTGCGTCAGCACGTAGCCTGACCCTCCCACGTTTCCGTACCCTCACCTGTGCCCTAAGCCTTGCCGTTCCCTAACCCTAACCCTAGCTCGGAACGGAAACCCACCACCAGCCCTACACCTTACCCTACGCCGTAGCCTACTCCTTGCCCGTACGCTGGCACTGACCCGTGCGTCAGCACGTAGCCTGACCCTCCCACGTTTCCGTACCCTCACCTGTGCCCTAAGCCTTGCCGTTCCCTAACCCTAACCCTAGCCCGTAACGGAAAACCACCACCAGCCCTACACCTTAACCACAAGCCGTAGCCTACTCCTGGCCCGTACGCTGGCACTGACCCGTGCGTCAGCACGTAGCCTGACCCTCCCACGTTTCCGTACCCTCACCTGTGCCCTAAGCCTTGCCGTTCCCTAACCCTAACCCTAGCCCAGAATGGAAACCCACCACCAGCCCTACACCTTACCCACAAGCCGTAGCCTATACCTGGCCGGTACGCTGGCACTGACCCGTGCATCAGCACGTAGCCTGACCCTCCCACGTTTCCGTACCCTCACCTGTGCCCTAAGCCTTGCCGTTCCCTAACCCTAACCCTAGCCCGGAACGGAAACCCACCACCAGCCCTACACCTTACCCTACGCCGTAGCCTACTCCTGGCCCGTACGCTGGCACTGACCCGTGCGTCAGCACGTAGCCTGACCCTCCTACGTTTCCGTACCCTCACCTGTGCCCTAAGCCTTGCCGTTCCCTAACCCTAACCCTAGCCCGGAACGGAAACCCACCACCAGCCCTACATCTTACCCCCAAGCCGTAGCCTACTCCTGGCCCGTACGCTGGCACTGACTCGTGCGTCAGCACGTAGCCTGACCCTCCCACGTTTCCGTACCCTCACCTGTGCCCTAAGCCTTGCCGTTCCCTAACCCTAACCCTAGCCCAGAACGGAAACCCACCACCAGCCCTACACCTTACCCTACGCCGTAGCCTACTCCTGGCCCGTACGCTTGCACTGACCCGTGCGTCAGCACGTAGCCTGACCCTCCCACGTTTCCGTACCCTCACCTGTGCCCTAAGCCTTGCCGTTCCCTAACCCTAACCCTAGCCCGGAACGGAAACCCACCACCAGCCCTACACCTTACCCTACGCCGTATCCTACTCCTAGCCCGTACGCTGGCACTGACCCGTGCGTCAGCACGTAGCCTGACCCTCCCACGTTTCCGTACCCTCACCTGTGCCCTAAGCCTTGCCGTTCCCTAACCCTAACCCTAGCCCGGAACGGAAACCCACCACCAGCCCTACAACTTACCCCCAAGCCGTAGCCTACTCCTGGCGCGTACGCTGGCACTGACCCATGCGTCAGCACGTAGCCTGACCCTCCCACGTTTCCGTACACTCACCTGTGCCCTAAGCCTTGCCGTTCCCTAACCCTAACCCTAGCCCGGAACGGAAACCCACCACCAGCCCTACACCTTACCCCCAAGCCGTAGCCTACTCCTGGCCCGTACGCTGGCACTGACCCGTGCGTCAGCACGTAGCCTGACCCTCCCACGTTTCCGTACCCTCACCTGTGCCCTAAGCCTTGCCGTTCCCTAACCCTAACCCTAGCCCAGAATGGAAACCCACCACCAGTCCTACACCTTACCCACAAGCCGTAGCCTATACCTGGCCGGTATGCTGGCACTGACCCGTGCATCAGCACGTAGCCTGACCCTCCCACGTTTCCGTACCCTCACCTGTGCCCTAAGCCTTGCCGTTCCCTAACCCTAACCCTAGCCCGGAACGGAAACCCACCACCAGCCCTACACCTTACCCTACGCCGTAGCCTACTCCTGGCCCGTACGCTGGCACTGACCCGTGCGTCAGCACGTAGCCTGACCCTCCTACGTTTCCGTACCCTCACCTATGCCCTAAGCCTTGCCGTTCCCTAACCCTAACCCTAGCACGGAATGGAAACCCACAACCAGCCCTACACCTTACCCTACACCGTAGCCTACTCCTGGCCCGTACACTGGCACTGACCCGTGCATCAGCACGTAGCCTGACCCTCCCACGTTTCCGTACCCTCACCTGTGCCCTAAGCCTTGCCGTTCCCTAACCATAACCCTAGCCCGGAACGGAAACCCACCACCAGCCCTACAACTTACCCCCAAGCCGTAGCCTACTCCTGGCCCGTACGCTGGCACTGACCCGTGCATCAGCACGTAGCCTGACCCTCCCACGTTTCCGTACCCTCACCTGTGCGCTAAGCCTTGCCGTTCCCTAACCCTAACCCTAGCCCGGAACGGAAACCCACCACCAGCCCTACACCTTACCCCCAAGCCGTAGCCTACTCCTGGCCCGTACGCTGGCACTGACCCGTGCGTCAGCACGTAGCCTGACCCTCCCACGTTTCCGTACCCTCACCTGTGCCCTAAGCCTTGCCGTTCCCTAACCCTAACCCTAGCACGGAACCGAAAACCACCACCAGCCCTACACCTTACCCCCAAGCCGTAGCCTACTCCTGGCCCGTACGCTGGCACTGACCCGTGCGTCAGCACGTAGCCTGACCCTCCCACGTTTCCGTACCCTCACCTGTGCCCTAAGCCTTGCCGTTCCCTAACCCTAACCCTAGCCCGGAACGGAAACACACCACCAGCCCTACACCTTACCCACAAGCCGTAGCCTACACCTGGCCGGTACGCTGGCACTGACCCGTGCGTCAGCACGTAGCCTGACCCTCCCACGTTTCCGTACCCTCACCTGTGCCCTAAGCCTTGCCGTTCCCTAACCCTAACCCTAGCCCGGAACGGAAACCCACCACCAGCCCTACACATTACCCTACGCCGTAGCCTACTCCTGGCCCATACGCTGGCACTGACCCGTGCGTCAGCACGTAGCCTGACCCTCCCACGTTTACGTACCCTCACCTGTGCCCTAAGCCTTGCCGTTCCCTAACCCTAACCCTAGCCCGGAACGGAAACCCACCACCAGCCCTACACCTTACCCCCAAGGCGTAGCCTACTCCTGGCCCGTAGGCTGGCACTGACCCTTGCGTCAGCACGTAGCCTGACCCTCCAACGTTTCCGTATCCTCACCTGTGCCCTAAGACTTGCCGTTCCCTAACCCTAACCCTAGCCCAGAACGGAAACCCACCACCAGCCCTACACCTTACCCCCAAGCCGTAGCCTACTCCTGGCCCCTACGCTGGCACTGACCCATGCGTCAGCACGTAGCCTAACCCTCCCACGTTTCCGTACCCTCACCTGTGCCCTAAGCCTTGCCGTTCCCTAACCCTAACCCTAGCCCGGAAGGGAAACCCACCACCAGCCCTACAACTTACCCCCAAGCCGTAGCCTACTCCTGGCCCGTACGCTGGCACTGACCCGTGCGTCAGCACGTAGCCTGACCCTCCCACGTTTCCGTACCCTCACCTGTGCCCTAAGCCTTGCCGTTCCCTAACCCTAACCCTAGCCTGGAACGGAAACCCACCACCAGCCCTACAACTTACCCCCAAGCCGTAGCCTACTCCTGGCCCGTACGCTGGCACTGACCCGTGCGTCAGCACGTAGCCTGACCCTCCCACGTTTCCGTACCCTCACCTGTGCCCTAAGCCTTGCCGTTCCCGAACCCTAACCCTAGCACGGAACCGAAAACCACCACCAGCCCTACACCTTACCCCCAAGCCGTAGCCTACTCCTGGCCCGTACGCTGGCACTGACCCGTGCGTCAGCACGTAGCCTGACCCTCCCACGTTTCCGTACCCTCACCTGTGCCCTAAGCCTTGCCGTTCCCTAACCCTAACCCTAGCCCGGAACGGAAATACACCACCAGCCCTACACCTTACCCACAAGCCGTAGCCTACACCTGGCCGGTACGCTGGCACTGACCCGTGCGTCAGCACGTAGCCTGACCCTCCCACGTTTCCGTACCCTCACCTGTGCCCTAAGCCTTGCCGTTCCCTAACCCTAACCCTAGCCCGGAACGGAAACCCACCACCAGCCCTACACATTACCCTACGCCGTAGCCTACTCCTGGCCCATACGCTGGCACTGACCCGTGCGTCAGCACGTAGCCTGACCCTCCCACGTTTACGTACCCTCACCTGTGCCCTAAGCCTTGCCGTTCCCTAACCCTAACCCTAGCCCGGAACGGAAACCCACCACCAGCCCTACACCTTACCCCCAAGGCGTAGCCTACTCCTGGCCCGTAGGCTGGCACTGACCCTTGCGTCAGCACGTAGCCTGACCCTCCAACGTTTCCGTACCCTCACCTGTGCCCTAAGCCTTGCCGTCCCCTAACCCTAACCCTAGCCCGGAACGGAAACCCACCACCAGCCCTACACCTTACCCACAAGCCGTAGCCTACTCCTGGCCCGTACGCTGGCACTGACCCGTGCGTCAGCACGTAGCCTGACCCTCCGTTTCCGTAACCTCACCTGTGCTCTAAGCCTTGCCGTTCCCTAACCCTAACTCTAGCACGGAACGGAAACCCACCACCAGCCCTGCACCTTACCCTACGCCGTAGCCTACTCCTGGCCCGTACGCTGGCACTGACCCGTGCGTCAGCACGTAGCCTGACCCTCCTACGTTTCCGTACCCTCACCTGTGCCCTAAGCCTTGCCGTTCCCTAACCCTAACCCTAGCACGGAATGGAAACCCACAACCAGCCCTACACCTTACCCTACACCGTAGCCTACTCCTGGCCCGTACACTGGCACTGACCCGTGCATCAGCACGTAGCCTGACCCTCCCACGTTTCCGTACCCTCACCTGTGCCCTAAGCCTTGCCGTTCCCTATCCCTAACCCTAGCCCGGAACGGAAACCCACCACCAGCCCTACAACTTACCCCCAAGCCGTAGCCTACTCCTGGCCCGTACGCTGGCACTGACCCGTGCATCAGCACGTAGCCTGACCCTCCCACGTTTCCGTACCCTCACCTGTGCGCTAAGCCTTGCCGTTCCCTAAACCTAACCCTAGCCCGGAACGGAAACCCACCACCAGCCCTACACCTTACCCCCAAGCCGTAGCCTACTCCTGGCCCGTACGCTGGCACTGACCCGTGCGTCAGCACGTAGCCTGACCCTCCCACGTTTCCGTACCCTCACCTGTGCCCTAAGTCTTGCCGTTCCCTAACCCTAACCCTAGCACGGAACCGAAAACCACCACCAGCCCTACACCTTACCCCCAAGCCGTAGCCTACTCCTGGCCCGTACGCTGGCACTGACCTGTGCGTCAGCACGTAGCCTGACCCTCCCACGTTTCCGTACCCTCACCTGTGCCCTAAGCCTTGCCGTTCCCTAACCCTAACCCTAGCCCGGAACGGAAACACACCACCAGCCCTACACCTTACCCCCAAGCCGTAGCCTACACCTGGCCGGTACGCTGGCACTGACCCGTGCGTCAGCACGTAGCCTGACCCTCCCACGTTTCCGTACCCTCACCTGTGCCCTAAGCCTTGCCGTTCCCTAACCCTAACCCTAGCCCGGAACGGAAACCCACCACCAGCCCTACACATTACCCTACGCCGTAGCCTACTCCTGGCCCATACGCTGGCACTGACCCGTGCGTCAGCACGTAGCCTGACCCTCCCACGTTTACGTACCCTCGCCTGTGCCCTAAGCCTTGCCGTTCCCTAACCCTAACCCTAGCCCGGAACGGAAACCCACCACCAGCCCTACTCCTTACCCCCAAGGCGTAGCCTACTCCTGGCCCGTAGGCTGGCACTGACCCTTGCGTCAGCACGTAGCCTGACCCTCCAACGTTTCCGTACCCTCACCTGTGCCCTAAGACTTGCCGTTCCCTAACCCTAACCCTAGCCCAGAACGGAAACCCACCACCAGCCCTACACCTTACCCCCAAGCCGTAGCCTACTCCTGGCCCCTACGCTGGCACTGACCCATGCGTCAGCACGTAGCCTAACCCTCCCACGTTTCCGTACCCTCACCTGTGCCCTAAGCCTTGCCGTTCCCTAACCCTAACACTAGCCCGGAAGGGAAACCCACCACCAGCCCTACACCTTACCCCCAAGCCGTAGCCTACTCCTGGCCCGTACGCTGGCACTGACCCGTGCGTCAGCACGTAGCCTGACCCTCCCACGTTTCCGTACCCTCACCTGTGCCCTAAGCCTTGCCGTTCCCTAACCCTAACCCTAGCCCGGAACGGAAACCCACCACCAGCCCTACAACTTACCCCCAAGCCGTAGCCTACTCCTGGCCCGTACGCTGGCACTGACCCGTGCGTCAGCACGTAGCCTGACCCTCCCACGTTTCCGTACCCTCACCTGTGCCCTAAGCCTTGCCGTTCCCTAACCCTAACCCTAGCACGGAACCGAAAACCACCACCAGCCCTACACCTTACCCCCAAGCCGTAGCCTACTCCTGGCCCGTACGCTGGCACTGACCCGTGCGTCAGCACGCAGCCTGACCCTCCCACGTTTCCGTACCCTCACCTGTGCCCTAAGCCTTGCCGTTCCGTAACCCTAACCCTAGCCCGGAACGGAAATACACCACCAGCCCTACACCTTACCCACAAGCCGTAGCCTACACCTGGCCTGTACGCTGGCACTGACCCGTGCGTCAGCACGTAGCCTGACCCTCCCACGTTTCCGTACCCTCACCTGTGCCCTAAGCCTTGCCGTTCCCTAACCCTAACCCTAGCCCGGAACGGAAACCCACCACCAGCCCTACACCTTACCCCCAAGGCGTAGCCTACTCCTGGCCCGTAGGCTGGCACTGACCCTTGCGTCAGCACGTAGCCTGACCCTCCAACGTTTCCGTACCCTCACCTGTGCCCTAAGCCTTGCCGTCCCCTAACCCTAACCCTAGCCCGGAACGGAAACCCACCACCAGCCCTACACCTTACCCACAAGCCGTAGCCTACTCCTGGCCCGTACGCTGGCACTGACCCGTGCGTCAGCACGTAGCCTGACCCTCCGTTTCCGTAACCTCACCTGTGCTCTAAGCCTTGCCGTTCCCTAACCCTAACTCTAGCACGGAACGGAAACCCACCACCAGCCCTGCACCTTACCCTACGCCGTAGCCTACTCCTGGCCCGTACGCTGGCACTGACCCGTGCGTCAGCACGTAGCCTGACCCTCCCACGTTTCCGTACCCTCACCTGTGCCCTAAGCCTTGCCGTTCCCTAACCCTAACCCTAGCCCGGAACGGAAACCCACCACCAGCCCTACACCTTACCCTACGCCGTAGCCTACTCCTGGCCCGTACGCTGGCACTGACCCGTGCGTCAGCACGTAGCCTGACCCTCCCACGTTTCCGTACCCTCACCTGTGCCCTAAGCCTTGCCGTTCCCTAACCCTAACCCTAGCCCGGAACGGAAACCCACCACCAGCCCTACAACTTACCCCCAAACCATAGCCTACTCCTGGCCCGTACGCTGGCACTGACCTCTGCGTCAGCATGTAGCCTGTCCCTCCCACGTTTCCGTACCCTCACCTGTGCCCTAAGCCTTGCCGTTCCCTAACCCTAACCCTAGCCCGGAACGGAAACCCACCACCAGCCCTACACCTTACCCTATGCCGTAGCCTACTCCTGTCCCGTACGCTGGCACTGACCCGTGCGTCAGCACGTAGCCTGACCCTCCCACGTTTCTGTACCCTCACCTGTGCCCTAAGCCTTGCCGTTCCCTAACCCTAACCCTAGCCCGGAATGGAAACCCACCACAAGCACTACACCTTACCCTACGCCATAGCCTACTCCTGGCCCGTTCGCTGGCACTGACACGTGTGTCAGCACGTAGCCTGACCCTCACACGTTTTCATACCCTCACCTGTGCCCTAAGCCTTGCCGTTCCCTAACCCTAACCCTAGCCCGGAACGGAAACCCACCACCAGCCCTACACCTTACCCTATGCCGTAGCCTACTCCTGGCCCATACGCTGGCACTGACCCGTGCGTCAGCACGTAGCCTGAACCTCCCACGTTTCCGTACCCTCACCTGTGCCCGAAGCCTTGCCGTTCCCTAACCCTAACCCTAGCCCGGAAGGGAAACCCACCACCAGCCCTACACCTTACCCCCAAGCCATAGCCTACTCCTGGCCCGTACGCTGGCACTGACCTGTGCGTCAGCACGTAGCCTGTCCCTCCCACGTTTCCGTTCCCTCACCTGTGCCCTAAGCCTTGCCGTTCCCTAACCCTAACCCTAGCCCGGAACAGAAACCCACCACCAGCCCTACATCTTAACCACAAGCCGTAGCCTACACCTGGCCGGTACGCTGGCACTGACCCGTGCGTCAGCACGTAGCCTGACCCTCCCACGTTTCCGTACCCTCACCTGTGCCCTAAGCCTTGCCGTTCCCTAACCCTATCCCTAGCCCGGAATGGAAACCCACCACCAGCCCTAAACCTTACCCTACGCCGTAGCCTACTCCTGGCCCGTACGCTGGCACTGACCCGTGCGTCAGCACGTAGCCTGACCCTCCCACGTTTCCGTACCCTCACCTGTGCCCTAAGCCTTGCCGTTCCCTAACCCTAACCCTAGCCCGGAACGGAAACCCACCACCAGCCCTACACCTTACCCCCAAGCCGTAGCCTACTCCTGGCCCGTACGCTGGCACTGACCCGTGCGTCAGCACGTAGCCTGACCCTCCCACGTTTCCGTACCATCACCTGTGCCCTAAGCCTTGCCGTTCCCTAACCCTAACCCTAGCCCAGAATGGAAACCCACCACCAGCCCTACATCTTACCCACAAGCCGTAGCCTATACCTGGCTGGTATGCTGGCACTGACCCGTGCATCAGCACGTAGCCTGACCCTCCCACGTTTCCGTACCCTCACCTGTGCCCTAAGCCTTGCCGTTCCCTAACCCTAACCCTAGCCCTGAACGGAAACCCACCACCAGCCCTACACCTTACCCTACGCCGTAGCCTACTCCTGGCCCGTACGCTGGCACTGACCCGTGCGTCAGCACGTAGCCTGACCCTCCTACGTTTCCGTACCCTCACCTGTGCCCTAAGCCTTGCCGTTCCCTAACCCTAACCCTAGCACGGAATGGAAACCCACAACCAGCCCTACACCTTACCCTACACCGTAGCCTACTCCTGGCCCGTACACTGGCACTGACCCGTGCATCAGCACGTAGCCTGACCCTCCCACGTTTCCGTACCCTCACCTGTGCCCTAAGCCTTGCCGTTCCCTAACCCTAACCCTAGCCCGGAACGGAAACCCACCACCAGCCCTACAACTTACCCCCAAGCCGTAGCCTACTCCTGGCCCGTACGCTGGCACTGACCCGTGCATCAGCACGTAGCCTGACCCTCCCACGTTTCCGTACCCTCACCTGTGCGCTAAGCCTTGCCGTTCCCTAACCCTAACCCTAGCCCGGAACGGAAACCCACCACCAGCCCTACACCTTACCCCCAAGCCGTAGCCTACTCCTGGCCCGTACGCTGGCACTGACCCGTGCGTCAGCACGTAGCCTGACCCTCCCACGTTTCCGTACCCTCACCTGTGCCCTAAGCCTTGCCGTTCCCTAACCCTAACCCTAGCACGGAACCGAAAACCACCACCAGCCCTACACCTTACCCCCAAGCCGTAGCCTACTCCTGGCCCGTACGCTGGCACTGACCCGTGCGTCAGCACGTAGCCTGACCCTCCCACGTTTCCGTACCCTCACCTGTGCCCTAAGCCTTGCCGTTCCCTAACCCTAACCCTAGCCCGGAACGGAAACACACCACCAGCCCTACACCTTACCCACAAGCCGTAGCCTACACCTGGCCGGTACGCTGGCACTGACCCGTGCGTCAGCACGTAGCCTGACCCTCCCACGTTTCCGTACCCTCACCTGTGCCCTAAGCCTTGCCGTTCCCTAACCCTAACCCTAGCCCGGAACGGAAACCCACCACCAGCCCTACACATTACCCTACGCCGTAGCCTACTCCTGGCCCATACGCTGGCACTGACCCGTGCGTCAGCACGTAGCCTGACCCTCCCACGTTTACGTACCCTCACCTGTGCCCTAAGCCTTGCCGTTCCCTAACCCTAACCCTAGCCCGGAACGGAAACCCACCACCAGCCCTACACCTTACCCCCAAGGCGTAGCCTACTCCTGGCCCGTAGGCTGGCACTGACCCTTGCGTCAGCACGTAGCCTGACCCTCCAACGTTTCCGTATCCTCACCTGTGCCCTAAGACTTGCCGTTCCCTAACCCTAACCCTAGCCCAGAACGGAAACCCACCACCAGCCCTACACCTTACCCCCAAGCCGTAGCCTACTCCTGGCCCGTACGCTGGCACTGACCCATGCGTCAGCACGTAGCCTAACCCTCCCACGTTTCCGTACCCTCACCTGTGCCCTAAGCCTTGCCGTTCCCTAACCCTAACCCTAGCCCGGAAGGGAAACCCACCACCAGCCCTACAACTTACCCCCAAGCCGTAGCCTACTCCTGGCCCGTACGCTGGCACTGACCCGTGCGTCAGCACGTAGCCTGACCCTCCCACGTTTCCGTACCCTCACCTGTGCCCTAAGCCTTGCCGTTCCCTAACCCTAACCCTAGCCTGGAACGGAAACCCACCACCAGCCCTACAACTTACCCCCAAGCCGTAGCCTACTCCTGGCCCGTACGCTGGCACTGACCCGTGCGTCAGCACGTAGCCTGACCCTCCCACGTTTCCGTACCCTCACCTGTGCCCTAAGCCTTGCCGTTCCCGAACCCTAACCCTAGCACGGAACCGAAAACCACCACCAGCCCTACACCTTACCCCCAAGCCGTAGCCTACTCCCGGCCCGTACGCTGGCACTGACCCGTGCGTCAGCACGTAGCCTGACCCTCCCACGTTTCCGTACCCTCACCTGTGCCCTAAGCCTTGCCGTTCCCTAACCCTAACCCTAGCCCGGAACGGAAATACACCACCAGCCCTACACCTTACCCACAAGCCGTAGCCTACACCTGGCCGGTACGCTGGCACTGACCCGTGCGTCAGCACGTAGCCTGACCCTCCCACGTTTCCGTACCCTCACCTGTGCCCTAAGCCTTGCCGTTCCCTAACCCTAACCCTAGCCCGGAACGGAAACCCACCACCAGCCCTACACATTACCCTACGCCGTAGCCTACTCCTGGCCCATACGCTGGCACTGACCCGTGCGTCAGCACGTAGCCTGACCCTCCCACGTTTACGTACCCTCACCTGTGCCCTAAGCCTTGCCGTTCCCTAACCCTAACCCTAGCCCGGAACGGAAACCCACCACCAGCCCTACACCTTACCCCCAAGGCGTAGCCTACTCCTGGCCCGTAGGCTGGCACTGACCCTTGCGTCAGCACGTAGCCTGACCCTCCAACGTTTCCGTACCCTCACCTGTGCCCTAAGCCTTGCCGTCCCCTAACCCTAACCCTAGCCCGGAACGGAAACCCACCACCAGCCCTACACCTTACCCACAAGCCGTAGCCTACTCCTGGCCCGTACGCTGGCACTGACCCGTGCGTCAGCACGTAGCCTGACCCTCCGTTTCCGTAACCTCACCTGTGCTCTAAGCCTTGCCGTTCCCTAACCCTAACTCTAGCACGGAACGGAAACCCACCACCAGCCCTGCACCTTACCCTACGCCGTAGCCTACTCCTGGCCCGTACGCTGGCACTGACCCGTGCGTCAGCACGTAGCCTGACCCTCCTACGTTTCCGTACCCTCACCTGTGCCCTAAGCCTTGCCGTTCCCTAACCCTAACCCTAGCACGGAATGGAAACCCACAACCAGCCCTACACCTTACCCTACACCGTAGCCTACTCCTGGCCCGTACACTGGCACTGACCCGTGCATCAGCACGTAGCCTGACCCTCCCACGTTTCCGTACCCTCACCTGTGCCCTAAGCCTTGCCGTTCCCTATCCCTAACCCTAGCCCGGAACGGAAACCCACCACCAGCCCTACAACTTACCCCCAAGCCGTAGCCTACTCCTGGCCCGTACGCTGGCACTGACCCGTGCATCAGCACGTAGCCTGACCCTCCCACGTTTCCGTACCCTCACCTGTGCGCTAAGCCTTGCCGTTCCCTAAACCTAACCCTAGCCCGGAACGGAAACCCACCACCAGCCCTACACCTTACCCCCAAGCCGTAGCCTACTCCTGGCCCGTACGCTGGCACTGACCCGTGCGTCAGCACGTAGCCTGACCCTCCCACGTTTCCGTACCCTCACCTGTGCCCTAAGTCTTGCCGTTCCCTAACCCTAACCCTAGCACGGAACCGAAAACCACCACCAGCCCTACACCTTACCCCCAAGCCGTAGCCTACTCCTGGCCCGTACGCTGGCACTGACCTGTGCGTCAGCACGTAGCCTGACCCTCCCACGTTTCCGTACCCTCACCTGTGCCCTAAGCCTTGCCGTTCCCTAACCCTAACCCTAGCCCGGAACGGAAACACACCACCAGCCCTACACCTTACCCCCAAGCCGTAGCCTACACCTGGCCGGTACGCTGGCACTGACCCGTGCGTCAGCACGTAGCCTGACCCTCCCACGTTTCCGTACCCTCACCTGTGACCTAAGCCTTGCCGTTCCCTAACCCTAACCCTAGCCCGGAACGGAAACCCACCACCAGCCCTACACATTACCCTACGCCGTAGCCTACTCCTGGCCCATACGCTGGCACTGACCCGTGCGTCAGCACGTAGCCTGACCCTCCCACGTTTACGTACCCTCGCCTGTGCCCTAAGCCTTGCCGTTCCCTAACCCTAACCCTAGCCCGGAACGGAAACCCACCACCAGCCCTACTCCTTACCCCCAAGGCGTAGCCTACTCCTGGCCCGTAGGCTGGCACTGACCCTTGCGTCAGCACGTAGCCTGACCCTCCAACGTTTCCGTACCCTCACCTGTGCCCTAAGACTTGCCGTTCCCTAACCCTAACCCTAGCCCAGAACGGAAACCCACCACCAGCCCTACACCTTACCCCCAAGCCGTAGCCTACTCCTGGCCCCTACGCTGGCACTGACCCATGCGTCAGCACGTAGCCTAACCCTCCCACGTTTCCGTACCCTCACCTGTGCCCTAAGCCTTGCCGTTCCCTAACCCTAACACTAGCCCGGAAGGGAAACCCACCACCAGCCCTACACCTTACCCCCAAGCCGTAGCCTACTCCTGGCCCGTACGCTGGCACTGACCCGTGCGTCAGCACGTAGCCTGACCCTCCCACGTTTCCGTACCCTCACCTGTGCCCTAAGCCTTGCCGTTCCCTAACCCTAACCCTAGCCCGGAACGGAAACCCACCACCAGCCCTACAACTTACCCCCAAGCCGTAGCCTACTCCTGGCCCGTACGCTGGCACTGACCCGTGCGTCAGCACGTAGCCTGACCCTCCCACGTTTCCGTACCCTCACCTGTGCCCTAAGCCTTGCCGTTCCCTAACCCTAACCCTAGCACGGAACCGAAAACCACCACCAGCCCTACACCTTACCCCCAAGCCGTAGCCTACTCCTGGCCCGTACGCTGGCACTGACCCGTGCGTCAGCACGTAGCCTGACCCTCCCACGTTTCCGTACCCTCACCTGTGCCCTAAGCCTTGCCGTTCCGTAACCCTAACCCTAGCCCGGAACGGAAATACACCACCAGCCCTACACCTTACCCACAAGCCGTAGCCTACACCTGGCCTGTACGCTGGCACTGACCCGTGCGTCAGCACGTAGCCTGACCCTCCCACGTTTCCGTACCCTCACCTGTGCCCTAAGCCTTGCCGTTCCCTAACCCTAACCCTAGCCCGGAACGGAAACCCACCACCAGCCCTACACCTTACCCCCAAGGCTTAGCCTACTCCTGGCCCGTAGGCTGGCACTGACCCTTGCGTCAGCACGTAGCCTGACCCTCCAACGTTTCCGTACCCTCACCTGTGCCCTAAGCCTTGCCGTCCCCTAACCCTAACCCTAGCCCGGAACGGAAACCCACCACCAGCCCTACACCTTACCCACAAGCCGTAGCCTACTCCTGGCCCGTACGCTGGCACTGACCCGTGCGTCAGCACGTAGCCTGACCCTCCGTTTCCGTAACCTCACCTGTGCTCTAAGCCTTGCCGTTCCCTAACCCTAACTCTAGCACGGAACGGAAACCCACCACCAGCCCTGCACCTTACCCTACGCCGTAGCCTACTCCTGGCCCGTACGCTGGCACTGACCCGTGCGTCAGCACGTAGCCTGACCCTCCCACGTTTCCGTACCCTCACCTGTGCCCTAAGCCTTGCCGTTCCCTAACCCTAACCCTAGCCCGGAACGGAAACCCACCACCAGCCCTACACCTTACCCTACGCCGTAGCCTACTCCTGGCCCGTACGCTGGCACTGACCCGTGCGTCAGCACGTAGCCTGACCCTCCCACGTTTCCGTACCCTCACCTGTGCCCTAAGCCTTGCCGTTCCCTAACCCTAACCCTAGCCCGGAACGGAAACCCACCACCAGCCCTACAACTTACCCCCAAACCATAGCCTACTCCTGGCCCGTACGCTGGCACTGACCTCTGCGTCAGCATGTAGCCTGTCCCTCCCACGTTTCCGTACCCTCACCTGTGCCCTAAGCCTTGCCGTTCCCTAACCCTAACCCTAGCCCGGAACGGAAACCCACCACCAGCCCTACACCTTACCCTATGCCGTAGCCTACTCCTGTCCCGTACGCTGGCACTGACCCGTGCGTCAGCACGTAGCCTGACCCTCCCACGTTTCTGTACCCTCACCTGTGCCCTAAGCCTTGCCGTTCCCTAACCCTAACCCTAGCCCGGAATGGAAACCCACCACAAGCACTACACCTTACCCTACGCCATAGCCTACTCCTGGCCCGTTCGCTGGCACTGACACGTGTGTCAGCACGTAGCCTGACCCTCACACGTTTTCATACCCTCACCTGTGCCCTAAGCCTTGCCGTTCCCTAACCCTAACCCTAGCCCGGAACGGAAACCCACCACCAGCCCTACACCTTACCCTATGCCGTAGCCTACTCCTGGCCCATACGCTGGCACTGACCCGTGCGTCAGCACGTAGCCTGAACCTCCCACGTTTCCGTACCCTCACCTGTGCCCGAAGCCTTGCCGTTCCCTAACCCTAACCCTAGCCCGGAAGGGAAACCCACCACCAGCCCTACACCTTACCCCCAAGCCATAGCCTACTCCTGGCCCGTACGCTGGCACTGACCTGTGCGTCAGCACGTAGCCTGTCCCTCCCACGTTTCCGTTCCCTCACCTGTGCCCTAAGCCTTGCCGTTCCCTAACCCTAACCCTAGCCCGGAACAGAAACCCACCACCAGCCCTACATCTTAACCACAAGCCGTAGCCTACACCTGGCCGGTACGCTGGCACTGACCCGTGCGTCAGCACGTAGCCTGACCCTCCCACGTTTCCGTACCCTCACCTGTGCCCTAAGCCTTGCCGTTCCCTAACCCTATCCCTAGCCCGGAATGGAAACCCACCACCAGCCCTAAACCTTACCCTACGCCGTAGCCTACTCCTGGCCCGTACGCTGGCACTGACCCGTGCGTCAGCACGTAGCCTGACCCTCCCACGTTTCCGTACCCTCACCTGTGCCCTAAGCCTTGCCGTTCCCTAACCCTAACCCTAGCCCGGAACGGAAACCCACCACCAGCCCTACACCTTACCCCCAAGCCGTAGCCTACTCCTGGCCCGTACGCTGGCACTGACCCGTGCGTCAGCACGTAGCCTGACCCTCCCACGTTTCCGTACCATCACCTGTGCCCTAAGCCTTGCCGTTCCCTAACCCTAACCCTAGCCCAGAATGGAAACCCACCACCAGCCCTACATCTTACCCACAAGCCGTAGCCTATACCTGGCCGGTATGCTGGCACTGACCCGTGCATCAGCACGTAGCCTGACCCTCCCACGTTTCCGTACCCTCACCTGTGGCCTAAGCCTTGCCGTTCCCTAACCCTAACCCTAGCCCTGAACGGAAACCCACCACCAGCCCTACACCTTACCCTACGCCGTAGCCTACTCCTGGCCCGTACGCTGGCACTGACCCTTGCGTCAGCATGTAGCCTGACCCTCCTACGTTTCCGTACCCTCACCTGTGCCCTAAGCCTTGCCGTTCCCTAACCCTAACCCTAGCACGGAATGGAAACCCACAACCAGCCCTACACCTTACCCTACACCGTAGCCTACTCCTGGCCCGTACACTGGCACTGACCCGTGCATCAGCACGTAGCCTGACCCTCCCACGTTTCCGTACCCTCACCTGTGCCCTAAGCCTTGCCGTTCCCTAACCCTAACCCTAGCCCGGAACGGAAACCCACCACCAGCCCTACAACTTACCCCCAAGCCGTAGCCTACTCCTGGCCCGTACGCTGGCACTGACCCGTGCGTCAGCACGTAGCCTGACCCTCCCACGTTTCCGTACCCTCACCTGTGCGCTAAGCCTTGCCGTTCCCTAACCCTAACCCTTGCCCGGAACGGAAACCCACCACCAGCCCTACACCTTACCCCCAAGCCGTAGCCTACTCCTGGCCCGTACGCTGGCACTGACCCGTGCGTCAGCACGTAGCCTGACCCTCCCACGTTTCCGTACCCTCACCTGTGCCCTAAGCCTTGCCGTTCCCTAACCCTAACCCTAGCACGGAACCGAAAACCACCACCAGCCCTACAACTTACCCCCAAGCCGTAGCCTACTCCTGGCCCGTACGCTGGCACTGACCCGTGCGTCAGCACGTAGCCTGACCCTCCCACGTTTCCGTACCCTCACCTGTGCCCTAAGCCTTGCCTTTCCCTAACCCTAACCCTAGCCCGGAACGGAAACACACCACCAGCCCTACACCTTACCCACAAGCCGTAGCCTACACCTGGCCGGTACGCTGGCACTGACCCGTGCGTCAGCACGTAGCCTGACCCTCCCACGTTTCCGTACCCTCACCTGTGCCCTAAGCCTTGCCGTTCCCTAACCCTTACCCTAGCCCGGAACGGAAACCCACCACCAGCCCTACACATTACCCTACGCCGTAGCCTACTCCTGGCCCATACGCTGGCACTGACCCGTGCGTCAGCACGTAGCCTGACCCTCCCACGTTTCCGTACCCTCACCTGTGCCCTAAGCCTTGCCGTTCCATAACCCTAACCCTAGCCCGGAACGGAAACCCACCACCAGCCCTACACCTTACCCCCAAGGCGTAGCCTACTCCTGGCCCGTAGGCTGGCACTGACCCTTGCGTCAGCACGTAGCCTGACCCTCCAACGTTTCCGTACCCTCACCTGTGCCCTAAGACTCGCCGTTCCCTAACCCTAACCCTAGCCCAGAACGGAAACCCACCACCAGCCCTACACCTTACCCCCAAGCCGTAGCCTACTCCTGGCCCGTACGCTGGCACTGACCCGTGCTCAGCACGTAGCCTAACCCTCCCACGTTTCCGTACCCTCACCTGTGCCCTAAGCCTTGCCGTTCCCTAACCCTAACCCTAGCCCGGAACGGAAACCCACCAACAGCCCTACACCTTACCCCCAAGCCGTAGCCTACTCCTGGCCCGTACGCTGGCACTGACCCGTGCGTCAGCACGTAGCCTGACCCTCCCACGTTTCCGTGCCCTCACCTGTGCCCGAAGCCTTGCCGTTCCCTAACCCTAACCCTAGCCCGGAACGGAAACCCACCACCAGCCCTACAACTTACCCCCAAGCCGTAGCCTAATCCTGGCCCGTACGCTGGCACTGACCCGTGCGTCAGCACGTAGCCTGACCCTCCCACGTTTCCGTACCCTCACCTGTGCCCTAAGCCTTGCCGTCCCCTAACCCTAACCCTAGCCCGGAACGGAAACCCACCACCAGCCCTACACCTTACCCACAAGCCGTAGCATACTCCTGGCCCGTACGCTGGCACTGACCCGTGCGTCAGCACGTAGCCTGACCCTCCGTTTCCGTAACCTCACCTGTGCTCTAAGCCTTGCCGTTCCCTAACCCTAACTCTAGCACGGAACGGAAACCCACCACCAGCCCTGCACCTTACCCTACGCCGTAGCCTACTCCTAGCCCGTACGCTGGCACTGACCCGTGCGTCAGCACGTAGCCTGACCCTCCCACGTTTCCGTACCCTCACCTGTGCCCTAAGCCTTGCCGTTCCCTAACCCTAACCCTAGCCCGGAACGGAAACCCACCACCAGCCCTACACCTTACCCTACGCCGTAGCCTACTCCTGGCCCGTACGCTGGCACTGACCCATTCGTCAGCACGTAGCCTGACCCTCCCACGTTTCCGTACCCTCACCTGTGCCCTAAGCCTTGCCGTTCCCTAACCCTAACCCTAGCCCGGAACGGAAACCCACCACCAGCCCTACACCTTACCCTACGCCGTAGCCTACTCCTAGCCCGTACGCTGGCACTGACCCGTGCGTCAGCACGTAGCCTGACCCTCCCACGTTTCCGTACCCTCACCTGTGCCCTAAGCCTTGCCGTTCCCTAACCCTAACCCTAGCCCGGAACGGAAACCCACCACCAGCCCTACAACTTACCCACAAGCCGTAGCCTACTCCTGGCCCGTACGCTGGCACTGACCCATGCGTCAGCACGTAGCCTGACCCTCCCACGTTTCCGTACACTCACCTGTGCCCTAAGCCTTGCCGTTCCCTAACCCTAACCCTAGCCCGGAACGGAAACCCACCACCAGCCCTACACCTTACCCCCAAGCCGTAGCCTACTCCTGGCCCGTACGCTGGCACTGACCCGTGCGTCAGCACGTAGCCTGACCCCCCCACGTTTCTGTACCCTCACCTGCGCCCTAAGCCTTGCCGTTCCCTAACCCTAACCCTAGCCCGGAACGGAAACCCACCACAAGCACTACACCTTACCCTACGCCATAGCCTACTCCTGGCCCGTACGCTGGCACTGACCCGTGTGTCAGCACGTAGCCTGACCCTCACACGTTTTCATACCCTCACCTGTGCCCTAAGCCTTGCCGTTCGCTAACCCTAACCCTAGCCCGGAACGGAAACCCACCACCAGCCCTACACCTTACCCTATGCTGTAGCCTACTCCTGGCCCATACGCTGGCACTGACCCGTGCGTCAGCACGTAGCCTGTACCTCCCACGTTTCTGTACCCTCACCTGTGCCCGAAGCCTTGCCGTTCCCTAACCCTAACCCTAGCCCGGAAGGGAAACCCACCACCAGCCCTACACCTTACCCCCAAGCCATAGCCTACTCCTGGCCCGTACGCTGGCACTGACCTGTGCGTCAGCACGTAGCCTGTCCCTCCCACGTTTCCGTACCCTCACCTGTGCCCTAAGCCTTGCCGTTCCCTAACCCTAACCCTAGCCCGGAACAGAAACCCACCACCAGCCCTACATCTTACCCACAAGCCGTAGCCTACACCTGGCCGGTACGCTGGCACTGACCCGTGCGTCAGCACGTAGCCTGACCCTCCCACGTTTCCGTACCCTCACCTGTGCCCTAAGCCTTGCCGTTCCCTAACCCTATCCCTAGCCCGGAATGGAAACCCACCACCAGCCCTACACCTTACCCTACGCCGTAGCCTACTCCTGGCCCGTACGCTGGCACTGACCCGTGCGTCAGCACGTAGCCTGACCCTCCCACGTTTCCGTACCCTCACCTGTGCCCTAAGCCTTGCCGTTCCCTAACCCTAACCCTAGCCCGGAACGGAAACCCACCACCAGCCCTACACCTTACCCCCAAGCCGTAGCCTACTCCTGGCCCGTACGCTGGCACTGACCCATGCGTCAGCACGTAGCCTGACCCTCCCACGTTTCCGTACCCTCACCTGTGCTCTAAGCCTTGCCGTTCCCTAACCCTAACTGTAGCATGGAACGGAAACCCACCACCAGCCCTGCACCTTTCCGTACACCGTAGCCTACTCCTGGCCCGTACGCTGGCACTGACCCGTGCGTCAGCACGTAGCCTGACGCTCCCACGTTTCCGTACCCTCACCTGTGCCCTAAGCCTTGCCGTTCCCTAACCCTAACCCTAGCTCGGAACGGAAACCCACCACCAGCCCTACACCTTACCCTACGCCGTAGCCTACTCCTTGCCCGTACGCTGGCACTGACCCGTGCGTCAGCACGTAGCCTGACCCTCCCACGTTTCCGTACCCTCACCTGTGCCCTAAGCCTTGCCGTTCCCTAACCCTAACCCTAGCCCGTAACGGAAAACCACCACCAGCCCTACACCTTAACCACAAGCCGTAGCCTACTCCTGGCCCGTACGCTGGCACTGACCCGTGCGTCAGCACGTAGCCTGACCCTCCCACGTTTCCGTACCCTCACCTGTGCCCTAAGCCTTGCCGTTCCCTAACCCTAACCCTAGCCCAGAATGGAAACCCACCACCAGCCCTACACCTTACCCACAAGCCGTAGCCTATACCTGGCCGGTACGCTGGCACTGACCCGTGCATCAGCACGTAGCCTGACCCTCCCACGTTTCCGTACCCTCACCTGTGCCCTAAGCCTTGCCGTTCCCTAACCCTAACCCTAGCCCGGAACGGAAACCCACCACCAGCCCTACACCTTACCCTACGCCGTAGCCTACTCCTGGCCCGTACGCTGGCACTGACCCGTGCGTCAGCACGTAGCCTGACCCTCCTACGTTCCCGTACCCTCACCTGTGCCCTAAGCCTTGCCGTTCCCTAACCCTAACCCTAGCCCGGAACGGAAACCCACCACCAGCCCTACATCTTACCCCCAAGCCGTAGCCTACTCCTGGCCCGTACGCTGGCACTGACTCGTGCGTCAGCACGTAGCCTGACCCTCCCACGTTTCCGTACCCTCACCTGTGCCCTAAGCCTTGCCGTTCCCTAACCCTAACCCTAGCCCGGAACGGAAACCCACCACCAGCCCTACACCTTACCCTACGCCGTAGCCTACTCCTGGCCCGTACGCTTGCACTGACCCGTGCGTCAGCACGTAGCCTGACCCTCCCACGTTTCCGTACCCTCACCTGTGCCCTAAGCCTTGCCGTTCCCTAACCCTAACCCTAGCCCGGAACGGAAACCCACCACCAGCCCTACACCTTACCCTACGCCGTATCCTACTCCTAGCCCGTACGCTGGCACTGACCCGTGCGTCAGCACGTAGCCTGACCCTCCCACGTTTCCGTACCCTCACCTGTGCCCTAAGCCTTGCCGTTCCCTAACCCTAACCCTAGCCCGGAACGGAAACCCACCACCAGCCCTACAACTTACCCCCAAGCCGTAGCCTACTCCTGGCCCGTACGCTGGCACTGACCCATGCGTCAGCACGTAGCCTGACCCTCCCACGTTTCCGTACACTCACCTGTGCCCTAAGCCTTGCCGTTCCCTAACCCTAACCCTAGCCCGGAACGGAAACCCACCACCAGCCCTACACCTTACCCCCAAGCCGTAGCCTACTCCTGGCCCGTACGCTGGCACTGACCCGTGCGTCAGCACGTAGCCTGACCCTCCCACGTTTCCGTACCCTCACCTGTGCCCTAAGCCTTGCCGTTCCCTAACCCTAACCCTAGCCCAGAATGGAAACCCACCACCAGTCCGACACCTTACCCACAAGCCGTAGCCTATACCTGGCCGGTATGCTGGCACTGACCCGTGCATCAGCACGTAGCCTGACCCTCCCACGTTTCCGTACCCTCACCTGTGCCCTAAGCCTTGCCGTTCCCTAACCCTAACCCTAGCCCGGAACGGAAACCCACCACCAGCCCTACACCTTACCCTACGCCGTAGCCTACTCCTGGCCCGTACGCTGGCACTGACCCGTGCGTCAGCACGTAGCCTGACCCTCCTACGTTTCCGTACCCTCACCTGTGCCCTAAGCCTTGCCGTTCCCTAACCCTAACCCTAGCACGGAATGGAAACCCACAACCAGCCCTACACCTTACCCTACACCGTAGCCTACTCCTGGCCCGTACACTGGCACTGACCCGTGCATCAGCACGTAGCCTGACCCTCCCACGTTTCCGTACCCTCACCTGTGCCCTAAGCCTTGCCGTTCCCTAACCCTAACCCTAGCCCGGAACGGAAACCCACCACCAGCCCTACAACTTACCCCCAAGCCGTAGCCTACTCCTGGCCCGTACGCTGGCACTGACCCGTGCATCAGCACGTAGCCTGACCCTCCCACGTTTCCGTACCCTCACCTGTGCGCTAAGCCTTGCCGTTCCCTAACCCTAACCCTAGCCCGGAACGGAAACCCACCACCAGCCCTACACCTTACCCCCAAGCCGTAGCCTACTCCTGGCCCGTACGCTGGCACTGACCCGTGCGTCAGCACGTAGCCTGACCCTCCCACGTTTCCGTACCCTCACCTGTGCCCTAAGCCTTGCCGTTCCCTAACCCTAACCCTAGCACGGAACCGAAAACCACCACCAGCCCTACACCTTACCCCCAAGCCGTAGCCTACTCCTGGCCCGTAGGCTGGCACTGACCCGTGCGTCAGCACGTAGCCTGACCCTCCCACGTTTCCGTACCCTCACCTGTGCCCTAAGCCTTGCCGTTCCCTAACCCTAACCCTAGCCCGGAACGGAAACACACCACCAGCCCTACACCTTACCCACAAGCCGTAGCCTACACCTGGCCGGTACGCTGGCACTGACCCGTGCGTCAGCACGTAGCCTGACCCTCCCACGTTTCCGTACCCTCACCTGTGCCCTAAGCCTTGCCGTTCCCTAACCCTAACCCTAGCCCGGAACGGAAACCCACCACCAGCCCTACACATTACCCTACGCCGTAGCCTACTCCTGGCCCATACGCTGGCACTAACCCGTGCGTCAGCACGTAGCCTGACCCTCCCACGTTTACGTACCCTCACCTGTGCCCTAAGCCTTGCCGTTCCCTAACCCTAACCCTAGCCCGGAACGGAAACCCACCACCAGCCCTACACCTTACCCCCAAGGCGTAGTCTACTCCTGGCCCGTAGGCTGGCACTGACCCTTGCGTCAGCACGTAGCCTGACCCTCCAACGTTTCCGTACCCTCACCTGTGCCCTAAGACTTGCCGTTCCCTAACCCTAACCCTAGCCCAGAACGGAAACCCACCACCAGCCCTACACCTTACCCCCAAGCCGTAGCCTACTCCTGGCCCGTACGCTGGCACTGACCCATGCGTCAGCACGTAGCCTAACCCTCCCACGTTTCCGTACCCTCACCTGTGCCCTAAGCCTTGCCGTTCCCTAACCCTAACCCTAGCCCGGAAGGGAAACCCACCACCAGCCCTACAACTTACCCCCAAGCCGTAGCCTACTCCTGGCCCGTACGCTCGCACTGGCCCGTGCGTCAGCACGTAGCCTGACCCTCCCACGTTTCCGTACCCTCACCTGTGCCCTAAGCCTTGCCGTTCCCTAACCCTAACCCTAGCCTGGAACGGAAACCCACCACCAGCCCTACAACTTACCCCCAAGCCGTAGCCTACTCCTGGCCCGTACGCTGGCACTGACCCGTGCGTCAGCACGTAGCCTGACCCTCCCACGTTTCCGTACCCTCACCTGTGCCCTAAGCCTTGCCGTTCCCTAACCCTAACCCTAGCACGGAACCGAAAACCACCACCAGCCCTACACCTTACCCCCAAGCCGTAGCCTACTCCTGGCCCGTACGCTGGCACTGACCCGTGCGTCAGCACGTAGCCTGACCCTCCCACGTTTCCGTACCCTCACCTGTGCCCTAAGCCTTGCCGTTCCCTAACCCTAACCCTAGCCCGGAACGGAAATACACCACCAGCCCTACACCTTACCCACAAGCCGTAGCCTACACCTGGCCGGTACGCTGGCACTGACCCGTGCGTCAGCACGTAGCCTGACCCTCCCACGTTTCCGTACCCTCACCTGTGCCCTAAGCCTTGCCGTTCCCTAACCCTAACCCTAGCCCGGAACGGAAACCCACCACCAGCCCTACACATTACCCTACGCCGTAGCCTACTCCTGGCCCATACGCTGGCACTGACCCGTGCGTCAGCACGTAGCCTGACCCTCCCACGTTTACGTACCCTCACCTGTGCCCTAAGCCTTGCCGTTCCCTAACCCTAACCCTAGCCCGGAACGGAAACCCACCACCAGCCCTACACCTTACCCCCAAGGCGTAGCCTACTCCTGGCCCGTAGGCTGGCACTGACCCTTGCGTCAGCACGTAGCCTGACCCTCCAACGTTTCCGTACCCTCACCTGTGCCCTAAGCCTTGCCGTCCCCTAACCCTAACCCTAGCCCGGAACGGAAACCCACCACCAGCCCTACACCTTACCCACAAGCCGTAGCCTACTCCTGGCCCGTACGCTGGCACTGACCCGTGCGTCAGCACGTAGCCTGACCCTCCGTTTCCGTAACCTCACCTGTGCTCTAAGCCTTGCCGTTCCCTAACCCTAACTCTAGCACGGAACGGAAACCCACCACCAGCCCTGCACCTTACCCTACGCCGTAGCCTACTCCTGGCCCGTACGCTGGCACTGACCCGTGCGTCAGCACGTAGCCTGACCCTCCTACGTTTCCGTACCCTCACCTGTGCCCTAAGCCTTGCCGTTCCCTAACCCTAACCCTAGCACGGAATGGAAACCCACAACCAGCCCTACACCTTACCCTACACCGTAGCCTACTCCTGGCCCGTACACTGGCACTGACCCGTGCATCAGCACGTAGCCTGACCCTCCCACGTTTCCGTACCCTCACCTGTGCCCTAAGCCTTGCCGTTCCCTATCCCTAACCCTAGCCCGGAACGGAAACCCACCACCAGCCCTACAACTTACCCCCAAGCCGTAGCCTACTCCTGGCCCGTACGCTGGCACTGACCCGTGCATCAGCACGTAGCCTGACCCTCCCACGTTTCCGTACCCTCACCTGTGCCCTAAGCCTTGCCGTTCCCTAACCCTAACCCTAGCCCGGAACGGAAACCCACCACCAGCCCTACACCTTACCCCCAAGCCGTAGCCTACTCCTGGCCCGTACGCTGGCACTGACCCGTGCGTCAGCACGTAGCCTGACCCTCCCACGTTTCCGTACCCTCACCTGTGCCCTAAGTCTTGCCGTTCCCTAACCCTAACCCTAGCACGGAACCGAAAACCACCACCAGCCCTACACCTTACCCCCAAGCCGTAGCCTACTCCTGGCCCGTACGCTGGCACTGACCTGTGCGTCAGCACGTATCCTGACCCTCCCACGTTTCCGTACCCTCACCTGTGCCCTAAGCCTTGCCGTTCCCTAACCCTAACCCTAGCCCGGAACGGAAACCCACCACCAGCCCTACAACTTACCCCCAAGCCGTAGCCTACTCCTGGCCCATACGCTGGCACTGACCCGTGCGTCAGCACGTAGCCTGAACCTCCCACGTTTACGTACCCTCGCCTGTGCCCTAAGCCTTGCCGTTCCCTAACCCTAACCCTAGCCCGGAACGGAAACCCACCACCAGCCCTACTCCTTACCCCCAAGGCGTAGCCTACTCCTGGCCCGTAGGCTGGCACTGACCCTTGCGTCAGCACGTAGCCTGACCCTCCAACGTTTCCGTACCCTCACCTGTGCCCTAAGACTTGCCGTTCCCTAACCCTAACCCTAGCCCAGAACGGAAACCCACCACCAGCCCTACAGCTTACCCCCAAGCCGTAGCCTACTCCTGGCCCCTACGCTGGCACTGACCCATGCATCAGCACGTAGCCTAACCCTCCCACGTTTCCGTACCCTCACCTGTGCCCTAAGCCTTGCCGTTCCATAACCCTAACACTAGCCCGGAACGGAAACCCACCACCAGCCCTACACATTACCCCCAAGCCGTAGCCTACTCCTGGCCCGTACGCTGGCACTGACCCGTGCGTCAGCACGTAGCCTGACCCTCCCACGTTTCCGTACCCTCACCTGTGCCCTAAGCCTTGCCGTTCCCTAACCCTAACCCTAGCCCGGAACGGAAACCCACCACCAGCCCTACAACTTACCCCCAAGCCGTAGCCTACTCCTGGCCCGTACGCTGGCACTGACCCGTGCGTCAGCACGTAGCCTGACCCTCCCACGTTTCCGTACCCTCACCTGTGCCCTAAGCCTTGCCGTTCCCTAACCCTAACCCTAGCACGGAACCGAAAACCACCACCAGCCCTACACCTTACCCCCAAGCCGTAGCCTACTCCTGGCCCGTACGCTGGCACTGACCCGTGCGTCAGCACGTAGCCTGACCCTCCCACGTTTCCGTACCCTCACCTGTGCCCTAAGCCTTGCCGTTCCGTAACCCTAACCCTAGCCCGGAACGGAAATACACCACCAGCCCTACACCTTACCCACAAGCCGTAGCCTACACCTGGCCTGTACGCTGGCACTGACCCGTGCGTCAGCACGTAGCCTGACCCTCCCACGTTTCCGTACCCTCACCTGTGCCCTAAGCCTTGCCGTTCCCTAACCCTAACCCTAGCCCGGAACGGAAACCCACCACCAGCCCTACACCTTACCCCCAAGGCGTAGCCTACTCCTGGCCCGTAGGCTGGCACTGACCCTTGCGTCAGCACGTAGCCTGACCCTCCAACGTTTCCGTACCCTCACCTGTGCCCTAAGCCTTGCCGTCCCCTAACCCTAACCCTAGCCCGGAACGGAAACCCACCACCAGCCCTACACCTTACCCACAAGCCGTAGCCTACTCTGGCCCGTACGCTGGCACTGACCCGTGCGTCAGCACGTAGCCTGACCCTCCGTTTCCGTAACCTCACCTGTGCTCTAAGCCTTGCCGTTCCCTAACCCTAACTCTAGCACGGAACGGAAACCCACCACCAGCCCTGCACCTTACCCTACGCCGTAGCCTACTCCTGGCCCGTACGCTGGCACTGACCCGTGCGTCAGCACGTAGCCTGACCCTCCCACGTTTCCGTACCCTCACCTGTGCCCTAAGCCTTGCCGTTCCCTAACCCTAACCCTAGCCCGGAACGCAAACCCACCACCAGCCCTACACCTTACCCTACGCCGTAGCCTACTCCTGTCCCGTACGCTGGCACTGACCCGTGTGTCAGCACGTAGCCTGACCCTCCCACGTTTCTGTACCCTCACCTGTGCCCTAAGCCTTGCCGTTCCCTAACCCTAACCCTAGCCCGGAATGGAAACCCACCACAAGCACTACACCTTACCCTACGCCATAGCCTACTCCTGGCCCGTTCGCTGGCACTGACACGTGTGTCAGCACGTAGCCTGACCCTCACACGTTTTCATACCCTCACCTGTGCCCTAAGCCTTGCCGTTCCCTAACCCTAACCCTAGCCCGGAACGGAAACCCACCACCAGCCCTACACCTTACCCTATGCCGTAGCCTACTCCTGGCCCATACGCTGGCACTGACCCGTGCGTCAGCACGTAGCCTGAACCTCCCACGTTTCCGTACCCTCACCTGTGCCCGAAGCCTTGCCGTTCCCTAACCCTAACCCTAGCCCGGAAGGGAAACCCACCACCAGCCCTACACCTTACCCCCAAGCCATAGCCTACTCCTGGCCCGTACGCTGGCACTGACCTGTGCGTCAGCACGTAGCCTGTCCCTCCCACGTTTCCGTTCCCTCACCTGTGCCCTAAGCCTTGCCGTTCCCTAACCCTAACCCTAGCCCGGAACAGAAACCCACCACCAGCCCTACATCTTACCCACAAGCCGTAGCCTACACCTGGCCGGTACGCTGGCACTGACCCGTGCGTCAGCACGTAGCCTGACCCTCCCACGTTTCCGTACCCTCACCTGTGCCCTAAGCCTTGCCGTTCCCTAACCCTATCCCTAGCCCGGAATGGAAACCCACCACCAGCCCTAAACCTTACCCTACGCCGTAGCCTACTCCTGGCCCGTACGCTGGCACTGACCCGTGCGTCAGCACGTAGCCTGACCCTCCCACGTTTCCGTACCCTCACCTGTGCCCTAAGCCTTGCCGTTCCCTAACCCTAACCCTAGCCCGGAACGGAAACCCACCACCAGCCCTACACCTTACCCCCAAGCCGTAGCCTACTCCTGGCCCGTACGCTGGCACTGACCCGTGCGTCAGCACGTAGCCTGACCCTCCCACGTTTCCGTACCATCACCTGTGCCCTAAGCCTTGCCGTTCCCTAACCCTAACCCTAGCCCAGAATGGAAACCCACCACCAGCCCTACATCTTACCCACAAGCCGTAGCCTATACCTGGCCGGTATGCTGGCACTGACCCGTGCATCAGCACGTAGCCTGACCCTCCCACGTTTCCGTACCCTCACCTGTGCCCTAAGCCTTGCCGTTCCCTAACCCTAACCCTAGCCCGGAACGGAAACCCACCACCAGCCCTACACCTTACCCTACGCCGTAGCCTACTCCTGGCCCGTACGCTGGCACTGACCCTTGCGTCAGCATGTAGCCTGACCCTCCTACGTTTCCGTACCCTCACCTGTGCCCTAAGCCTTGCCGTTCCCTAACCCTAACCCTAGCACGGAATGGAAACCCACAACCAGCCCTACACCTTACCCTACACCGTAGCCTACTCCTGGCCCGTACACTGGCACTGACCCGTGCATCAGCACGTAGCCTGACCCTCCCACGTTTCCGTACCCTCACCTGTGCCCTAAGCCTTGCCGTTCCCTAACCCTAACCCTAGCCCGGAACGGAAACCCACCACCAGCCCTACAACTTACCCCCAAGCCGTAGCCTACTCCTGGCCCGTACGCTGGCACTGACCCGTGCGTCAGCACGTAGCCTGACCCTCCCACGTTTCCGTACCCTCACCTGTGCGCTAAGCCTTGCCGTTCCCTAACCCTAACCCTTGCCCGGAACGGAAACCCACCACCAGCCCTACACCTTACCCCCAAGCCGTAGCCTACTCCTGGCCCGTACGCTGGCACTGACCCGTGCGTCAGCACGTAGCCTGACCCTCCCACGTTTCCGTACCCTCACCTGTGCCCTAAGCCTTGCCGTTCCCTAACCCTAACCCTAGCACGGAACCGAAAACCACCACCAGCCCTACAACTTACCCCCAAGCCGTAGCCTACTCCTGGCCCGTACGCTGGCACTGACCCGTGCGTCAGCACGTAGCCTGACCCTCCCACGTTTCCGTACCCTCACCTGTGCCCTAAGCCTTGCCGTTCCCTAACCCTAACCCTAGCCCGGAACGGAAACCCACCACCAGCCCTACACCTTACCCACAAGCCGTAGCCTACTCCTGGCCCGTACGCTGGCACTGACCCGTGCGTCAGCACGTAGCCTGACCCTCCGTTTCCGTAACCTCACCTGTGCTCTAAGCCTTGCCGTTCCCTAACCCTAACTCTAGCACGGAACGGAAACCCACCACCAGCCCTGCACCTTACCCTACGCCGTAGCCTACTCCTGGCCCGTACGCTGGCACTGACCCGTGCGTCAGCACGTAGCCTGACCCTCCCACGTTTCCGTACCCTCACCTGTGCCCTAAGCCTTGCCGTTCCCTAACCCTAACCCTAGCCCGGAACGCAAACCCACCACCAGCCCTACACCTTACCCTACGCCGTAGCCTACTCCTGTCCCGTACGCTGGCACTGACCCGTGTGTCAGCACGTAGCCTGACCCTCCCACGTTTCTGTACCCTCACCTGTGCCCTAAGCCTTGCCGTTCCCTAACCCTAACCCTAGCCCGGAATGGAAACCCACCACAAGCACTACACCTTACCCTACGCCATAGCCTACTCCTGGCCCGTTCGCTGGCACTGACACGTGTGTCAGCACGTAGCCTGACCCTCACACGTTTTCATACCCTCACCTGTGCCCTAAGCCTTGCCGTTCCCTAACCCTAACCCTAGCCCGGAACGGAAACCCACCACCAGCCCTACACCTTACCCTATGCCGTAGCCTACTCCTGGCCCATACGCTGGCACTGACCCGTGCGTCAGCACGTAGCCTGAACCTCCCACGTTTCCGTACCCTCACCTGTGCCCGAAGCCTTGCCGTTCCCTAACCCTAACCCTAGCCCGGAAGGGAAACCCACCACCAGCCCTACACCTTACCCCCAAGCCATAGCCTACTCCTGGCCCGTACGCTGGCACTGACCTGTGCGTCAGCACGTAGCCTGTCCCTCCCACGTTTCCGTTCCCTCACCTGTGCCCTAAGCCTTGCCGTTCCCTAACCCTAACCCTAGCCCGGAACAGAAACCCACCACCAGCCCTACATCTTACCCACAAGCCGTAGCCTACACCTGGCCGGTACGCTGGCACTGACCCGTGCGTCAGCACGTAGCCTGACCCTCCCACGTTTCCGTACCCTCACCTGTGCCCTAAGCCTTGCCGTTCCCTAACCCTATCCCTAGCCCGGAATGGAAACCCACCACCAGCCCTAAACCTTACCCTACGCCGTAGCCTACTCCTGGCCCGTACGCTGGCACTGACCCGTGCGTCAGCACGTAGCCTGACCCTCCCACGTTTCCGTACCCTCACCTGTGCCCTAAGCCTTGCCGTTCCCTAACCCTAACCCTAGCCCGGAACGGAAACCCACCACCAGCCCTACACCTTACCCCCAAGCCGTAGCCTACTCCTGGCCCGTACGCTGGCACTGACCCGTGCGTCAGCACGTAGCCTGACCCTCCCACGTTTCCGTACCATCACCTGTGCCCTAAGCCTTGCCGTTCCCTAACCCTAACCCTAGCCCAGAATGGAAACCCACCAACAGCCCTACATCTTACCCACAAGCCGTAGCCTATACCTGGCCGGTATGCTGGCACTGACCCGTGCATCAGCACGTAGCCTGACCCTCCCACGTTTCCGTACCCTCACCTGTGCCCTAAGCCTTGCCGTTCCCTAACCCTAACCCTAGCCCGGAACGGAAACCCACCACCAGCCCTACACCTTACCCTACGCCGTAGCCTACTCCTGGCCCGTACGCTGGCACTGACCCTTGCGTCAGCATGTAGCCTGACCCTCCTACGTTTCCGTACCCTCACCTGTGCCCTAAGCCTTGCCGTTCCCTAACCCTAACCCTAGCACGGAATGGAAACCCACAACCAGCCCTACACCTTACCCTACACCGTAGCCTACTCCTGGCCCGTACACTGGCACTGACCCGTGCATCAGCACGTAGCCTGACCCTCCCACGTTTCCGTACCCTCACCTGTGCCCTAAGCCTTGCCGTTCCCTAACCCTAACCCTAGCCCGGAACGGAAACCCACCACCAGCCCTACAACTTACCCCCAAGCCGTAGCCTACTCCTGGCCCGTACGCTGGCACTGACCCGTGCGTCAGCACGTAGCCTGACCCTCCCACGTTTCCGTACCCTCACCTGTGCGCTAAGCCTTGCCGTTCCCTAACCCTAACCCTTGCCCGGAACGGAAACCCACCACCAGCCCTACACCTTACCCCCAAGCCGTAGCCTACTCCTGGCCCGTACGCTGGCACTGACCCGTGCGTCAGCACGTAGCCTGACCCTCCCACGTTTCCGTACCCTCACCTGTGCCCTAAGCCTTGCCGTTCCCTAACCCTAACCCTAGCACGGAACCGAAAACCACCACCAGCCCTACAACTTACCCCCAAGCCGTAGCCTACTCCTGGCCCGTACGCTGGCACTGACCCGTGCGTCAGCACGTAGCCTGACCCTCCCACGTTTCCGTACCCTCACCTGTGCCCTAAGCCTTGCCGTTCCCTAACCCTAACCCTAGCCCGGAACGGAAACACACCACCAGCCCTACACCTTACCCACAAGCCGTAGCCTACACCTGGCCGGTACGCTGGCACTGACCCGTGCGTCAGCACGTAGCCTGACCCTCCCACGTTTCCGTACCCTCACCTGTGCCCTAAGCCTTGCCGTTCCCTAACCCTTACCCTAGCCCGGAACGGAAACCCACCACCAGCCCTACACATTACCCTACGCCGTAGCCTACTCCTGGCCCATACGCTGGCACTGACCCGTGCGTCAGCACGTAGCCTGACCCTCCCACGTTTCCGTACCCTCACCTGTGCCCTAAGCCTTGCCGTTCCCTAACCCTAACCCTAGCCCGGAACGGAAACCCACCACCAGCCCTACACCTTACCCCCAAGGCGTAGCCTACTCCTGGCCCGTAGGCTGGCACTGACCCTTGCGTCAGCACGTAGCCTGACCCTCCAACGTTTCCGTACCCTCACCTGTGCCCTAAGACTTGCCGTTCCCTAACCCTAACCCTAGCCCAGAACGGAAACCCACCACCAGCCCTACAACTTACCCCCAAGCCGTAGCCTACTCTTGGCCCGTACGCTGGCACTGACCCGTGCTCAGCACGTAGCCTAACCCTCCCACGTTTCCGTACCCTCACCTGTGCCCTAAGCCTTGCCGTTCCCTAACCCTAACCCTAGCCCGGAACGGAAACCCACCAACAGCCCTACACCTTACCCCCAAGCCGTAGCCTACTCCTGGCCCGTACGCTGGCACTGACCCGTGCGTCAGCACGTAGCCTGACCCTCCCTCGTTTCCGTGCCCTCACCTGTGCCCGAAGCCTTGCCGTTCCCTAACCCTAACCCTAGCCCGGAACGGAAACCCACCACCAGCCCTACAACTTACCCCCAAGCCGTAGCCTAATCCTGGCCCGTACGCTGGCACTGACCCGTGCGTCAGCACGTAGCCTGACCCTCCCACGTTTCCGTACCCTCACCTGTGCCCTAAGCCTTGCCGTCCCCTAACCCTAACCCTAGCCCGGAACGGAAACCCACCACCAGCCCTACACCTTACCCACAAGCCGTAGCATACTCCTGGCCCGTACGCTGGCACTGACCCGTGCGTCAGCACGTAGCCTGACCCTCCGTTTCCGTAACCTCACCTGTGCTCTAAGCCTTGCCGTTCCCTAACCCTAACTCTAGCACGGAACGGAAACCCACCACCAGCCCTGCACCTTACCCTACGTCGTAGCCTACTCCTAGCCCGTACGCTGGCACTGACCCGTGCGTCAGCACGTAGCCTGACCCTCCCACGTTTCCGTACCCTCACCTGTGCCCTAAGCCTTGCCGTTCCATAACCCTAACCCTAGCCCGGAACGGAAACCCACCACCAGCCCTACACCTTACCCTACGCCGTAGCCTACTCCTGGCCCGTACGCTGGCACTGACCCATTCGTCAGCACGTAGCCTGACCCTCCCACGTTTCCGTACCCTCACCTGTGCCCTAAGCCTTGCCGTTCCCTAACCCTAACCCTAGCCCGGAACGGAAACCCACCACCAGCCCTACACCTTACCCTACGCCGTAGCCTACTCCTAGCCCGTACGCTGGCACTGACCCGTGCGTCAGCACGTAGCCTGACCCTCCCACGTTTCCGTACCCTCACCTGTGCCCTAAGCCTTGCCGTTCCCTAACCCTAACCCTAGCCCGGAACGGAAACCCACCACCAGCCCTACAACTTACCCACAAGCCGTAGCCTACTCCTGGCCCGTACGCTGGCACTGACCCATGCGTCAGCACGTAGCCTGACCCTCCCACGTTTCCGTACACTCACCTGTGCCCTAAGCCTTGCCGTTCCCTAACCCTAACCCTAGCCCGGAACGGAAACCCACCACCAGCCCTACACCTTACCCCCAAGCCGTAGCCTACTCCTGGCCCGTACGCTGGCACTGACCCGTGCGTCAGCACGTAGCCTGACCCCCCCACGTTTCTGTACCCTCACCTGCGCCCTAAGCCTTGCCGTTCCCTAACCCTAACCCTAGCCCGGAACGGAAACCCACCACAAGCACTACACCTTACCCTACGCCATAGCCTACTCCTGGCCCGTACGCTGGCACTGACCCGTGTGTCAGCACGTAGCCTGACCCTCACACGTTTTCATACCCTCACCTGTGCCCTAAGCCTTGCCGTTCGCTAACCCTAACCCTAGCCCGGAACGGAAACCCACCACCAGCCCTACACCTTACCCTATGCTGTAGCCTACTCCTGGCCCATACGCTGGCACTGACCCGTGCGTCAGCACGTAGCCTGTACCTCCCACGTTTCTGTACCCTCACCTGTGCCCGAAGCCTTGCCGTTCCCTAACCCTAACCCTAGCCCGGAAGGGAAACCCACCACCAGCCCTACACCTTACCCCCAAGCCATAGCCTACTCCTGGCCCGTACGCTGGCACTGACCTGTGCGTCAGCACGTAGCCTGTCCCTCCCACGTTTCCGTACCCTCACCTGTGCCCTAAGCCTTGCCGTTCCCTAACCCTAACCCTAGCCCGGAACGGAAACCCACCACCAGCCCTACACCTTACCCCCAAGCCGTAGCCTACTCCTGGCCCGTACGCTGGCACTGACCCATGCGTCAGCACGTAGCCTGACCCTCCCACGTTTCCGTACCCTCACCTGTGCTCTAAGCCTTGCCGTTCCCTAACCCTAACTGTAGCATGGAACGGAAACCCACCACCAGCCCTGCACCTTTCCGTACACCGTAGCCTACTCCTGGCCCGTACGCTGGCACTGACCCGTGCGTCAGCACGTAGCCTGACGCTCCCACGTTTCTGTACCCTCACCTGTGCCCTAAGCCTTGCCGTTCCCTAACCCTAACCCTAGCCCGGAACGGAAACCCACCACCAACCCTACACCTTACCCCCAAGCCGTAGCCTACTCCTGGCCCGTACGCTGGCACTGACCCGTGCGTCAGCACGTAGCCTAACCCTCCCACGTTTCTGTACCCTCACCTGTGCCCTAAGCCATGCCGTTCCCTAACCCTTACCCTAGCCTGGAACGGAAACCCACCACCAGCCCTACACCTTACCCCCATGCCGTAGCCTACACCTGGCCTGTACGCTGGCACTGACACGTGCGTCAGCACGTAGCCTGACCCTCCCACGTTTCCGTACCATCACCTGTGCCCTAAGCCTTGCCGTTCCCTAACCCTAACCCTAGCCCGGAACGGAAATCCACCACCAGCCCTACACCTTACCCTACGCCGTAGCCTACTCCTGGCCCGTACGCTGGCACTGACCCGTGCGTCAGCACGTAGCCTGACCCTCCCACGTTTCGGTACCCTCACCTGTGCCCTAAGCCTTGCTGTTCCCTAACCCTAACCCTAGCCCGGAACGGAAAACCACCAAAAGCCCTACACGTTACCCCCAAGCCGTAGCCTACTCCTGGCCCGTACGCTGGCACTGACCCTTACGTCAGCACGTAGCCTGACCCTCCCACGTTTCCGTACCCTCACCTGTGCCCTAAGACTTGCCGTTCCCTAACCCTAACCCTAGCCCGGAACGGAAACCCACCACCAGCCCTACACCTTACCCTATGCCGTAGCCTACTCCTGTCCCGTACGCTGGCACTGACCCGTGCGTCAGCACGTAGCCTGACCCTCCCACGTTTCTGTACCCTCACCTGCGCCCTAAGCCTTGCCGTTCCCTAACCCTAACCATAGCCCGGAACGGAAACCCACCACAAGCACTACACCTTACCCTACGCCATAGCCTACTCCTGGCCCGTACGCTGGCACTGACCCGTGTGTCAGCACGTAGCCTGACCCTCACACGTTTTCATACCCTCACCTGTGCCCTAAGCCTTGCCGTTCCCTAACCCTAACCCTAGCCCGGAACGGATACCCACCACCAGCCCTACACCTTACCCTATGCTGTAGCCTACTCCTGGCCCATACGCTGACACTGACCCGTGCGTCAGCACGTAGCCTGAACCTCCCACGTTTCTGTACCCTCACCTGTGCCCGAAGCCTTGCCGTTCCCTAACCCTAACCCTAGCCCGGAAGGGAAACCCACCACCAGCCCTACAACTTACCCCCAAGCCATAGCCTACTCCTGGCCCGTACGCTGGCACTGACCTGTGCGTCAGCACGTAGCCTGTCCCTCCCACGTTTCCGTACCCTCACCTGTGCCCTAAGCCTTGCCGTTCCCTAACCCTAACCCTAGCCCGGAACAGAAACCCACCACCAGCCCTACATCTTACCCACAAGCCGTAGCCTACACCTGGCCGGTACGCTGGCACTGACCCGTGCGTCAGCACGTAGCCTGACCCTCCCAAGTTTCCGTACCCTCACCTGTGCCCTAAGCCTTGCCGTTCCCTAACCCTATCCCTAGCCCGGAATGGAAACCCACCACCAGCCCTACACCTTACCCTACGCCGTAGCCTACTCCTGGCCCGTACGCTGGCACTGACCCGTGCGTCAGCACGTAGCCTGACCCTCCCACGTTTCCGTACCCTCACCTGTGCCCTAAGCCTTGCCGTTCCCTAACCCTAACCCTAGCCCGGAACGGAAACCCACCACCAGCCCTACAACTTACCCCCAAGCCGTAGCCTACTCCTGGCCCGTACGCTGGCACTGACCCATGCGTCAGCACGTAGCCTGACCCTCCCACGTTTCCGTACCCTCACCTGTGCTCTAAGCATTGCCGTTCCCTAACCCTAACTCTAGCATGGAACGGAAACCCACCACCAGCCCTGCACCTTTCCCTACACCGTAGCCTACTCCTGGCCCGTACGCTGGCACTGACCCGTGCGTCAGCACGTAGCCTGACGCTCCCACGTTTCTGTACCCTCATCTGTGCCCTAAGCCTTACCGTTCCCTAACCCTAACCCTAGCCCGGAACGGAAACCCACCACCAACCCTACACCTTACCCCCAAGCCGTAGCCTACTCCTGGCCCGTACGCTGGCACTGACCCGTGCGTCAGCACGTAGCCTAACCCTCCCACATTTCTGTACCCTCACCTGTGCCCTAAGCCTTGCCGTTTCCTAACCCTAACCCTAGCCTGGAACGGAAACCCACCACCAGCCCTACACCTTACCCCCATGCCGTAGCCTACACCTGGCCTGTACGCTGGCACTGACACGTGCGTCAGCACGTAGCCTGACCCTCCCACGTTTCCGTACCCTCACCTGTGCCCTAAGCCTTGCCGTTCCCTAACCCTAACCCTAGCCCGGAACGGAAATCCACCACCAGCCCTACACCTTACCCTACGCCGTAGCCTACTCCTGGCCCGTACGCTGGCACTGACCCGTGCGTCAGCACGTAGCCTGACCCTCCCACGTTTCGGTACCCTCACCTGTGCCCTAAGCCTTGCTGTTCCCTAACCCTAACCCTAGCCCGGAACGGAAAACCACCAAAAGCCCTACACGTTACCCCCAAGCCGTAGCCTACTCCTGGCCCGTACGCTGGCACTGACCCTTACGTCAGCACGTAGCCTGACCCTCCCACGTTTCCGTACCCTCACCTGTGCCCTAAGACTTGCCGTTCCCTAACCCTAACCCTAGCCCAGAACGGAAACCCACCACCAGCCCTACACCTTACCCCCAAGCCGTAGCCTACTCCTGGCCCGTACGCTGGCACTGACCCGTGCTCAGCACGTAGCCTAACCCTCCCACGTTTCCGTACCCTCACCTGTGCCCTAAGCCTTGCCGTTCCCTAACCCTAACCCTAGCCCGGAACGGAAACCCACCACCAGCCCTACAACTTACCCCCAAGCCGTAGCCTACTCCTGGCCCGTACGCTGGCACTGACCCGTGCGTCAGCACGTAGCCTGACCCTCCCACGTTTCCGTGCCCTCACCTGTGCCCTAAGCCTTGCAGTTCCCTAACCCTAACCCTAGCCCGGAACGGAAACCCACCACCAGCCCTACAACTTACCCCCAAGCCGTAGCCTACTCCTGGCCCGTACGCTGGCACTGACCCGTGCGTCAGCACGTAGCCTGACCCTCCCACGTTTCCGTACCCTCACCTGTGCCCTAAGCCTTGCCGTCCCCTAACCCTAACCCTAGCCCGGAACGGAAACCCACCACCAGCCCTACACCTTACCCACAAGCCGTAGCCTACTCCTGGCCCGTACGCTGGCACTGACCCGTGCGTCAGCACGTAGCCTGACCCTCCGTTTCCGTAACCTCACCTGTGCTCTAAGCCTTGCCGTTCCCTAACCCTAACCCTAGCCCGAAACGGAAACCCACCACCAGCCCTACACCTTACCCTACGCCGTAGCCTACTCCTAGCCCGTACGCTGGCACTGACCCGTGCGTCAGCACGTAGCCTGACCCTCCCACGTTTCCGTACCCTCACCTGTGCCCTAAGCCTTGCCGTTCCCTAACCCTAACCCTAGCCCGGAACGGAAACCCACCACCAGCCCTACAACTTACCCCCAAGCCGTAGCCTACTCCTGGCCCGTACGCTGGCACTGACCCATGCGTCAGCACGTAGCCTGACCCTCCCACGTTTCCGTACACTCACCTGTGCCCTAAGCCTTGCCGTTCCCTAACCCTAACCCTAGCCCGGAACGGAAACCCACCACCAGCCCTACACCTTACCCCCAAGCCGTAGCCTACTCCTGGCCCGTACGCTGGCACTGACCCGTGCGTCAGCACGTAGCCTGACCCTCCCACGTTTCCGTACACTCACCTGTGCCCTAAGCCTTGCCGTTCCCTAACCCTAACCCTAGCCCGGAACGGAAACCCACCACCAGCCCTACACCTTACCCCCAAGCCGTAGCCTACTCCTGGCCCGTACGCTGGCACTGACCCGTGCGTCAGCACGTAGCCTGACCCTCCCACGTTTCCGTACCATCACCTGTGCCCTAAGCCTTGCCGTTCCCTAACCCTAACCCTAGCCCGGAACGGAAACCCACCACCAGCCCTACAACTTACCCCCAAACCATAGCCTACTCCTGGCCCGTACGCTGGCACTGACCTCTGCGTCAGCATGTAGCTTGTCCCTCCCACGTTTCCGTACCCTCACCTGTGCCCTAAGCCTTGCCGTTCCCTAACCCTAACCCTAGCCCGGAACGGAAACCCACCACCAGCCCTACACCTTACCCTATGCCGTAGCCTACTCCTGTCCCGTACGCTGGCACTGACCCGTGCGTCAGCACGTAGCCTGACCCTCCCACGTTTCTGTACCCTCACCTGCGCCCTAAGCCTTGCCGTTCCCTAACCCTAACCCTAGCCCGGAACGGAAACCCACCACAAGCACTACACCTTACCCTACGCCATAGCCTACTCCTGGCCCGTACGCTGGCACTGACCCGTGTGTCAGCACGTAGCCTGACCCTCACACGTTTTCATACCCTCACCTGTGCCCTAAGCCTTGCCGTTCCCTAACCCTAACCCTAGCCCGGAACGGAAACCCACCACCAGCCCTACACCTTACCCTATGCTGTAGCCTACTCCTGGCCCATACGCTGACACTGACCCGTGCGTCAGCACGTAGCCTGAACCTCCCACGTTTCTGTACCCTCACCTGTGCCCGAAGCCTTGCCGTTCCCTAACCCTAACCCTAGCCCGGAAGGGAAACCCACCACCAGCCCTACAACTTACCCCCAAGCCATAGCCTACTCCTGGCCCGTACGCTGGCACTGACCTGTGCGTCAGCACGTAGCCTGTCCCTCCCACGTTTCCGTACCCTCACCTGTGCCCTAAGCCTTGCCGTTCCCTAACCCTAACCCTAGCCCGGAACAGAAACCCACCACCAGCCCTACATCTTACCCACAAGCCGTAGCCTACACCTGGCCGGTACGCTGGCACTGACCCGTGCGTCAGCACGTAGCCTGACCCTCCCACGTTTCCGTACCCTCACCTGTGCCCTAAGCCTTGCCGTTCCCTAACCCTATCCCTAGCCCGGAATGGAAACCCACCACCAGCCCTACACCTTACCCTACGCCGTAGCCTACTCCTGGCCCGTACGCTGGCACTGACCCATGCGTCAGCACGTAGCCTGACCCTCCCACGTTTCCGTACCCTCACCTGTGCCCTAAGCCTTGCCGTTCCCTAACCCTAACCCTAGCCCGGAACGGAAACCCACCACCAGCCCTACAACTTACCCCCAAGCCGTAGCCTACTCCTGGCCCGTACGCTGGCACTGACCCATGCGTCAGCACGTAGCCTGACCCTCCCACGTTTCCGTACCCTCACCTGTGCTCTAAGCATTGCCGTTCCCTAACCCTAACTCTAGCATGGAACGGAAACCCACCACCAGCCCTGCACCTTTCCCTACACCGTAGCCTACTCCTGGCCCGTACGCTGGCACTGACCCGTGCGTCAGCACGTAGCCTGACGCTCCCACGTTTCTGTACCCTCATCTGTGCCCTAAGCCTTGCCGTTCCCTAACCCTAACCCTAGCCCGGAACGGAAACCCACCACCAACCCTACACCTTACCCCCAAGCCGTAGCCTACTCCTGGCCCGTACGCTGGCACTGACCCGTGCGTCAGCACGTAGCCTAACCCTCCCACGTTTCTGTACCCTCACCTGTGCCCTAAGCCTTGCCGTTTCCTAACCCTAACCCTAGCCTGGAACGGAAACCCACCACCAGCCCTACACCTTACCCCCATGCCGTAGCCTACACCTGGCCTGTACGCTGGCACTGACACGTGCGTCAGCACGTAGCCTGACCCTCCCACGTTTCCGTACCCTCACCTGTGCCCTAAGCCTTGCCGTTCCCTAACCCTAACCCTAGCCCGGAACGGAAATCCACCACCAGCCCTACACCTTACCCTACGCCGTAGCCTACTCCTCGCCCGTACGCTGGCACTGACCCGTGCGTCAGCACGTAGCCTGACCCTCCCACGTTTCGGTACCCTCACCTGTGCCCTAAGCCTTGCTGTTCCCTAACCCTAACCCTAGCCCGGAACGGAAAACCACCAAAAGCCCTACACGTTACCCCCAAGCCGTAGCCTACTCCTGGCCCGTACGCTGGCACTGACCCTTACGTCAGCACGTAGCCTGACCCTCCCACGTTTCCGTACCCTCACCTGTGCCCTAAGACTTGCCGTTCCCTAACCCTAACCCTAGCCCAGAACGGAAACCCACCACCAGCCCTACACCTTACCCCCAAGCCGTAGCCTACTCCTGGCCCGTACGCTGGCACTGACCCGTGCTCAGCACGTAGCCTAACCCTCCCACGTTTCCGTACCCTCACCTGTGCCCTAAGCCTTGCCGTTCCCTAACCCTAACCCTAGACCGGAACGGAAACCCACCACCAGCCCTACAACTTACCCCCAAGCCGTAGCCTACTCCTGGCCCGTACGCTGGCACTGACCCGTGCGTCAGCACGTAGCCTGACCCTCCCACGTTTCCGTGCCCTCACCTGTGCCCTAAGCCTTGCAGTTCCCTAACCCTAACCCTAGCCCGGAACGGAAACCCACCACCAGCCCTACAACTTACCCCCAAGCCGTAGCCTACTCCTGGCCCGTACGCTGGCACTGACCCGTGCGTCAGCACGTAGCCTGACCCTCCCACGTTTCCGTACCCTCACCTGTGCCCTAAGCCTTGCCGTCCCCTAACCCTAACCCTAGCCCGGAACGGAAACCCACCACCAGCCCTACACCTTACCCACAAGCCGTAGCCTACTCCTGGCCCGTACGCTGGCACTGACCCGTGCGTCAGCACGTAGCCTGACCCTCCGTTTCCGTAACCTCACCTGTGCTCTAAGCCTTGCCGTTCCCTAACCCTAACCCTAGCCCGAAACGGAAACCCACCACCAGCCCTACACCTTACCCTACGCCGTAGCCTACTCCTAGCCCGTACGCTGGCACTGACCCGTGCGTCAGCACGTAGCCTGACCCTCCCACGTTTCCGTACCCTCACCTGTGCCCTAAGCCTTGCCGTTCCCTAACCCTAACCCTAGCCCGGAACGGAAACCCACCACCAGCCCTACAACTTACCCCCAAGCCGTAGCCTACTCCTGGCCCGTACGCTGGCACTGACCCATGCGTCAGCACGTAGCCTGACCCTCCCACGTTTCCGTACACTCACCTGTGCCCTAAGCCTTGCAGTTCCCTAACCCTAACCCTAGCCCGGAACGGAAACCCACCACCAGCCCTACACCTTACCCCCAAGCCGTAGCCTACTCCTGGCCCGTACGCTGGCACTGACCCGTGCGTCAGCACGTAGCCTGACCCTCCCACGTTTCCGTACCATCACCTGTGCCCTAAGCCTTGCCGTTCCCTAACCCTAACCCTAGCCCGGAACGGAAACCCACCACCAGCCCTACAACTTACCCCCAAACCATAGCCTACTCCTGGCCCGTACGCTGGCACTGACCTCTGCGTCAGCATGTAGCCTGTCCCTCCCACGTTTCCGTACCCTCACCTGTGCCCTAAGCCTTGCCGTTCCCTAACCCTAACCCTAGCCCGGAACGGAAACCCACCACCAGCCCTACACCTTACCCTATGCCGTAGCCTACCCCTGTCCCGTACGCTGGCACTGACCCGTGCGTCAGCACGTAGCCTGACCCTCCCACGTTTCTGTACCCTCACCTGCGCCCTAAGCCTTGCCGTTCCCTAACCCTAACCCTAGCCCGGAACGGAAACCCACCACAAGCACTACACCTTACCCTACGCCATAGCCTACTCCTGGCTCGTACGCTGGCACTGACCCGTGTGTCAGCACGTAGCCTGACCCTCACACGTTTTCATACCCTCACCTGTGCCCTAAGCCTTGCCGTTCCCTAACCCTAACCCTAGCCCGGAACGGAAACCCACCACCAGCCCTACACCTTACCCTATGCTGTAGCCTACTCCTGGCCCATACGCTGGCACTGATCCGTGCGTCAGCACGTAGCCTGAACCTCCCACGTTTCTGTACCCTCACCTGTGCCCGAAGCCTTGCCGTTCCCTAACCCTAACCCTAGCCCAGAAGGGAAACCCACCAACAGCCCTACACCTTACCCCCAAGCCATAGCCTACTCCTGGCCCGTACGCTGGCACTGACCTGTGCGTCAGCACGTAGCCTGTCCCTCCCACGTTTCCGTACCCTCACCTGTGCCCTAAGCCTTGCCGTTCCCTAACCCTAACCCTAGCCCGGAACAGAAACCCACCACCAGCCCTGCACCTTTCCCTACACCGTAGCCTACTCCTGGCCCGTACGCTGGCACTGACCCGTGCGTCAGCACGTAGCCTGACGCTCCCACGTTTCTGTACCCTCACCTGTGCCCTAAGCCTTGCCGTTCCCTAACCCTAACCCTAGCCCGGAACGGAAACCCACCACCAACCCTACACCTTACCCCCAAGCCGTAGCCTACTCCTGGCCCGTACGCTGGCACTGACCCGTGCGTCGGCACATAGCCTAACCCTCCCACGTTTCTGTACCCTCACCTGTGCCCTAAGCCTTGCCGTTCCCTAACCCTAACCCTAGCCTGGAACGGAAACCCACCACCAGCCCTACACCTTACCCCCATGCCGTAGCCTACACCTGGCCTGTACGCTGGCACTGACACGTGCGTCAGCACGTAGCCTGACCCTCCCACGTTTCCGTACCCTCACCTGTGCCCTAAGCCTTGCCGTTCCCTAACCCTAACCCTAGCCCGGAACGGAAATCCACCACCAGCCCTACACCTTACCCTACGCCGTAGCCTACTCCTGGCCCGTACGCTGGCACTGACCCGTGCGTCAGCACGTAGCCTGACCCTCCCACGTTTCGGTACACTCACCTGTACCCTAAGCCTTGCTGTTCCCTAAACCTAACCCTAGCCCGGAACGGAAAACCACCAAAAGCCCTACACGTTACCCCCAAGCCGTAGCCTACTCCTGGCCCGTACGCTGGCACTGACCCTTACGTCAGCACGTAGCCTGACCCTCCCACGTTTCCGTACCCTCACCTGTGCCCTAAGCCTTGCCGTTCCCTAACCCTAACCCTAGCCCGGAACGGAAACCCACCACCAGCCCTACACCTTACCCCCAAGCCGTAGCCTACTCCTGGCCCGTACGCTGGCACTGACCCGTGCGTCAGCACGTAGCCTGTCCCTCCCACGTTTCCGTACCCTCACCTGTGCCCTAAGCCTTGCCGTTCCCTAACCCTAACCCTAGCACGGAACGGAAACCCACCACCAGCCCTACACCTTACCCTACGCCGTAGCCTACTCCTTGCCCGTACGCTGGCACTGACCCGTGCGTCAGCACGTAGCCTGACCCTCCCACGTTTCCGTACCCTCACCTGTGCCCTAAGCCTTGCCGTTCCCTAACCCTAACCCTAGCCCGGAACGGAAACCCACCACCAGCCCTACACCTTAACCACAAGCCGTAGCCTACTCTTGGCCCGTACGCTGGCACTGACCCGTGCGTCAGCACGTAGCCTGACCCTCCCACGTTTCCGTACCCTCACCTGTGCCCTAAGCCTTGCCGTTCCCTAACCCTAACCCTAGCCCAGAATGGAAACCCACCACGAGCCCTACACCTTACCCACAAGCCGTAGCCTATACCTGGCCGGTACGCTGGCACTGACCCGTGCATCAGCACGTAGCCTGACCCTCCCACGTTTCCGTACCCTCACCTGTGCCCTAAGCCTTGCCGTTCCCTAACCCTAACCCTAGCCCGGAACGGAAACCCACCACCAGCCCTACACCTTACCCTACGCCGTAGCCTACTCCTGGCCAGTACGCTGGCACTGACCCGTGCGTCAGCACGTAGCCTGACCCTCCTACGTTTCCGTACCCTCACCTGTGCCCTAAGCCTTGCCGTTCCCTAACCCTAACCCTAGCCCGGAACGGAAACCCACCACCAGCCCTACATCTTACACCCAAGCCGTAGCCTACTCCTGGCCCGTACGCTGGCACTGACTCGTGCGTCAGCACGTAGCCTGACCCTCCCACGTTTCCGTACCCTCACCTGTGCCCTAAGCCTTGCCGTTCCCTAACCCTAAACCTAGCCCAGAACGGAAACCCACCACCAGCCCTAAACCTTACCCCCAAGCTGTAGCCTACTCCTGGCCCGTACGCTGGCACTGACCCGTGCGTCAGCATGTAGCCTGACCCTCCCACGTTTCCGTACCCTCACCTGTGCCCTAAGCCTTGCCGTTCCCTAACCCTAACCCTAGCCCGGAACGGAAACCCACCACCAGCCCTACACCTTACCCTACGCCGTAGCCTACTCCTGGCCCGTACGCTGGCACTGACCCGTGCGTCAGCACGTAGCCTGACCCTCCCAGGTTTCCGTACCCTCACCTGTGCCCTAAGCCTTGCCGTTCCCTAACCCTAACCCTAGCCCGGAACGGAAACCCACCACCAGCCCTACACCTTACCCTACGCCGTAGCCTACTCCTGGCCCGTACGCTGGCACTGACCCATTCGTCAGCACGTAGCCTGACCCTCCCACGTTTCCGTACCCTCACCTGTGCCCTAAGCCTTGCCGTTCCCTAACCCTAACCCTAGCCCGGAACGGAAACCCACCACCAGCCCTACACCTTACCCTACGCCGTAGCCTACTCCTAGGCCGTACGCTGGCACTGACCCGTGCGTCAGCACGTAGCCTGACCCTCCCACGTTTCCGTACCCTCACCTGTGCCCTAAGCCTTGCCATTCCCTAACCCTAACCCTAGCCCGGTACGGAAACCCACCACCAGCCCTACAACTTACCCCCAAGCCGTAGCCTACTCCTGGCCCGTACGCTGGCCCTGACCCATGCGTCAGCACGTAACCTGACCCTCCCACGTTTCCGTACACTTACCTGTGCCCTAAGCCTTGCCGTTCCCTAACCCTAACCCTAGCCCGGAACGGAAACCCACCACCAGCCCTACACCTTACCCCCAAGCCGTAGCCTACTCCTGGCCCGTACGCTGGCACTGACCCGTGCGTCAGCACGTAGCCTGACCCTCCCACGTTTCCGTACCCTCACCTGTGCCCTAAGCCTTGCCGTTCCCTAACCCTAACCCTAGCCCGGAACGGAAACCCACCACCAGCCCTACAACTTACCCCCAAACCATAGCCTACTCCTGGCCCGTACGCTGGCACTGACCTCTGCGTCAGCATGTAGCCTGTCCCTCCCACGTTTCCGTACCCTCACCTGTGCCCTAAGCCTTGCCGTTCCCTAACCCTAACCCTAGCCCGGAACGGAAACCCACCACCAGCCCTACACCTTACCCTATGCCGTAGCCTACTCCTGTCCCGTACGCTGGCACTGACCCGTGCGTCAGCACGTAGCCTGACCCTCCCACGTTTCTGTACCCTCACCTGTGCCCTAAGCCTTGCCGTTCCCTAACCCTAACCCTAGCCCGGAACGGAAACCCACCACAAGCACTACACCTTACCCTACGCCATAGCCTACTCCTGGCCCGTACGCTGGCACTGAACCTTGTGTCAGCACGTAGCCTGACCCTCACACGTTTTCATACCCTCACCTGTGCCCTAAGCCTTGCCGTTCCCTAACCCTAGCCCGGAACGGAAACCCACCACCAGCCCTACACCTTACCCTATGCCGTAGCCTACTCCTGGCCCATACGCTGGCACTGACCCGTGCGTCAGCACGTAGCCTGAACCTCCCACGTTTCTGTACCCTCACCTGTGCCCGAAGCCTTGCCGTTCCCTAACTCTAACCCTAGCCCGGAAGGGAAACCCACCACCAGCCCTACACCTTACCCCCAAGCCATAGCCTACTCCTGGCCCGTACGCTGGCACTGACCTGTGCGTCAGCACGTAGCCTGTCCCTCCCACGTTTCCGTACCCTCACCTGTGCACTAAGCCTTGCCGTTCCCTAACCCTAACCCTAGCCCGGAACAGAAACCCACCACCAGCCCTACACCTTACCCCCAAGCCGTAGCCTACTCCTGGCCCGTACGCTGGCACTGACCCGTGCGTCAGCACGTAGCCTGACCCTCCCACGTTTCCGTACCCTCACCTGTGCCCTAAGCCTTGCCGTTCCCTAACCCTATCCCTAGCCCGGAATGGAAACCCACCACCAGCCCTACACCTTACCCTACGCCGTAGCCTACTCCTGGCCCGTACGCTGGCACTGACCCGTGCGTCAGCACGTAGCCTGACCCTCCCACGTTTCCGTACCCTCACCTGTGCCCTAAGCCTTGCCGTTCCCTAACCCTAACCCTAGCCCGGAACGGAAACCCACCACCAGCCCTACACCTTACCCGCAAGCCGTAGCCTACTCCTGGCCCGTACGCTGGCACTGACCCGTGCGTCAGCACGTAGCCTGACCCTCCCACGTTTCCGTACCCTCACCTGTGCCCTAAGCCTTGCCGTTCCCTAACCCTAACCCTAGCCCGGAACGGAAACTTACCACCAGCCCTACAACTTACCCCCAAGCCGTAGCCTACTCCTGGCCCGTACGCTGGCACTGACCCGTGCGTCAGCACGTAGCCTGACCCTCCCACGTTTCCGTACCCTCACCTGTTCCCTAAGCCTTGCCGTTCCCTAACCCTAACCCTAGACCGGAACGGAAACCCACCACCAGCCCAACACCTTACCCCCAAGCCGTAGCCTACTCCTGGCCCGTACGCTGGCACTGACCCATGCGTCAGCACGTAGCCTGACCCTCCCACGTTTCCGTACCCTCACCTGTGCTCTAAGCCTTGCCGTTCCCTAACCCTAACTCTAGCATGGAACAGAAACCCACCACCAGCCCTGCACCTTTCCCTACACGGTAGCCTACTCCTGGCCCGTACGCTGGCACTGACCCGTCCGTCAGCACGTAGCCTGACGCTCCCACGTTTCTGTACCCTCACCTGTGCCCTAAGCCTTGCCGTTCCCTAACCCTAACCCTAGCCCGGAACGGAAACCCACCACCAGCCCTACACCTTACCCAGAAGCCGTAGCCTACACCTGGCCGGTACGCTGGCACTGACACGTGCATCAGCACGTAGCCTAACCCTCCCACGTTTCCGTACCCTCACCTGTGCCCTAAGCCTTGCCGTTCCCTAACCCTAACCCTAGCCCGGAACGGAAACCCACCACCAGCCCTGCACCTTACCCTACACCTTAGCCTACTCCTGGCCCGTACGCTGGCACTGACCCATGCGTCAGCACGTAGCCTGACCCTCCCACGTTTCCATACCCTCACATGTGCCCTAAGCCTTGCCGTTCCCTAACCCTAACCCTAGCCCGGAAGGGAAACCCACCACCAGCCCTACGCCTTACCCTACGCCGTAGCCTACTCCTGGCCCGTACGCTGGCACTGACACGTGCGTCAGCACGTAGCCTGACCCTCCCACATTTCCGTACCCTCACCTGTGCCCTAACCTTGCCGTTCCCTAACCCTAACCCTAGCCCGGAACGGAAACCCACCACCTGCCCTACAACTTATCCCCAAACAGTAGCCTACTCCTGGCCCGTACGCTGGCACTGACCCGTGCGTCAGCACGTAGCCTGACCCTCCCACGTTTCCGTACCCTCACCTGTGCCCTAAACTTTGCCGTTCCCTAACCCTAACCCTAGCACGGAACGGAAACCCACCACCAGCCCTACACTTTACCCTACGCCGTAGCCTACTCCTGACCCGTACGCTGGAACTGACCCGTGCGTCAGCACGTAGCCTGACCCTCCCACGTTTCCGTACCCTCACCTGTGCCCGAATCCTTGCCGTTCCCTAACCCTAACCCTAGCCCGGAACGGAAACCCATCACCAGCCCTACACCTTACCCCCAAGCCGTAGCCTACTCCTGGCCCGTACGCTGGCACTGACCCGTGCATCAGCACATAGCCTGACCCTCCCACGTTTCCGTACCCTCACCTGTGCCCTAAGCCTTGCCGTTCCCTAACCCTAACCCTAGCCCGGAACGGAAACCCACCACCAGCCCTACACCTTACCCAGAAGCCGTAGCCTACACCTGGCCGGTACGCTGGCACTGACCCGTGCGTCAGCACGTAGCCTGACCCTGCCACGTTTCCGTACCCTCACCTGTGCCCTAAGCCTTGCCGTTCCCTAACCCTAACCCTAGCCCGGAACGGAAACCCACCACCAGCCCTACACCTTACCCACAAGCCGTAGCCTACACCTGGCCGGTACGCTGGCACTGACCCGTGCGTCAGCACGTAGCCTGACCCTCCCACGTTTCCGTACCGTCACCTGTGCCCTAAGCCTTGCCGTTCCCTAACCCTAACCCTAGCCCGGAACTGAAACCCACCACCAGCCCTACACCTTACCCTACGCCGTAGCCTACTCCTGGCCCGTACGCTGGCACTGACCCGTGCGTCAGCACGTAGCCTGACCCTCCCACGTTTCCGTACCCTCACCTGTGCCCTAAGCCTTGCCGTTCCCTAACCCTAACCCTAGCCCGGAACAGAAACCCACCACCAGCCCTACACCTTACCCTACGCCGTAGCCTAATCCTGGCCCGTACGCTGGCACTGACCCGTGCATCAGCACGTAGCCTGACCCTCCCACGTTTCCGTACCCTCACCTGTGCCCTAAGCCTTGCCGTTCCCTAACCCTAACCCTAGCCCGGAACGGAAACCCACCACCACCCCTACACCTTACCCCCAAGCCGTTGCCTACACCTGGCCTGTACACTGTCACTGACCCGTGCGTCAGCACGTAGCCTGACCCTCCCACGTTTCCATACCCTCACCTGTGCCCTAAGCCTTGCCGTTCCCTAACCCTAACCCTAGCCCGGAACGGAAACCCACCACCAGCCCTACACCTTACCCTACGCCGTAGCCTACTCCTGGCCCGTACGCTGGCACTGACCCGTGCGTCAGCACGTAGCCTGACCCTCCCACGTTTCCGTACCCTCACCTGTGCCCTAAGCCTTGCCGTTCCCTAACCCTAACCCTAGCCCGGAACGGAAACCCACCAAAAGCCCTACACCTTACCCCCAAGCCGTAGCCTACTCCTGGCCCGTACGCTGGAACTGACCCGTGCGTCAGCACGTAGCCTGACCCTCCCACGTTTCTGTACCCTCACCTGTGCCCTAAGCCTTGCCGTTCCCTAACCCTAACCATAGCCCGGAATGGAAACACACCACCAGCCCTACAACTTACCCCCAAGCCGTAGCCTACTCCTGGCCCGTACGCTGGCACTGACCCATGCGTCAGCACGTAGCCTGACCCTCCCACGTTTCCGTACCCTCACCTGTGCCCTAAGCCTTGCCGTTCCCTAACCCTAACGCTAGCACGGAACGGAAACCCACCACCAGCCCTACACCTTACCCTACGCCGTAGCCTACTCCTGGCCCGTACGCTGGCACTGACCCGTGCGTCAGCACGTAGCCTGACCCTCCCACGTTTCCGTACCCTCACCTGTGCCCTAAGCCTTGCCGTTCCCTAACCCTAACCCTAGCCCGGAACGGAAACCCACCACCAGCCCTACACCTTACCCAGAAGCCGTAGCCTATACCTGGCCGGTACGCTGGCACTGACCCGTGCGTCAGCACGTAGCCTGACCCTCCCACGTTTCCGTACACTCACCTGTGCCCTAAGCCTTGCCGTTCCCTAACCCTAACCCTAGCCCGGAACTGAAACCCACCACCAGCCCTACACCTTACCCTACGCCGTAGCCTACTCCTGGCCCGTACGCTGGCACTGACCCGTGTGTCAGCACGTAGCCTGACCCTCCTACGTTTCCGTACCCTCACCTGTGCCCAAAGCCTTGCCGTTCCCTAACCCTAACCCTAGCCCGGAACGGAAACCCACCACCAGCCCTACAACTTACCCCCAAGCCGTAGCCTACTCCTGGCCCGTACGCTGGCACTGACCCGTGCGTCAGCACGTAGCCTGACCCTCCCACGTTTCCATACCCTCACCTGTGCCCTAAGCCTTGCCGTTCCCTAACCCTAACCCTAGCCCGGAACGGAAACCCACCACCAGCCCTACACCTTACCCCCAAGCCGTAGCCTACTCCTGGCCCGTACGCTGGCACTGACCCGTTCGTCAGCACGTAGCCTGAACCTCCCACGTTTCCGTACCCTCACCTGTGCCCTAAGCCTTGCCGTTCCCTAACCCTAACCCTAGCCCGGAACGGAAACCCACCACCAGCCCTACACCTTACCCTACGCCGTAGCCTACTCCTGGCCCGTACGCTGGCACTGACCCGTGCGTCAGCACGTAGCCTGACCCTCCCACGTTTCCGTACTCTCACCTGTGCCCTAAGCCTTGCCGTTCCCTAACCCTAACACTAGCCCGGAATGGAAACCCACCACCAGCCCTACAACTTACCCACAAGCCGTAGCCTACACCTGGCCGGTACGCTGGCACTGACACGTGCATCAGCACGTAGCCTAACCCTCCCACGTTTCCGTACCCTCACCTGTGCCCTAAGCCTTGCCGTTCCCTAACCCTAACCCTAGCCCGGAACGGAAACCCACCACCAGCCCTACACCTTACCCTATGCCGTAGCCTACTCCTGGCCCGTACGCTGGCACTGACCCGTGCGTCAGCACGTAGCCTGACCCTCCCACGTTTCCGTACCCTCACCTGTGCCCTAAGCCTTGCCGTTCCCTAACCCTATCCCTAGCCCGGAATGGAAACCCACCACCAGCCCTACACCTTACCCTACGCCGTAGCCTACTCCTGGCCCGTACGCTGGCACTGACCCGTGCGTCAGCACGTAGCCTGACCCTCCCACGTTTCCGTACCCTCACCTGTGCCCTAAGCCTTGCCGTTCCCTAACCCTAACCCTAGCCCGGAACGGAAACCCACCACCAGCCCTACACCTTACCCGCAAGCCGTAGCCTACTCCTGGCCCGTACGCTGGCACTGACCCGTGCGTCAGCACGTAGCCTGACCCTCCCACGTTTCCGTACCCTCACCTGTGCCCTAAGCCTTGCCGTTCCCTAACCCTAACCCTAGCCCGGAACGGAAACTTACCACCAGCCCTACAACTTACCCCCAAGCCGTAGCCTACTCCTGGCCCGTACGCTGGCACTGACCCGTGCGTCAGCACGTAGCCTGACCCTCCCACGTTTCCGTACCCTCACCTGTTCCCTAAGCCTTGCCGTTCCCTAACCCTAACCCTAGACCGGAACGGAAACCCACCACCAGCCCAACACCTTACCCCCAAGCCGTAGCCTACTCCTGGCCCGTACGCTGGCACTGACCCATGCGTCAGCACGTAGCCTGACCCTCCCACGTTTCCGTACCCTCACCTGTGCTCTAAGCCTTGCCGTTCCCTAACCCTAACTCTAGCATGGAACAGAAACCCACCACCAGCCCTGCACCTTTCCCTACACGGTAGCCTACTCCTGGCCCGTACGCTGGCACTGACCCGTCCGTCAGCACGTAGCCTGACGCTCCCACGTTTCTGTACCCTCACCTGTGCCCTAAGCCTTGCCGTTCCCTAACCCTAACCCTAGCCCGGAACGGAAACCCACCACCAGCCCTACACCTTACCCAGAAGCCGTAGCCTACACCTGGCCGGTACGCTGGCACTGACACGTGCATCAGCACGTAGCCTAACCCTCCCACGTTTCCGTACCCTCACCTGTGCCCTAAGCCTTGCCGTTCCCTAACCCTAACCCTAGCCCGGAACGGAAACCCACCACCAGCCCTGCACCTTACCCTACACCTTAGCCTACTCCTGGCCCGTACGCTGGCACTGACCCATGCGTCAGCACGTAGCCTGACCCTCCCACGTTTCCATACCCTCACATGTGCCCTAAGCCTTGCCGTTCCCTAACCCTAACCCTAGCCCGGAAGGGAAACCCACCACCAGCCCTACGCCTTACCCTACGCCGTAGCCTACTCCTGGCCCGTACGCTGGCACTGACACGTGCGTCAGCACGTAGCCTGACCCTCCCACATTTCCGTACCCTCACCTGTGCCCTAACCTTGCCGTTCCCTAACCCTAACCCTAGCCCGGAACGGAAACCCACCACCTGCCCTACAACTTATCCCCAAACAGTAGCCTACTCCTGGCCCGTACGCTGGCACTGACCCGTGCGTCAGCACGTAGCCTGACCCTCCCACGTTTCCGTACCCTCACCTGTGCCCTAAACTTTGCCGTTCCCTAACCCTAACCCTAGCACGGAACGGAAACCCACCACCAGCCCTACACTTTACCCTACGCCGTAGCCTACTCCTGACCCGTACGCTGGAACTGACCCGTGCGTCAGCACGTAGCCTGACCCTCCCACGTTTCCGTACCCTCACCTGTGCCCGAATCCTTGCCGTTCCCTAACCCTAACCCTAGCCCGGAACGGAAACCCATCACCAGCCCTACACCTTACCCCCAAGCCGTAGCCTACTCCTGGCCCGTACGCTGGCACTGACCCGTGCATCAGCACATAGCCTGACCCTCCCACGTTTCCGTACCCTCACCTGTGCCCTAAGCCTTGCCGTTCCCTAACCCTAACCCTAGCCCGGAACGGAAACCCACCACCAGCCCTACACCTTACCCAGAAGCCGTAGCCTACACCTGGCCGGTACGCTGGCACTGACCCGTGCGTCAGCACGTAGCCTGACCCTGCCACGTTTCCGTACCCTCACCTGTGCCCTAAGCCTTGCCGTTCCCTAACCCTAACCCTAGCCCGGAACGGAAACCCACCACCAGCCCTACACCTTACCCACAAGCCGTAGCCTACACCTGGCCGGTACGCTGGCACTGACCCGTGCGTCAGCACGTAGCCTGACCCTCCCACGTTTCCGTACCGTCACCTGTGCCCTAAGCCTTGCCGTTCCCTAACCCTAACCCTAGCCCGGAACTGAAACCCACCACCAGCCCTACACCTTACCCTACGCCGTAGCCTACTCCTGGCCCGTACGCTGGCACTGACCCGTGCGTCAGCACGTAGCCTGACCCTCCCACGTTTCCGTACCCTCACCTGTGCCCTAAGCCTTGCCGTTCCCTAACCCTAACCCTAGCCCGGAACAGAAACCCACCACCAGCCCTACACCTTACCCTACGCCGTAGCCTAATCCTGGCCCGTACGCTGGCACTGACCCGTGCATCAGCACGTAGCCTGACCCTCCCACGTTTCCGTACCCTCACCTGTGCCCTAAGCCTTGCCGTTCCCTAACCCTAACCCTAGCCCGGAACGGAAACCCACCACCACCCCTACACCTTACCCCCAAGCCGTTGCCTACACCTGGCCTGTACACTGTCACTGACCCGTGCGTCAGCACGTAGCCTGACCCTCCCACGTTTCCATACCCTCACCTGTGCCCTAAGCCTTGCCGTTCCCTAACCCTAACCCTAGCCCGGAACGGAAACCCACCACCAGCCCTACACCTTACCCTACGCCGTAGCCTACTCCTGGCCCGTACGCTGGCACTGACCCGTGCGTCAGCACGTAGCCTGACCCTCCCACGTTTCCGTACCCTCACCTGTGCCCTAAGCCTTGCCGTTCCCTAACCCTAACCCTAGCCCGGAACGGAAACCCACCAAAAGCCCTACACCTTACCCCCAAGCCGTAGCCTACTCCTGGCCCGTACGCTGGAACTGACCCGTGCGTCAGCACGTAGCCTGACCCTCCCACGTTTCTGTACCCTCACCTGTGCCCTAAGCCTTGCCGTTCCCTAACCCTAACCATAGCCCGGAATGGAAACACACCACCAGCCCTACAACTTACCCCCAAGCCGTAGCCTACTCCTGGCCCGTACGCTGGCACTGACCCATGCGTCAGCACGTAGCCTGACCCTCCCACGTTTCCGTACCCTCACCTGTGCCCTAAGCCTTGCCGTTCCCTAACCCTAACGCTAGCACGGAACGGAAACCCACCACCAGCCCTACACCTTACCCTACGCCGTAGCCTACTCCTGGCCCGTACGCTGGCACTGACCCGTGCGTCAGCACGTAGCCTGACCCTCCCACGTTTCCGTACCCTCACCTGTGCCCTAAGCCTTGCCGTTCCCTAACCCTAACCCTAGCCCGGAACGGAAACCCACCACCAGCCCTACACCTTACCCAGAAGCCGTAGCCTATACCTGGCCGGTACGCTGGCACTGACCCGTGCGTCAGCACGTAGCCTGACCCTCCCACGTTTCCGTACACTCACCTGTGCCCTAAGCCTTGCCGTTCCCTAACCCTAACCCTAGCCCGGAACTGAAACCCACCACCAGCCCTACACCTTACCCTACGCCGTAGCCTACTCCTGGCCCGTACGCTGGCACTGACCCGTGTGTCAGCACGTAGCCTGACCCTCCTACGTTTCCGTACCCTCACCTGTGCCCAAAGCCTTGCCGTTCCCTAACCCTAACCCTAGCCCGGAACGGAAACCCACCACCAGCCCTACAACTTACCCCCAAGCCGTAGCCTACTCCTGGCCCGTACGCTGGCACTGACCCGTGCGTCAGCACGTAGCCTGACCCTCCCACGTTTCCATACCCTCACCTGTGCCCTAAGCCTTGCCGTTCCCTAACCCTAACCCTAGCCCGGAACGGAAACCCACCACCAGCCCTACACCTTACCCCCAAGCCGTAGCCTACTCCTGGCCCGTACGCTGGCACTGACCCGTTCGTCAGCACGTAGCCTGAACCTCCCACGTTTCCGTACCCTCACCTGTGCCCTAAGCCTTGCCGTTCCCTAACCCTAACCCTAGCCCGGAACGGAAACCCACCACCAGCCCTACACCTTACCCTACGCCGTAGCCTACTCCTGGCCCGTACGCTGGCACTGACCCGTGCGTCAGCACGTAGCCTGACCCTCCCACGTTTCCGTACTCTCACCTGTGCCCTAAGCCTTGCCGTTCCCTAACCCTAACACTAGCCCGGAATGGAAACCCACCACCAGCCCTACAACTTACCCACAAGCCGTAGCCTACACCTGGCCGGTACGCTGGCACTGACACGTGCATCAGCACGTAGCCTAACCCTCCCACGTTTCCGTACCCTCACCTGTGCCCTAAGCCTTGCCGTTCCCTAACCCTAACCCTAGCCCGGAACGGAAACCCACCACCAGCCCTACACCTTACCCTATGCCGTAGCCTACTCCTGGCCCGTACGCTGGCACTGACCCGTGCGTCAGCACGTAGCCTGACCCTCCCACGTTTCCGTACCCTCACCTGTGCCCTAAGCCTTGCCGTTCCCTAACCCTAACCCTAGCCCGGAACGGAAACCCACCACCAGCCCTACACCTTACCCGCAAGCCGTAGCCTACTCCTGGCCCGTACGCTGGCACTGACCCGTGCGTCAGCACGTAGCCTGACCCTCCCACGTTTCCGTACCCTCACCTGTGCCCTAAGCCTTGCCGTTCCCTAACCCTAACCCTAGCCCGGAACGGAAACCTACCACCAGCCCTACAACTTACCCCCAAGCCGTAGCCTACTCCTGGCCCGTACGCTGGCACTGACCCGTGCGTCAGCACGTAGCCTGACCCTCCCACGTTTCCGTACCCTCACCTGTGCCCTAAGCCTTGCCGTTCCCTAACCCTAACCCTAGACCGGAACGGAAACCCACCACCAGCCCAACAGCTTACCCCCAAGCCGTAGCCTACTCCTGGCCCGTACGCTGGCACTGACCCATGCGTCAGCACGTAGCCTGACCCTCCCACGTTTCCGTACCCTCACCTGTGCTCTAAGCCTTGCCGTTCCCTAACCCTAACTCTAGAATGGAACAGAAACCCACCACCAGCCCTGCACCTTTCCCTACACGGTAGCCTACTCCTGGCCCGTACGCTGGCACTGACCCGTCCGTCAGCACGTAGCCTGACGCTCCCACGTTTCTGTACCCTCACCTGTGCCCTAAGCCTTGCCGTTCCCTAACCCTAACCCTAGCCCGGAACGGAAACCCACCACCAACCCTACAACTTACCCCCAAGCCGTAGGCTACTCCTGGCCCGTGCGCTGGCACTGACCCGTGCGTCAGCACGTAGCCTAACCCTCCCACGTTTCTGTACCCTCACCTCTGCCCTAAGCCTTGCCGTTCCCTAACCCTAACCCTAGCCTGGAACGGAAACCCACCACCAGCCCTACAACTTACCCCCATGCCGTAGCCTACTCCTGGCCCGTACGCTGGCACTGACCCATGCGTCAGCACGTAGCCTGACCCTCCCACGTTTCTGTACCCTCACCTGTGCCCTAAGCCTTGCCGTTCCCTAACCCTAACCCTAGCCCGGAACGGAAACCCACCCCCAGCCCTACACCTTACCCTACGCTGTAGCCTACTCCAGGCCCGTACGCTGGCACTGACCCGTGCGTCAGCACGTAGTCTGACCCTCCCACGTTTCGGAACCCTCACCTGTGCCCTAAGCCTTGCCGTTCCCTAACCCTAACCCTAGCCCGGAACGGAAACCCACCACCAGCCCTACACCTTACCCCCAAGCCGTAGCCTACACCTGGCCTGTACGCTGGCACTGACACGTGCGTCAGCACGTAGCCTGACCCTCCCACGTTTCCGTACCCTCACCTGTGCCCTAAGCCTTGCCGTTCCCTAACACTAACCCTAGCCCGGAACGGAAATCCACCACCAGCCCTACACCTTACCCTACGCCGTAGCCTACCCCTGGCCCGTACGCTGGCACTGACCCGTGCGTCAGCACGTAGCCTGACCCTCCCACGTTTCGGTACCCTCACCTGTGCCCTAAGCCTTGCCGTTCCCTAACCCTAACCCTAGCCCGGAACGGAAAACCACCAAAAGCCCTACACGTTACCCCCAAGCCGTAGCCTACTCCTGGCCCGTACGCTGGCACTGACCCGTGCGTCAGCACGTAGCCTGACCCTCCCACGTTTCCGTACCCTCACCTGTGCCCTAAACCTTGCCGTTCCCTAACCCTAACACTAGCACGGAACGGAAACCCACCACCAGCCCTACACCTTACCCCCAAGCCTTAGCCTACTCCTGGCCCGTACGCTGGCACTGACCCGTGCGTCAGCACGTAGCCTGACCCTCCCACGTTTCCGTACCCTCACCTGTGCCCTAAGCCTTGCCGTTCCCTAACCCTAACCCTAGCCCGGAACGGAAAACCATCACCAGCCCTACACCTTACCCCCAAGCCGTAGCCTACTCCTGGCCCGTACGCTGGCACTGACCCGTGCATCAGCACATAGCCTGACCCTCCCACGTTTCCGTACCCTCACCTGTGCCCTAAGCCTTGCCGTTCCCTAACCCTAACCCTAGCCCGGAACGGAAACCCACCACCAGCCCTACACCTTACCCAGAAGCCGTAGCCTACACCTGGCCGGTACGCTGGCACTGACACGTGCATCAGCACATAGCCTAACCCTCCCACGTTTCCGTACCCTCACCTGTGCCCTAAGCCTTGCCGTTCCCTAACCCTAACCCTAGCCCGGAACGGAAACCCACCACCAGCCCTGCACCTTACCCTACACCTTAGCCTACTCCTGGCCCGTACGCTGGCACTGACCCATGCGTCAGCACGTAGCCTGACCCTCCCACGTTTCCATACCCTCACCTGTGCCCTAAGCCTTGCCGTTCCCTAACCCTAACCCTAGCCCGGAAGGGAAACCCACCACCAGCCCTACGCCTTACCCTACGCCGTAGCCTACTCCTGGCCCGTACGCTGGCACTGACACGTGCGTCAGCACGTAGCCTGACCCTCCCACATTTCCGTACCCTCACCTGTGCCCTAACCTTGCCGTTCCCTAACCCTAACCCTAGCCCGGAACGGAAACCCACCACCTGCCCTACAACTTACCCCCAAACAGTAGCCTACTCCTGGCCCGTACGCTGGCACTGACCCGTGCGTCAGCACGTAGCCTGACCCTCCCACGTTTCCGTACCCTCACCTGTGCCCTAAACTTTGCCGTTCCCTAACCCTAACCCTAGCACGGAACGGAAACCCACCACCAGCCCTACACCTTACCCTACGCCGTAGCCTACTCCTGACCCGTACGCTGGAACTGACCCGTGCGTCAGCACGTAGCCTGACCCTCCCACGTTTCCGTACCCTCACCTGTGCCCTAAGCCTTGCCGTTCCCTAACCCTAACCCTAGCCCGGAACGGAAACCCATCACCAGCCCTACACCTTACCCCCAAGCCGTAGCCTACTCCTGGCCCGTACGCTGGCACTGACCCGTGCATCAGCACATAGCCTGACCCTCCCACGTTTCCGTACCCTCACCTGTGCCCTAAGCCTTGCCGTTCCCTAACCCTAACCCTAGCCCGGAACGGAAACCCACCACCAGCCCTACACCTTACCCAGAAGCCGTAGCCTACACCTGGCCGGTACGCTGGCACTGACCCGTGCGTCAGCACGTAGCCTGACCCTGCCACGTTTCCGTACCCTCACCTGTGCCCTAAGCCTTGCCGTTCCCTAACCCTAACCCTAGCCCGGAACGGAAACCCACCACCAGCCCTACACCTTACCCACAAGCCGTAGCCTACACCTGGCCGGTACGCTGGCACTGACCCGTGCGTCAGCACGTAGCCTGACCCTCCCACGTTTCCGTACCGTCACCTGTGCCCTAAGCCTTGCCGTTCCCTAACCCTAACCCTAGCCCGGAACAGAAACCCACCACCAGCCCTACCACTTACCCCCATGCCGTACCCTACTCCTGGCCCGTACGCTGGCACTGACCCGTGCGTCAGCACGTAGCCTGACCCTCCCACGTTTCCGTACCCTCACCTCTGCCCTAAGCCTTGCCGTTCCCTAACCCTAACCCTAGCCCGGAACGGAAACCCACCACCACCCCTACACCTTACCCCCAAGCCGTTGCCTACACCTGGCCTGTACACTGTCACTGACCCGTGCGTCAGCACGTAGCCTGACCCTCCCACGTTTCCATACCCTCACCTGTGCCCTAAGCCTTGCCGTTCCCTAACCCTAACCCTAGCCCGGAACGGAAACCCACCACCAGCCCTACACCTTACCCTACGCCGTAGCCTACTCCTGGCCCGTACGCTGGCACTGACCCGTGCGTCAGCACGTAGCCTGACCCTCCCACGTTTCCGTACCCTCACCTGTGCCCTAAGCCTTGCCGTTCCCTAACCCTAACCCTAGCCCGGAACGGAAACCCACCAAAAGCCCTACACCTTACCCCCAAGCCGTAGCCTACTCCTGGCCCGTACGCTGGAACTGACCCGTGCGTCAGCACGTAGCCTGACCCTCCCACGTTTCTGTACCCTCACCTGTGCCCTAAGCCTTGCCGTTCCCTAACCCTAACCCTAGCCCGGAACGGAAACCCACCACCAGCCCTACAACTTACCCCCAAGCCGTAGCCTACTCCTGGCCCGTACGCTGGCACTGACCCGTGCGTCAGCACGTAGCCTGACCCTCCCACGTTTCCATACCCTCACCTGTGCCCTAAGCCTTGCCGTTCCCTAACCCTAACCCTAGCCCGGAACGGAAACCCACCACCAGCCCTACACCTTACCCCCAAGCCGTAGCCTACTCCTGGCCCGTACGCTGGCACTGACCCGTTCGTCAGCACGTAGCCTGAACCTCCCACGTTTCCGTACCCTCACCTGTGCCCAAAGCCTTGCCGTTCCCTAACCCTAACCCTAGCCCGGAACGGAAACCCACCACCAGCCCTACACCTTACCCTACGCCGTAGCCTACTCCTGGCCCGTACGCTGGCACTGACCCGTGCGTCAGCACGTAGCCTGACCCTCCCACGTTTACGTACCCTCACCTGTGCCCTAAGCCTTGCCGTTCCCTAACCCTAACACTAGCCCGGAATGGAAACCCACCACCAGCCCTACAACTTACCCACAAGCCGTAGCCTACACCTGGCCGGTACGCTGGCACTGACACGTGCATCAGCACGTAGCCTAACCCTCCCACGTTTCCGTACCCTCACCTGTGCCCTAAGCCTTGCCGTTCCCTAACCCTAACCCTAGCCCGGAACGGAAACCCACCACCAGCCCTACACCTTACCCTACACCTTAGCCTACTCCTGGCCCGTACGCTGGCACTGACCCGTGCGTCAGCACGTAGCCTGACCCTCCCACGTTTCCATACCCTCACCTGTGCCCTAAGCCTTGCCGTTCCCTAACCCTAACCCTAGCCCGGAAGGGAAACCCACCACCAGCCCTACGCCTTACCCTACGCCGTAGCCTACTCCTGGCCCGTACGCTGGCACTGACACGTGCGTCAGCACGTAGCCTGACCCTCCCACATTTCCGTACCCTCACCTGTGCCCTATGCCTTGCCGTTCCCTAACCCTAACCCTAGCCCGGAACGGAAACCCACCACCTGCCCTACAACTTACCCCCAAACCGTAGCCTACTCCTGGCCCGTACGCTGGCACTGACCCGTGCGTCAGCACGTAGCCTGACCCTCCCACGTTTCCGTACCCTCACCTGTGCCCTAAACCTTGCCGTTCCCTAACCCTAACACTAGCACGGAACGGAAACCCACCACCAGCCCTACACCTTACCCTACGCCGTAGCCTACTCCTGACCCGTACGCTGGCACTGACCCGTGCGTCAGCACGTAGCCTGACCCTCCCACGTTTCCGTACCCTCACCTGTGCCCTAAGCCTTGCCGTTCCCTAACCCTAACCCTAGCCCGGAACGGAAACACATCACCAGCCCTACACCTTACCCCCAAGCCGTAGCCTACTCCTGGCCCGTACGCTGGCACTGACCCGTGCATCAGCACATAGCCTGACCCTCCCACGTTTCCGTACCCTCACCTGTGCCCTAAGCCTTGCCGTTCCCTAACCCTAACCCTAGCCCGGAACGGAAACCCACCACCAGCCCTACACCTTACCCAGAAGCCGTAGCCTACACCTGGCCGGTACGCTGGCACTGACCCGTGCGTCAGCACGTAGCCTGACCCTGCCACGTTTCCGTACCCTCACCTGTGCCCTAAGCCTTGCCGTTCCCTATCCCTAACCCTAGCCCGGAATGGAAACCCACCACCAGCCCTACACCTTACCCACAAGCCGTAGCCTACACCTGGCCGGTACGCTGGCACTGACCCGTGCGTCAGCACGTAGCCTGACCCTCCCACGTTTCCGTACCGTCACCTGTGCCCTAAGCCTTGCCGTTCCCTAACCCTAACCCTAGCCCGGAACAGAAACCCACCACCAGCCCTACCACTTACCCCCATGCCGTACCCTACTCCTGGCCCGTACGCTGGCACTGACCCGTGCGTCAGCACGTAGCCTGACCCTCCCACGTTTCCGTACCCTCACCTGTGCCCTAAGCCTTGCCGTTCCCTAACCCTAACCCTAGCCCGGAACAGAAACCCACCACCAGCCCTACACCTTACCCTACGCCGTAGCCTAATCCTGGCCCGTACGCTGGCACTGACCCGTGCGTCAGCACGTAGCCTGACCCTCCCACGTTTCCGTACCCTCACCTGTGCCCTAAGCCTTGCCGTTCCCTAACCCTAACCCTAGCCCGGAACGGAAACCCACCAACAGCCCTACACCTTACCCCCAAGCCGTTGCCTACACCTGGCCTGTACGCTGTCACTGACCCGTGCGTCAGCACGTAGCCTGACCCTCCCACGTTTCCATACCCTCACCTGTGCCCTAAGCCTTGCCGTTCCCTAACCCTAACCCTAGCCCGGAACGGAAACCCACCACCAACCCTACACCTTACCCTACGCCGTAGCCTACTCCTGGCCCGTACGCTGGCACTGACCCGTGCGTCAGCACGTAGCCTGACCCTCCCACGTTTCCGTACCTTCACCTGTGCCCTAAGCCTTGCCGTTCCCTAACCCTAACCCTAGCCCGGAACGGAAACACACCAAAAGCCCTACACCTTACCCCCAAGCCGTAGCCTACTCCTGGCCCGTACGCTGGAACTGACCCGTGCGTCAGCACGTAGCCTGACCCTCCCACGTTTCTGTACCCTCACCTGTGCCCTAAGCCTTGCCGTTCCCTAACCCTAACCATAGCCCGGAACGGAAACACACCACCAGCCCTACAACTTACCCCCAAGCCGTAGCCTACTCCTGGCCCGTACGCTGGCACTGACCCGTGCGTCAGCACGTAGCCTGACCCTCCCACGTTTCCGTACCCTCACCTGTGCCCTAAGGCTTGCCGTTCCCTAACCCTAACGCTAGCACGGAACGGAAACCCACCACCAGCCCTACACCTTACCCTACGCCGTAGCCTACTCCTGGACCGTACGCTGGCACTGACCCGTGCGTCAGCACGTAGCCTGACCCTCCCACGTTTCCGTACCCTCACCTGTGCCCTAAGCCTTGCCGTTCCCTAACCCTAACCCTAGCCCGGAACGGAAACCCACCACCAGCCCTACACCTTACCCACAAGCCGTAGCCTATACCTGGCCGGTACGCTGGCACTGACCCGTGCGTCAGCACGTAGCCTGACCCTCCCACGTTTCCGTACACTCACCTGTGCCCTAAGCCTTGCCGTTCCCTAACCCTAACCCTAGCCCGGAACTGAAACCCACCACCAGCCCTACACCTTACCCTACGCCGTAGCCTACTCCTGGCCCGTACGCTGGCACTGACCCGTGTGTCAGCACGTAGCCTGACCCTCCTACGTTTCCGTACCCTCACCTATGCCCAAAGCCTTGCCGTTCCCTAACCCTAACCCTAGCCCGGAACGGAAACCCACCACCAGCCCTACAACTTACCCCCAAGCCGTAGCCTACTCCTGGCCCGTACGCTGGCACTGACCCGTGCGTCAGCACGTAGCCTGACCCTCCCACGTTTCCATACCCTCACCTGTGCCCTAAGCCTTGCCGTTCCCTAACCCTAACCCTAGCCCGGAACGGAAACCCACCACCAGCCCTACACCTTACCCCCAAGCCGTAGCCTACTCCTGGCCCGTACGCTGGCACTGACCCGTTCGTCAGCACGTAGCCTGACCCTCCTACGTTTCCGTACCCTCACCTGTGCCCTAAGCCTTGCCGTTCCCTAACCCTAACCCTAGCCCGTAACGGAAACCCACCACCAGCCCTACACCTTACCCTACGCCGTAGCCTTCTCCTGGCCCGTACGCTGGCACTGACCCGTGCGTCAGCACGTAGCCTGACCCTCCCACGTTTCCGTACCCTCACCTGTGCCCTAAGCCTTGCCGTTCCCTAACCCTAACCCTAGCCCGGAACGGAAACCCACCACGAGCCCTACACCTTACCCCCAAGCCGTAGCCTACTCCTGGCCCGTACGCTGGCACTGACCCGTGCGTCAGCACGTACCCTGACCCTCCCACGTTTCCGTACCCTCACCTGTGCCCTAAGCCTTGCCGTTCCATAACCCTAACCCTAGCCCGGAACGGAAACCCACCACCAGCCCTACAACTTACCCCCAAGCCGTAGCCTAATCCTGGCCCGTACACTGGCACTGACACTTGCGTCAGCACGTAGCCTGACCCTCCCACGTTTCCGTACCCTCACCTGTGCCCTAAGACTTGCCGTTCCCTAACCCTAACCTTAGCCCGGAACGGAAACCCACCACCAGCCCTACACCTTACCCTACGCCGTAGCCTACTCCTGGCCCGTACGCTGGCACTGACCCGTGCGTCAGCACGTACCCTGACCCTCCCACGTTTCCGTACCCTCACCTGTGCCCTAAGCCTTGCCGTTCCCTAACCCTAACCCTAGCCCGGAACGGAAACCCACCAACAGTCCTACACCTTACACCCAAGCCGTAGCCTACTCCTGGCCCGTACGCTGGCACTGACCCGTGCGTCAGCTCGTAGCCTGACCCTCCTACGTTTCCGTACCCTCACCTGTGCCCTAAGCCTTGCCGTTCCCTAACCCTAACCCTAGCCCACAACGGAAACCCACCACCAGCCCTACAACTTACCCCCAAGCCGTAGCCTACTCCTGGCCCGTACGCTGGCAAGGACCCGTGCGTCAGCACGTAGCCTGACCCTCCCACGTTTCCGTACCCTCACCTGTGCTCTAAGCCTTGCCGTTCCCTAACCCTAACCCTAGCCCGGAACAGAAACCCACCACCAGCCCTACACGTTACCCTACGCCGTAGCCTACTCCTGGCCCACACGCTGGCACTGTCCCGTGCGTCAGCACGTAGCCTGACCCTCCCACGTTTCCGTACCCTCACCTGTGCCCTAAGCCTTGCCGTTCCCTAACCCTAACCCTAGCCCGGTACGGAAACCCACCACCAGCCCTACACCTTACCCCCAAGCCGTAGCCTACTCCTGGCCCGTACGCTGGCACTGACCAGTGCGTCAGCACGTACTCTGACCCTCCCACGTTTCCGTACCCTCACCTGTGCCCTAAGACTTGCCGTTCCCTAACCCTAACCCTAGCCTTGAACGGAAACCCACCACCAGCCCTACAACTTACCCACAAGCCGTAGCCTACTCCTGGCCCGTACGCTGGCACTGACCCTTGCGTCAGCACGTAGCCTGACCCTCCCTCGTTTCCGTACCCTCACCTGTGCCCCAAGACTTGCCGTTCCCTAACACTAACCCTAGCCCGGAACGGAAACCCACCACCAGCCCTACACCTTACCCCCAAGCCGTAGCCTACTCCTGGCCCGTACGTTGGCACTGACCCGTGCGTCAGCACGTAGCCTGACCCTCCCACGTTTCCGTACCCTCACCTGTGCCCTAAGCCTTGCCGTTCCCTAACCCTAACCCTAGCCCGGAACGGAAACCCACCACCAGCCCTACACCTTACCATACGCCGTAGCCTACTCCTGGCCCGTACGCTGGCACTGACCCGTGCGTCAGCACGTAGCCTGACCCTCCCACGTTTCCGTAACCTCACCTGTGCCCTAAGCCTTGCCGTTCCCTAACCCTAACCCTAGCCCGGAATGGAACCCCACCACCAGCCCTACACCTTACCCTACGCCGTAGCCTAATCCTGGCCCGTACGCTGGCACTGACCCATGCGTCAGCACGTAGCCTGACCCTCCCACGTTTCCGTACCCTCACCTGTGCCCTAAGCCTTGCCGTTCCCTAACCCTAACCCTAGCCCGGAACGGAAACCCACCACCAGCCCTACACCTTATCCCCAAGCCGTAGACTACTCCTGGCCCGTACGCTGGCACTGACCCGTGCGTCAGCACGTAGCCTGACCCTCCCACGTTTCCGTACCCTCACCTGTGCCCTAAGCCTTGCCGTTCCCTAACCCTAACCCTAGCCCGGAACGGAAACCCACCACCAGCCCTACACCTTACCCACAAGCCGTAGCCTACACCTGGCCGGTACGCTGGCACTGACCCGTGCGTCAGCACGTAGCCTGACCCTCCCACGTTTCCGTACCCTCACCTGTGCCCTAAGCCTTGCCGTTCCCTAACCCTAACCCTAGCCCGGAACGGAAACCCACCACCAGCCCTACAACTTACCCCCAAGCCGTAGCCTACTCCTGGCCCGTACGCTGGCACTGACCCATGCGTCAGCACGTAGCCTGACCCTCCCACGTTTCCGTACACTCACCTGTGCCCTAAGCCTTGCCGTTCCCTAACCCTAACCCTAGCGCGGAACGGAAACCCACCACCAGCCCTACACCTTACCCCCAAGCCATAGCCTACTCCTGGCCCGTACGCTGGCACTGACCCGTGCGTCAGCACGTAGCCTGACCCTCCCACGTTTCCGTACCCTCACCTGTGCCCTAAGCCTTGCCGTTCCCTAACCCTAACCCTAGCCCGGAACAGAAACCCACCACCAGCCCTACATCTTACCCACAAGCCGTAGCCTACACCTGGCCGGTACGCTGGCACTGACCCGTGTGTCACCACGTAGCCTGACCCTCCCACGTTTCCGTACCCTCACCTGTGCCCTAAGCCTTGCCGTTCCCTAACCCTATCCCTAGCCCGGAATGGAAACCCACCACCAGCCCTACACCTTACCCTACGCCGTAGCCTACTCCTGGCCCGTACGCTGGCACTGACCCGTGCGTCAGCACGTAGCCTGACCCTCCCACGTTTCCGTACCCTCACCTGTGCCCTAAGCCTTGCCGTTCCCTAACCCTAACCCTAGCCCGGAACGGAAACCCACCACCAGCCCTACACCTAACCCCCAAGCCGTAGCCTACTCCTGGCCCGTACGCTGGCACTGACCCGTGCGTCAGCACGTAGCCTGACCCTCCCACGTTTCCGTACCCTCACCTGTGTCCTAAGCCTTGCCGTTCCCTAACCCTAACCCTAGCCCGGAACGGAAACCCACCACCAGCCCTACAACTTACCCCCCCAAGCCGTAGACTACTCCTGGCCCGTACGCTGGCACTGACCCGTGCGTCAGCACGTAGCCTGACCCTCCCACGTTTCCGTACCCTCACCTGTGCCCTAAGCCTTGCCGTTCCCTAACCCTAACCCTAGCCCGGAACGGAAACCCACCACCAGCCCTACAACTTACCCCCAAGCCGTAGCCTACTCCTGGCCCGTACGCTGGCACTGACCCATGCGTCAGCACGTAGCCTGACCCTCCCACGTTTCCGTACCCTCACCTGTGCTCTAAGCCTTGCCGTTCCCTAACCCTAACTCTAGCATGGAACGGAAACCCACCACCAGCCCTGCACCTTACCCTACACCGTAGCCTAATCCTGGCCCGTACGCTGGCACTGACCCGTGCGTCAGCACGTAGCCTGACGCTCCCACGTTTCCGTACCCTCACCTGTGCCCTAAGCCTTGCCGTTCCCTAACCCTAACGCTAGCCCGGAACGGAAACCCACCACCAACCCTACACCTTACCCCCAAGCCGTAGCCTACTCCTGGCCCGTACGCTGGCACTGACCCGTGCGTCAGCACGTAGCCTAACCCTCCCACGTTTCTGTACCCTCACCTGTGCCCTAAGCCTTGCCGTTCCCTAACCCTAACCTAGCCTGGAACGGAAACCCACCACCAGCCCTACAACTTACCCCCATGCCGTAGCCTACTCCTGGCCCGTACGCTGGCACTGACCCATGCGTCAGCACGTAGCCTGACCCTCCCACGTTTCTGTACCCTCACCTGTGCCCTAAGCCTTGCCGTTCCCTAACCCTAACCCTAGCCCGGAACGGAAACCCACCCCCAGCCCTACACCTTACCCTACGCTGTAGCCTACTCCAGGCCCGTACGCTGGCACTGACCCGTGCGTCAGCACGTAGTCTGACCCTCCCACGTTTCCGAACCCTCACCTGTGCCCTAAACATTGCCGTTCCCTAACCCTAACCCTAGCCCGGAACAGAAACACACCACCAGCCCTACAACTTACCCCCAAGCCGTACCCTACTCCTGGCCCGTACGCTGGCACTGACCCGTGCGTCAGCACGTAGCCTGACCCTCCCACGTTTCCGTACCCTCACCTGTGCCCTAAGCCTTGCCGTTCCCTAACCCTAACCATAGCCCAGAACGGAAACACACCACCAGCCCTACACCTTACCCTACACCATAGCCTAATCATGGCCCGTACGCTGGCACTGACCCGTGCGTCAGCACGTAGCATGACCCTCCCACGTTTCCGTACCCTCACCTGTGCCCTAAGCCTTGCCGTTCCCTAACCCTAACCCTAGCCCGGAATGGAAACCCACCACCAGCCCTACACCTTACCCCCAAGCCGTAGCCTACACCTGGCCTGTACGCTGGCACTGACACGTGCGTCAGCACGTAGCCTGACCCTCCCACGTTTCCGTACCCTCACCTGTGCCCTAAGCCTTGCCGTTCCCTAACCCTAACCCTAGCCCGGAACGGAAACCCACCACCAGCCCTACACCTTACCCTACGCCGTAGCCTACTCCTGGCCCGTACGCTGGCACTGAACCGTGCGTCAGCACGTAGCCTGACCCTCCCACGTTTCGGTACCCTCACCTGTGCCCTAAGCCTTGCCGTTCCCTAACCCTAACCCTAGCCCGGAACGGAAAACCACCAAAAGCCCTACACGTTACCCCCAAGCCGTAGCCTACTCCTGGCCCGTACGCTGGCACTAACCCGTGCGTCAGCACGTAGCCTGACCCTCCCACGTTTCTGTACCCTCACCTGTGCCCTAAGCCTTGCCGTTCCCTAACCCTAACCCTAGCCGGGAACGGAAACCCACCACCAGCCCTACAACTTACCCCCAAGCAGTAGCCTACTCCTGGCCCGTACGCTGGCACTGACCCGTGCGTCAGCACGTAGCCTGACCCTCCCACGTTTCCGTACCCTCACCTGTGCCCTAAGCCTTGCCGTTCCCTAACCCTAACCCTAGCCCGGAATGGAAACCCACCACAAGCCCTACACCTTACCCCCAAGCCGTAGCCTACTCCTGGCCCGTACGCTGGCACTGACCCGTGCGTCAGCACGTAGCCTGACCCTCCCACGTTTCCGTACCCTCACCTGTGCCCTAAGCCTTGCCGTTCCCTAACCCTAACCCTAGCACGGAACGGAAACCCACCACCAGCCCTACACCTTACCCTACGCCGTAGCCTACTCCTTGCCCGTACGCTGGCACTGACACGTGCGTCAGCACGTAGCCTGACCCTCCCACGTTTCCGTACCCTCACCTGTGCCCTAAGCCTTGCCGTTCCCTAACCCTAACCCTAGCCCGGAACGGAAACCCACCACCAGCCCTACACCTTACCCCCAAGCCGTAGCCTACTCCTGGCCCGTACGCTGGCACTGACCCGTGCGTCAGCACGTAGCCTGACCCTCCCACGTTTCCGTACCCTCACCTGTGCCCTAAGCCTTGCCGTTCCCTAACCCTAACCCTAGCCCAGAATGGAAACCCACCACCAGCCCTACACCTTACCCACAAGCCGTAGCCTATACCTGGCCGGTACGCTGGCACTGACCCGTGCATCAGCACGTAGCCTGACCCTCCCACGTTTCCGTACCCTCACCTGTGCCCTAAGCCTTGCCGTTCCCTAACCCTAACCCTAGCCCGGAACGGAAACCCACCACCAGCCCTACACCTTACCCTACGCCGTAGCCTACTCCTGGCCCGTACGCTGGCACTGACCCGTGCGTCAGCACGTAGCCTGACCCTCCTACGTTTCCGTACCCTCACCTGTGCCCTAAGCCTTGCCGTTCCCTAACCCTAAACCTAGCCCGGAACGGAAACCCACCACCAGCCCTACATCTTACCCCCAAGCCGTAGCCTACTCCTGGCCCGTACGCTGGCACTGACTCGTGCGTCAGCACGTAGCCTGACCCTCCCACGTTTCCGTACCCTCACCTGTGCCCTAAGCCTTGCCGTTCCCTAACCCTAACCCTAGCCCAGAACGAAAACCCACCACCAGCCCTAAACCTTACCCCCAAGCCGTAGCCTAATCCTGGCCCGTACGCTGGCACTGACCCGTGCGTCAGCATGTAGCCTGACCCTCCCACGTTTCCGTACCCTCACCTGTGCCCTAAGCCTTGCCGTTCCCTAACCCTAACCCTAGCCCAGAACGGAAACCCACCACCAGCCCTACACCTTACCCTACGCCGTAGCCTACTCCTGGCCCGTACGCTGGCACTGACCCGTGCGTCAGCACGTAGCCTGACCCTCCCACGTTTCCGTACCCTCACCTGTGCCCTCAGCCTTACCGTTCCCTAACCCTAACCCTAGCCCGGAACGGAAACCCACCACCAGCCCTACACCTTACCCTACGCCGTAGCCTACTCCTGGCCCGTACGCTGGCACTGACCCGTGCGTCAGCAAGTAGCCTGACCCTCCCACGTTTCTGTACCCTCACCTGTGCCCTAAGCCTTGCCGTTCCCTAACCCTAAACCTAGCCCGGAATGGAAACCCACCACCAGCCCTACACCTTACCCACAAGCCGTAGCCTACACCTGGCCGGTACGCTGGCACTGACACGTGCATCAGCACGTAGCCTAACCCTCCCACGTTTCCGTACCCTCACCTGTGCCCTAAGCCTTGCCGTTCCCTAACCCTAACCCTAGCCCGGAACGGAAACCCACCACCAGCCCTACACTTTACCCTACACCTTAGCCTACTCCTGGCCCGTACGCTGGCACTGTCCCGTGCGTCAGCACGTAGCCTGACCCTCCCACGTTTCCATACCCTCACCTGTGCCCTTAGCCTTGCCGTTCCCTAACCCTAACCCTAGCCCGGAAGGGAAACCCACCACCTGCCCTACACCTTACGCTACGCCGTAGCCTACTCCTGGCCCGTACGCTGGCACTGACCCGTGCGTCAGCACGTAGCCTGACCCTCCCACATTTCCGTACCCTCACCTATGCCCTAAGCCTTGCCGTTCCCTAACCCTAACCCTTGCCCGGAACGGAAACCCACCACCAGCCCTACAACTTACCCCCAAACCGTAGCCTACTCCTGGCCCGTACGCTGGCACTGACCCGTGCGTCAGCACGTAGCCTGACCCTCCCACGTTTCCGTACCCTCACCTGTGCTCTAAACCTTGCCGTTCCCTAACCCCAACACTACAACGGAACGGAAACCCACCACCAGCCCTACACCTTACCCTACGCCGTTGCCTACTCCTGGCCCGTACGCTGGCACTGACCCGTGCGTCAGCACGTAGCCTGACCCTCCCACGTTTCCGTACCCTCACCTGTGCCCTAAGCCTTGCCGTTCCCTAACCCTAACCCTAGCCCGGAACGGAAACCCATCACCAGCCCTACACCTTACCCCCAAGCCGTAGCCTACTCCTGGCCCGTACGCTGGCACTGACGCGTGCATCAGCACGTAGCCTGACCCTCCCACGTTTCCGTACCCTCACCTGTGCCCTAAGCCTTGCCGTTCCCTAACCCTAACCCTAGCCCGGAACGGAAACCCACCACCAGCCCTACACCTTACCCACAAGCCGTAGCCTACACCTGGCCGGTACGCTGGCACTGACCCGTGCGTCAGCACGTAGCCTGACCCTCCCAAGTTTCCGTACCCTCACCTGTGCCCTAAGCCTTGCCGTTCCCTAACCCTAACCCTAGCCCGGAACGGAAACCCACCACCAGCCCTACACCTTACCATACGCCGTAGCCTACTCCTGGCCCGTATGCTGGCACTGACCCGTGCGTCAGCACGTAGCCTGACCCTCCCACGTTTCCGTACCCTCACCTGTGCCCTAAGCCTTGCTGTTCCCTAACCCTAACCCTAGCCCTGAACGGAAACCCACCACCAGCCCTACACCTTACCCCCAAGCCGTAGCCTACTCCTGGCCCGTACGCTGGCACTGACCCATGCGTCAGCACGTAGCCTGACCCTCCCACGTTTCCGTACCCTCACCTGTGCCCTAAGCCTTGCCGTTCCCTAACCCTAACCCTAGCCCGGAACGGAAACCCACCACCAGCCCTACACCTTACCCTACGCCGTAGCCTACTCCTGGCCCGTACGCTGGCACTGACCCGTGCGTCAGCATGTAGCCTGACCCTCCCACGTTTATGTACCCTCACCTGTGCCCTAAGCCTTGCCGTTCCCTAACCCTAACCCTAGCCCGGAACGGAAACCCACCACCAGCCCTACAACTTACCCCCAAGCCGTAGCCTACTCCTGGCCCGTACGCTGGCACTGACCCATGCGTCAGCACGTAGCCTGACCCTCCCACGTTTCCGTACACTCACCTGTGCCCTAAGCCTTGCCGTTCCCTAACCCTAACCCTAGCCCGGAACGGAAACCCACCACCAGCCCTACAGCTTACCCCCAAGCCGTAGCCTACTCCTGGCCCGTACGCTGGCACTGACCCGTGCGTCAGCACGTAGCCTGAACCTCCCACGTTTCCGTACCCTCACCTGTGCCCTAAGCCTTGCCGTTCCCTAACCCTAACCCTAGCCCGGAACGGAAACCCACCACCAGCCCTACAACTTACCCCCAAACCATAGCCTACTCCTGGCCCGTACGCTGACACTGACCTCTGCGTCAGCATGTAGCCTGTCCCTCACACGTTTCCGTACCCTCACCTGTGCCCTAAGCCTTGCCGTTCCCTAACCCTAAACCTAGCCCGGAATGGAAACCCACCACCAGCCCTATACCTTACCCCCAAGCCGTAGACTACTCATGGCCCGTACGCTGGCACTGACCCGTGCGGCACCACGTAGCCTGACCCTCCCACGTTTCCGTGCCCTCAACTGTGCACTAAGCCTTGCCGTTCCCTAACCTTAACCCTAGCCCGGAACGGAAACCCACCACCAGCCCTACAACTTACCCCCAAGCCGTACCCTACTCCTGGCCCGTACGCTGGCACTGACCCGTGCATCAGCACGTAGCCTGACCCTCCCACATTTCCGTAACCTCACCTGTTCCCTAAGCCTTGCCGTTACCTAACCCTAACCCTAGCCCGGAATGGAACCCCACCACCAGCCCTACACCTTACCCTACGCCGTAGCCTAATCCTGGCCCGTACGCTGGCACTGACCCATGCGTCAGCACGTAGCCTGACCCTCCCACGTTTCCGTACCCTCACCTGTACCCTAAGCCTTGCCGTTCCCTAACCCTAACCCTAGCCCGGAACGGAAACCCACCACCAGCCCTACACCTTACCCCCAAGCCGTAGCCTAATCCTGGCCGGTACGCTGACACTGACCCGTGCGTCAGCACGTAGCCTGACCCTCCCACGTTTCCGTACCCTCACCTGTGCCCTAAGCCTTGCCGTTCCCTAACCCTAACCCTAGCCCGGAACGGAAACCCACCACCAGCCCTACACCTTACCCCCAAGCCGTAGCCTACTCCTGGCCCGTACGCTGGCACTGACCCGTGCGTCAGCACGTAGCCTGACCCTCCTACATTTCCGTACCCTCACCTGTGCCCTAAGCCTTGCCGTTCCCTAACCCTAACCCTAGCCCGGAACGGAAACCCACCACCAGCCCTACACCTTACCCACAAGCCGTAGCCTACACCTGGCCGGTACGCTGGCACTGACCCGTGCGTCAGCACGTAGCATGACCCTCCCACGTTTCCGTACCCTCACCTGTGCCCTAAGCCTTGCCGTTCCCTAACCCTAACCCTAGCCCGGAACGGAAACCCACCACCAGCCCTACACCTTACCCTACGCCGTAGCCTACTCCTGGCCCACACGCTGGCACTGTCCCGTGCGTCAGCACGTAGCCTGACCCTCCCACGTTTCCGTACCCTCACCTGTGCCCTAAGCCTTGCCGTTCCCTAACGCTAACCCTAGCCCGGAACGGAAACCCACCACCAGCCCTACACCTTACCCCCAAGCCGTAGCCTACTCCTGGCCCGTACGCTGGCACTGACCCGTGCGTCAGCACGTACCCTGAACCTCCCACGTTTCCGTACCCTCACCTGTGCCCTAAGCCTTGCCGTTCCCTAACCCTAACCCTAGCCCGGAACGGAAACCCACCACCAGCCCTACAACTTACCCACAAGCCGTAGCCTACTCCTGGCCCGTACGCTGGCACTGACCCTTGCGTCAGCACGTAGCCTGACCCTCCCACGTTTCCGTACCCTCACCTGTGCCCTAAGACTTGCCGTTCCCTAACCCTAACCCTAGCCCGGAACGGAAACCCACCACCAGCCCTACACCTTACCCCCAAGCCGTAGCCTACTCCTGGCCCGTACGCTGGCACTGATCCGTGCGTCAGCACGTAGCCTGACCCTCCCACGTTTCCGTACCCTCACCTGTGCCCTAAGCCTTGCCGTTCCCTAACCCTAACCCTAGCCCGGAACGGAAACCCACCACCAGCCCTACACCTTACCCACAAGCCGTAGCCTACACCTGGCCGGTACGCTGGAACTGACCCGTGCGTCAGCACGTAGCCTGACCCTCCCAAGTTTCCGTACCCTCACCTGTGCCCTAAGCCTTGCCGTTCCCTAACCCTAACCCTAGCCCGGAACGGAAACCCACCACCAGCCCTAAACCTTACCATACGCCGTAGCCTACTCCTGGCCCGTAGGCTGGCACTGACCCGTGCGTCAGCACGTAGCCTGACCCTCCCACGTTTCCGTACCCTCACCTGTGCCCTAAGCCTTGCCGTTCCCTAACCCTAACCCTAGCCCGGAACGGAAACCCACCACCAGCCCTATACCTTACCCCCAAGCCGTAGACTACTCATGGCCCGTACGCTGGCACTGACCCGTGCGGCACCATGTAGCCTGACCCTCCCACGTTTCCGTGCCCTCAACTGTGCACTAAGCCTTGCCGTTCCCTAACCCTAACCCTAGCCCGGAACGGAAACCCACCACCAGCCCTACACCTTACCCCCAAGCCGTAGACTACTCCTGGCCCGTACGCTGGCACTGACCCGTGCGTCAGCACGTAGCCTGACCCTCCCACGTTTCCGTACCCTCACCTGTGCCCTAAGCCTTGCCGTTCCCTAACCCTAACCCTAGCCCGGAACGGAAACCCACCACCAGCCCTCCACCTTACCCACAAGCCGTAGCGTACACCTGGCCGGTACGCTGGCACTGACCCGTGCGTCAGCACGTAGCCTGACCCTCCCACGTTTCCGTACCCTCACCTGTGCCCTAAGCCTTGCCGTTCCCTAACCCTAACCCTAGCCCGGAACGGAAACCCACCACCAGCCCTACACATTACCCTACGCCGTAGCCTACTCCTGGCCCATACGCTGGCACTGACCCGTGCGTCAGCACGTAGCCTGACCCTCCCACGTTTCCGTACCCTCACCTTGCCCTAAGCCTTGCCGTTCCCTAACCCTAACCCTAGCCCGGAACGGAAACCCACCACCAGCCCTACAAATTACCCCCAAGCCGTAGCCTACTCCAGGCCCGTACGCTGGCACTGACCCGTGCGTCAGCACGTAGCCTGACCCTCCCACGTTTCCGTACCCTCACCTGTGCCCTAAGCCTTGCCGTTCCATAACCCTAACCCTAGCCCGGAACGGAAACCCACCACCAGCCCTACACCTTACCCTACGCCGTAGCCTACTCCTGGCCCGTACGCTGGCACTGACCCGTGCGTCAGCACGTAGCCTGACCCTCCCACGTTTCCGTACCCTCACCTGTGCCCTAAGCCTTGCCGTTCCCTAACCCTAACCCTAGCCCGGAACGGAAACCCACCACCAGCCCTAAAACTTACCCCCAAACCGTAGCCTACTCCTGGCCCGTACGCTGGCACTGACCCGTGCGTCAGCACGTAGCCTGACCCTCCCACGTTTCCGTACCCTCACCTGTGCCCTAAGCCTTGCCGTTCCCTAACCCTAACCCTAGCCCGGAACGGAAACCCACCACCAACCCTACACCTTACCCACAAGCCGTAGCCTACACCTGGCGGGTACGCTGGCACTGACCCGTGCGTCAGCACGTAGCCTGACCCTCCCACGTTTCCGTACCCTCACCTGTGCCCTAAGCCTTGCCGTTCCCTAACCCTAACCCTAGCCCGTAACGGAAACCCACCACCAGCCCTACACCTTACCCACAAGCCGTAGCCTACACCTGGCCGGTACGCTGGAACTGACCCGTGCGTCAGCACGTAGCCTGACCCTCCCAAGTTTCCGTACCCTCACCTGTGCCCTAAGCCTTGCCGTTCCCTAACCCTAACCCTAGCCCGGAACGGAAACCCACCACCAGCCCTACAACTTACCCCCAAGCCGTACCCTACTCCTGGCCCGTACGCTGGCACTGACCCGTGCGTCAGCACGTAGCCTGACCCTCCCACGTTTCCGTAACCTCACCTGTGCCCTAGGCCTTGCCGTTACCTAACCCTAACCCTACCCCGGAATGGAACCCCACCACCAGACCTACACCTTTCCCTACGCCGTAGCCTAATCCTGGCCCGTACGCTGGCACTGACCCATGCGTCAGCACGTAGCCTGACCCTCCCACGTTTCCGTACCCTCACCTGTGCCCTAAGCCTTGCCGTTCCCTAACCCTAACCCTAGCCCGGAACGGAAACCCACCACCAGCCCTACACCTTACCCCCAAGCCGTAGACTACTCCTGGCCCGTACGCTGGCACTGACCCGTGCGTCAGCACGTAGCCTGACCCTCCCACGTTTCCGTACCCTCACCTGTGCCCTAAGCCTTGCCGTTCCCTAACCCTAACCCTAGCCCGGAACGGAAACCCACCACCAGCCCTACACCTTACCCACAAGCCGTAGCCTACACCTGGCCGGTACGCTGGCACTGACCCGTGCGTCAGCACGTAGCCTGACCCTCCCACGTTTCCGTACCCTCACCTGTGCCCTAAGCCTTGCCGTTCCCTAACCCTAACCCTAGCCCGGAACGGAAACCCACCACCAGCCCTACACATTACCCTACGCCGTAGCCTACTCCTGGCCCATACGCTGGCACTGACCCGTGCGTCAGCACGTAACCTGACCCTCCCACGTTTCCGTACCCTCACCTTGCCCTAAGCCTTGCCGTTCCCTAACCCTAACCCTAGCCCGGAACGGAAACCCACCACCAGCCCTACACCTTACCCCCAAGCCGTAGCCTACTCCAGGCCCGTACGCTGGCACTGACCCGTGCGTCAGCACGTAGCCTGACCCTCCCACGTTTCCGTACCCTCACCTGTGCCCTAAGCCTTGCCGTTCCCTAACCCTAACCCTAGCCCGGAACGGAAACCCACCACCAGCCCTACACCTTACCCTACGCCGTAGCCTACTCCTGGCCCGTACGCTGGCACTGACCCGTGCGTCAGCACGTAGCCTGACCCTCCCACGTTTCCGTACCCTCACCTGTGCCCTAAGCCTTGCCGTTCCCTAACCCTAACCCTAGCCCGGAACGGAAACCCACCACCAACCCTACACCTTACCCACAAGCCGTAGCCTACACCTGGCCGGTACGCTGGCACTGACCCGTGCGTCAGCACGTAGCCTGACCCTCCCACGTTTCCGTACCCTCACCTGTGCCCTAAGCCTTGCCGTTCCCTAACCCTAACCCTAGCCCGTAACGGAAACCCACCACCAGCCCTACACCTTACCCACAAGCCGTAGCCTACACCTGGCCGGTACGCTGGAACTGACCCGTGCGTCAGCACGTAGCCTGACCCTCCCAAGTTTCCGTACCCTCACCTGTGCCCTAAGCCTTGCCGTTCCCTAACCCTAACCCTAGCCCGGAACGGAAACCCACCACCAGCCCTACAACTTACCCCCAAGCCGTACCCTACTCCTGGCCCGTACGCTGGCACTGACCCGTGCGTCAGCACGTAGCCTGACCCTCCCACGTTTCCGTAACCTCACCTGTGCCCTAGGCCTTGCCGTTACCTAACCCTAACCCTAGCCCGGAATGGAACCCCACCACCAGACCTAAACCTTTCCCTACGCCGTAGCCTAATCCTGGCCCGTACGCTGGCACTGACCCATGCGTCAGCACGTAGCCTGACCCTCCCACGTTTCCGTACCCTCACCTGTGCCCTAAGCCTTGCCGTTCCCTAACCCTAACCCTAGCCCGGAACGGAAACCCACCACCAGCCCTACACCTTACCCCCAAGCCGTAGACTACTCCTGGCCCGTACGCTGGCACTGACCCGTGCGTCAGCACGTAGCCTGACCCTCCCACGTTTCCGTACCCTCACCTGTGCCCTAAGCCTTGCCGTTCCCTAACCCTAACCCTAGCCCGGAACGGAAACCCACCACCAGCCCTACACCTTACCCACAAGCCGTAGCCTACACCTGGCCGGTACGCTGGCACTGACCCGTGCGTCAGAACGTAGCCTGACCCTCCCACGTTTCCGTACCCTCACCTGTGCCCTAAGCCTTGCCGTTCCCTAACCCTAACCCTAGCCCGGAACGGAAACCCACCACCAGCCCTACACATTACCCTACGCCGTAGCCTACTCCTGGCCCATACGCTGGCACTGACCCGTGCGTCAGCACGTAGCCTGACCCTCCCACGTTTCCGTACCCTCACCTTGCCCTAAGCCTTGCCGTTCCCTAACCCTAACCCTAGCCCGGAACGGAAACCCACCACCAGCCCTACACCTTACCCCCAAGCCGTAGCCTACTCCAGGCCCGTACGCTGGCACTGACCCGTGCGTCAGCACGTAGCCTGACTCTCCCACGTTTCCGTACCCTCACCTGTGCCCTAAGCCTTGCCGTTCGCTAACCCTAACCCTAGCCCGGAACGGAAACCCACCACCAGCCCTACACCTTACCCTACGCCGTAGCCTCCTCCTGGCCCGTACGCTGGCACTGACCCGTGCGTCAGCACGTAGCCTGACCCTCCCACGTTTCCGTACCCTCACCTGTGCCCTAAGCCTTGCCGTTCCCTAACCCTAACCCTAGCCCGGAACGGAAACCCACCACCAGCCCTAAAACTTACCCCCAAACCGTAGCCTACTCCTGGCCCATACGCTGGCACTGACCCGTGCGTCAGCACGTAGCCTGACCCTCCTACGTTTCCGTACCCTCACCTGTGCCCTAAGCCTTGCCGTTCCCTAAGCCTAACCCTAGCCCGGAACGGAAACCCACCACCAACCCTACACCTTACCCACAAGCCGTAGCCTACACCTGGCCGGTACGCTGGCACTGACCCGTGCGTCAGCACGTAGCCTGACCCTCCCACGTTTCCGTACCGTCACCTGTGCCCTAAGCCTTGCCGTTCCCTAACCCTAACCCTAGCCCGTAACGGAAACCCACCACCAGCCCTACACCTTACCCTACGCCGTAGCCTACTCCTGGCCCACACGCTGGCACTGACCCGTGCGTCAGCACGTAGCCTGACCCTCCCACGTTTCCGTACTCTCACCTGTGCCCTAAGCCTTGCCGTTCCCTAACCCTAACCCTAGCCCGGAACGGAAACCCACCACCAACCCTACACCTTACCCTACGCCGTAGCCTACTCCTGGCCCGTACGCTGGCACTGACCCGTGCGTCAGCACGTAGCCTGACCCTCCCACGTTTCCGTACCATCACTTGTGCCCTAAGCCTTGCCGTTCCCTAACCCTAACCCTAGCCCGGAACGGAAACCCACCAACAGCCCTACACCTTACCCCCAAGCCGTAGACTACTCCTGGCCCGTACGCTGGCACTGACCCGTGCGTCAGCACGTAGCCTCACCCTCCCACGTTTCCGTACCCTCACCTGTGCCCTAAGCCTTGCCGTTCCCTAACCCTAACCCTAGCCCGGAACGGAAACCCACCACCAGCCCTACACCTTACCCTACGCTGTAGCCTACTCCTGGCCCGTATGCTGGCACTGACCCGTGCGTCAGCACGTAGACTGAACCTCCCCCGTTTCCGTACCCTCACCTGTGCCCTAAGCCTTGCCGTTCCCTAACTCTAACACTAGCCCACAATGGAAACCCACCACCAACCATACACCTTTCCCCCAAGCCGTAGCCTACTCCTGGCCCGTACGCTGGCAATGACGCATGCGTCAGCACGTACCCTGACCCTCCCACATTTCTGTACCCTCACCTTTGCCCTAAGCCTTTCCGTTCCCTAACCCTAACCCTAGCCCGGAATGGAAACCCACCACCAGCCCTACACCTTACCCTACACCGTAGCCTACTACTGGCCCGTATGCTGGCACTGAACCGTGCGTCAGAACATAGCCTGACCCTCCCACGTTTACGTACCCTCACCTGAGCCCTAAGCCTTGCCGTTCCCTAACCCTAACCCTAGCCCAGAACGGAAACCCACCACCAGCCCTACACCTTACCCTAAGCTGTAGCCTACTCCTGCCCCGTATGCTGGCAATGACCCATGCGTTAGCACGTAGCCTGACCCTCCCACATTTCCGTACCCTCACCTGTGCCCTAAGCCTTGCCGTTCCCTAACCCTAACCCTAGCCCGGAACGGAAACCCACAACCAGCCCTACACCTTACCCTACGCCGTAGCCTACTCCTGGCCCGTATGCTGGCACTGACCCGTGCGTCAGCACGTAGCCTCAGCCTGACACGTTTCCGTACCCTCACCTGTGCCCTAGGCCTTGCCGTTCCCTAACCCTAACCCTAGCCCGGAACGGAAACCCACCACCTACCCTAAAACTTTCCCCCAAACCGTAGCCTACTCCTGGCCCGTACGCTGGCACTGACCCGTGCGTCAGCACGTCGCCTGAGCCTCCCACGTTTCCGTACCTTCACCTCTGCCCTAAGCCTTGCCGTTCCCTAACCCTAACCCTAGCCCACAATGGAAACCCACCACCAGCCCTACACCTTACCCTGTGCGGTAGCCTACTCCTGGCACATACGCTGGCACTGACCAATGCGTCAGCATGTAGCCTGATCCTCCCAGGTTTCCGTACCCTCACCTGTGCCCTAAGCCTTGCCGTTCCCTAACCCTAACCCTAGGCCGACACAGAAACCCACCACCAGCCCTACACCTTACCCCCACGCCGTAGCCTACTCCTGGCCCGTACGCTGGCACTGACCCGTGCGTCAGCACGTAGCCTGACCCTCTCACGTTTACGTACCCTCACCTGTGCCCTAAGCCTTGCCGTTCCCTAACCCTAACCCTAGCCCGGAACGGAAAGCCACCACCAGCCTTACACCTTACACCAAAGCCATAGTCTACTCCTGGCCCGTACGCTGGCACTGACCCGTGCGTCAGCACGTAGCCTGGCCCTCCCACGTTTCTGTACCCTCTCCTGTGCCCTAAGCCTTGCCGTTCCCTAACCCTAACCCTAAGCCAGCACGGAAACCCACCACCAGCCCTACACCTTACCCCCAAGCCATAGCCTACTCCTGGCCCATGCGCTGGCACTGACCCGTTCGTCAGCACGTAGCCTGACCCTCCCACGTTTCCGTACCCCCACCTGTGCCCTAAGCCTTGCAGTTCCCTAAACCTAACCCTAGCCCGGAATGGAAACCCACCACCAGCCCTACACCTTACCCTACGCCGTAGCCTACTCCTGGCCTGTATGCTAGCACTGACCCGTGCGTCAGCACGTAGCCTGACCCTCACACGTTTCCGTACCCTCACCTGTGCCCTAAGGCTTGCCGTTCCCTAACCCTAACCCTAGCCCGTAACGGAAACCCACCACCAACCCTACACCTCTCCCCCAAGCCGTAGCCTAATCCTGGCCCGTACGCTGGCAATGACCCGTGCGTCAGCACGTAGCCTGACCCTCCCACGTTTCCGTACCCTCACCTGTGCCCTAAGCCTTGCCGTTCCCTAACCCTAACCCTAGCCCGGAACGGAAACCCACCACCAGCCCTACACCTTACCCTGCGCTGTAGCCTACTCCTGGCCCGTATGCTGGCACTGACCTGTGCGTCAGCACGTAGACTGACCCTCCCACGTTTCTATACCCTCACCTGTGCCCTAAGCTTTGCCGTTCCCTAACCCTAACCCTAGCCCGGAACGAAAATCCACCACCAGCCCTACACCTTACCCTACGCCGTAGCCTACTCCTGGCCCGTACGCTGGCAATGACCCGTGCGTCAGCACGTAGACTGACCGTCCCACGTTTCCGTACCCTCACCTGTGCCCTAAGCCTTGCCGTTCCCTAACCCTAACCCTAGCCCGGAACGGAAACCCACCATCAGCCCTACACCTTACCCTACGCCGTAGCCTACTCCTGGCCCGTACGCTGGCACTGACCCGTGCGTCAGCACGTAGCCTGACCCTCCCACGTTTCCGTACCCTCACCTGTGCCCTAAGCCTTGCCGTTCCCTAACCCTAACCCTAGCCCGGAACGGAAACCCATCACCAACCATACAACTTTCCCCCAAGCCGTAGCCTACTCCTGGCCCGTACGCTGGAACTGACCCGTGCGTCAGCACGTAGACTGACCCTCCCACCTTTCCGTACCCTCACCTGTGCCCTAAGCCTTGCCGTTCCCTAACCCTAACCCTAGCCCGGAATGGAAACCCACCACCAGCCCTACAACTTACCCTACGCCGTAGCCTACTACTGGCCCGTATGCTGGCACTGACCCGTGCGTCAGAACATAGCCTGACCCTCCCACGTTTACGTACCCTCACCTATGCCCTAAGCCTTGCCGTTCCCTAACCCTAATCCTAGCCCAGAACGGAAACCCACCACCAGCCCTACACCTTACCCTAAGCTGTAGCCTACTCCTGGCCCGTACGCTGGCAATGACACATGTGTCAGCACGTAGCCTGACCCTCCAGCGTTTCCGTACCCTCACCTGTGCCCTAAGCCTTGCCGTTCCCTAACCCTAACCCTAGCCCGGAACGGAAACCCACCACCAGCCCTACAACTTACCCCCAAGCCGTAGCCTACTCCTGGCCCGTACGCTGGCACTGACCCGTACGTCAGCACGTAGCCTGACCCTCCCGCGTTTCTGAACCCTCACCAGTGCCCTAAGCCTTGCCGTTCCCTAACCCTAACCCTAAGCCAGCACGGAAACCCACCACCAGCCCTACACCTTACCCCCAAGCCGTAGCCTACTCCTGGCCCGTACGCTGGCACTGACCCGTGCGTCAGCACGTAGCCTGACCCTCCCACGTTTCCGTACCCTCACCTGTGCCCTAAGCCTTGCCGTTCCCTAACCCTAAACCTAGCCCAGAACGGAAACCCACCACCAACCCTACACATCTCCCCCAAGCCGTAGCCTAATCCTGGCCCGTACGCTGGCACGGACCCGTGCGTCAGCACGTAGCCTAACCCTCCCACGTTTCTGTACCCTCACCTGTGCCCTAAGCCTTGCCGTTCCCTAACCCTAACCCTAGCCCGGAACGGAAACCCACCACCAGCCCTACACCTAACACTACGCGGTAGCCTACACCGGGCCCGTACGCTGGCACTGACCCGTGCGTCAGCACGTAGCCTGACCCTCCCACGTTTCCGTACCCTCACCTGTGCCCTAAGCCTTGCCGTTCCCTAACCCTAACCCTAGCCCACAATGGAAACCCACCACCAGCCCTACACCTTACCCTACGCCGTAGCCTACTCCTGGCCCGTATGCTAGCACTGACCCGTGCGTCAGCACGTAGCCTCACCCTCCCACGTTTCCGTACCCTCACCTGGGCCCTAAGCTTTGCCGTTCCCTAACCCTAACCCTAGCCCGGAACGGAAACCCACCACCAACCCTACAACTTTCCCCCAAGCCGTAGCCTACTCCTGGCCCGTAGGCTGGCACTGACCCATGCGTCAGCACGTAGCCTGACCCTCCCACGTTTCCGTACCCTCACCTGTGCCCTAAGCCTTGCTGTTCCCTAACCCTAACCCTAGCCCTGAAAGGAAATCCACCACGTGCCCTACACCTTACCCCCAAGCCGTAGCCTACTCCTGGCCCGTATGCTGGCACTGACCCGTGCGTCAGCCCGTAGCCTGACCCTCCCACGTTTCCGTACCCTCACATGTGCCCTAAGCCTTGCCGTTCCCTAACCCTAACCCTAGCCCGGAACGGAAACCGACCACCAGCCCTACAACTTACCCCCAAGCCGTAAACTACTCCTGGCCCGTACACTGGCACTGACCCGTGAGTCAGCACGTAGCCTGACCCTCCCACGTTTCCGTACCCTCACCTGTGCCCTAAGCCTTGCCGTTTCCTAACCCTAACCCTAGCCCGGAACGGAAAACGACCACCAGCCCTACACCTTACCCTGCGCCGTAGCCTACTCCTGGCCCGTATGCTGGCACTGACCCGTGCGTCAGCACGTAGACTGACCCTCCCACGTTTATATACCCTCACCTGTGCCCTAAGCCTTGCCGTTCCCTAACCCTAACCCTAGCCCGGAACGAAAACCCACCACCAGCCCTACACCTTACCGTATGCCGTAGCCTACTCCTGGCCCGTACGCTGGCCCTGACCCGTGCGTCAGCACGTAGCCTGACCGTCCCACGTTTCCGTACCCTCACCTGTGCCCTAAGCCTTGCCGTTCCCTAACCCTAACCCTAGCCCTGAACGGAAACCCACCATCAGCCCAACACCTTACCCTACGCCGTAGCCTACTCCTGGCCCGTACGCTGGCACTGACCCGTGCGTCAGCACGTAGCCTGACCCTCCCACGTTTCCGTACCCTCACCTGTGCCCTAAGCCTTGCCGTTCCCTAACCCTAACCCTAGCCCGGAACGGAAACCCACCACCAGCCCTACACCTTACCCACAAGCCGTAGCCTACACCTGGCCGGTACGCTGGAACTGACCCGTGCGTCAGCACGTAGCCTGACCCTCCCAAGTTTCCGTACCCTCACCTGTGCCCTAAGCCTTGCCGTTCCCTAACCCTAACCCTAGCCCGGAACGGAAACCCACCACCAGCCCTAAACCTTACCATACGCCGTAGCCTACTCCTGGCCCGTAGGCTGGCACTGACCCGTGCGTCAGCACGTAGCCTGACCCTCCCACGTTTCCGTACCCTCACCTGTGCCCTAAGCCTTGCCGTTCCCTAACCCTAACCCTAGCCCGGAACGGAAACCCACCACCAGCCCTATACCTTACCCCCAAGCCGTAGACTACTCATGGCCCGTACGCTGGCACTGACCCGTGCGGCACCATGTAGCCTGACCCTCCCACGTTTCCGTGCCCTCAACTGTGCACTAAGCCTTGCCGTTCCCTAACCCTAACCCTAGCCCGGAACGGAAACCCACCACCAGCCCTACACCTTACCCCCAAGCCGTAGACTACTCCTGGCCCGTACGCTGGCACTGACCCGTGCGTCAGCACGTAGCCTGACCCTCCCACGTTTCCGTACCCTCACCTGTGCCCTAAGCCTTGCCGTTCCCTAACCCTAACCCTAGCCCGGAACGGAAACCCACCACCAGCCCTCCACCTTACCCACAAGCCGTAGCGTACACCTGGCCGGTACGCTGGCACTGACCCGTGCGTCAGCACGTAGCCTGACCCTCCCACGTTTCCGTACCCTCACCTGTGCCCTAAGCCTTGCCGTTCCCTAACCCTAACCCTAGCCCGGAACGGAAACCCACCACCAGCCCTACACATTACCCTACGCCGTAGCCTACTCCTGGCCCATACGCTGGCACTGACCCGTGCGTCAGCACGTAGCCTGACCCTCCCACGTTTCCGTACCCTCACCTTGCCCTAAGCCTTGCCGTTCCCTAACCCTAACCCTAGCCCGGAACGGAAACCCACCACCAGCCCTACAAATTACCCCCAAGCCGTAGCCTACTCCAGGCCCGTACGCTGGCACTGACCCGTGCGTCAGCACGTAGCCTGACCCTCCCACGTTTCCGTACCCTCACCTGTGCCCTAAGCCTTGCCGTTCCATAACCCTAACCCTAGCCCGGAACGGAAACCCACCACCAGCCCTACACCTTACCCTACGCCGTAGCCTACTCCTGGCCCGTACGCTGGCACTGACCCGTGCGTCAGCACGTAGCCTGACCCTCCCACGTTTCCGTACCCTCACCTGTGCCCTAAGCCTTGCCGTTCCCTAACCCTAACCCTAGCCCGGAACGGAAACCCACCACCAGCCCTAAAACTTACCCCCAAACCGTAGCCTACTCCTGGCCCGTACGCTGGCACTGACCCGTGCGTCAGCACGTAGCCTGACCCTCCCACGTTTCCGTACCCTCACCTGTGCCCTAAGCCTTGCCGTTCCCTAACCCTAACCCTAGCCCGGAACGGAAACCCACCACCAACCCTACACCTTACCCACAAGCCGTAGCCTACACCTGGCGGGTACGCTGGCACTGACCCGTGCGTCAGCACGTAGCCTGACCCTCCCACGTTTCCGTACCCTCACCTGTGCCCTAAGCCTTGCCGTTCCCTAACCCTAACCCTAGCCCGTAACGGAAACCCACCACCAGCCCTACACCTTACCCACAAGCCGTAGCCTACACCTGGCCGGTACGCTGGAACTGACCCGTGCGTCAGCACGTAGCCTGACCCTCCCAAGTTTCCGTACCCTCACCTGTGCCCTAAGCCTTGCCGTTCCCTAACCCTAACCCTAGCCCGGAACGGAAACCCACCACCAGCCCTACAACTTACCCCCAAGCCGTACCCTACTCCTGGCCCGTACGCTGGCACTGACCCGTGCGTCAGCACGTAGCCTGACCCTCCCACGTTTCCGTAACCTCACCTGTGCCCTAGGCCTTGCCGTTACCTAACCCTAACCCTACCCCGGAATGGAACCCCACCACCAGACCTACACCTTTCCCTACGCCGTAGCCTAATCCTGGCCCGTACGCTGGCACTGACCCATGCGTCAGCACGTAGCCTGACCCTCCCACGTTTCCGTACCCTCACCTGTGCCCTAAGCCTTGCCGTTCCCTAACCCTAACCCTAGCCCGGAACGGAAACCCACCACCAGCCCTACACCTTACCCCCAAGCCGTAGACTACTCCTGGCCCGTACGCTGGCACTGACCCGTGCGTCAGCACGTAGCCTGACCCTCCCACGTTTCCGTACCCTCACCTGTGCCCTAAGCCTTGCCGTTCCCTAACCCTAACCCTAGCCCGGAACGGAAACCCACCACCAGCCCTACACCTTACCCACAAGCCGTAGCCTACACCTGGCCGGTACGCTGGCACTGACCCGTGCGTCAGCACGTAGCCTGACCCTCCCACGTTTCCGTACCCTCACCTGTGCCCTAAGCCTTGCCGTTCCCTAACCCTAACCCTAGCCCGGAACGGAAACCCACCACCAGCCCTACACATTACCCTACGCCGTAGCCTACTCCTGGCCCATACGCTGGCACTGACCCGTGCGTCAGCACGTAACCTGACCCTCCCACGTTTCCGTACCCTCACCTTGCCCTAAGCCTTGCCGTTCCCTAACCCTAACCCTAGCCCGGAACGGAAACCCACCACCAGCCCTACACCTTACCCCCAAGCCGTAGCCTACTCCAGGCCCGTACGCTGGCACTGACCCGTGCGTCAGCACGTAGCCTGACCCTCCCACGTTTCCGTACCCTCACCTGTGCCCTAAGCCTTGCCGTTCCCTAACCCTAACCCTAGCCCGGAACGGAAACCCACCACCAGCCCTACACCTTACCCTACGCCGTAGCCTACTCCTGGCCCGTACGCTGGCACTGACCCGTGCGTCAGCACGTAGCCTGACCCTCCCACGTTTCCGTACCCTCACCTGTGCCCTAAGCCTTGCCGTTCCCTAACCCTAACCCTAGCCCGGAACGGAAACCCACCACCAACCCTACACCTTACCCACAAGCCGTAGCCTACACCTGGCCGGTACGCTGGCACTGACCCGTGCGTCAGCACGTAGCCTGACCCTCCCACGTTTCCGTACCCTCACCTGTGCCCTAAGCCTTGCCGTTCCCTAACCCTAACCCTAGCCCGTAACGGAAACCCACCACCAGCCCTACACCTTACCCACAAGCCGTAGCCTACACCTGGCCGGTACGCTGGAACTGACCCGTGCGTCAGCACGTAGCCTGACCCTCCCAAGTTTCCGTACCCTCACCTGTGCCCTAAGCCTTGCCGTTCCCTAACCCTAACCCTAGCCCGGAACGGAAACCCACCACCAGCCCTACAACTTACCCCCAAGCCGTACCCTACTCCTGGCCCGTACGCTGGCACTGACCCGTGCGTCAGCACGTAGCCTGACCCTCCCACGTTTCCGTAACCTCACCTGTGCCCTAGGCCTTGCCGTTACCTAACCCTAACCCTAGCCCGGAATGGAACCCCACCACCAGACCTAAACCTTTCCCTACGCCGTAGCCTAATCCTGGCCCGTACGCTGGCACTGACCCATGCGTCAGCACGTAGCCTGACCCTCCCACGTTTCCGTACCCTCACCTGTGCCCTAAGCCTTGCCGTTCCCTAACCCTAACCCTAGCCCGGAACGGAAACCCACCACCAGCCCTACACCTTACCCCCAAGCCGTAGACTACTCCTGGCCCGTACGCTGGCACTGACCCGTGCGTCAGCACGTAGCCTGACCCTCCCACGTTTCCGTACCCTCACCTGTGCCCTAAGCCTTGCCGTTCCCTAACCCTAACCCTAGCCCGGAACGGAAACCCACCACCAGCCCTACACCTTACCCACAAGCCGTAGCCTACACCTGGCCGGTACGCTGGCACTGACCCGTGCGTCAGAACGTAGCCTGACCCTCCCACGTTTCCGTACCCTCACCTGTGCCCTAAGCCTTGCCGTTCCCTAACCCTAACCCTAGCCCGGAACGGAAACCCACCACCAGCCCTACACATTACCCTACGCCGTAGCCTACTCCTGGCCCATACGCTGGCACTGACCCGTGCGTCAGCACGTAGCCTGACCCTCCCACGTTTCCGTACCCTCACCTTGCCCTAAGCCTTGCCGTTCCCTAACCCTAACCCTAGCCCGGAACGGAAACCCACCACCAGCCCTACACCTTACCCCCAAGCCGTAGCCTACTCCAGGCCCGTACGCTGGCACTGACCCGTGCGTCAGCACGTAGCCTGACTCTCCCACGTTTCCGTACCCTCACCTGTGCCCTAAGCCTTGCCGTTCGCTAACCCTAACCCTAGCCCGGAACGGAAACCCACCACCAGCCCTACACCTTACCCTACGCCGTAGCCTCCTCCTGGCCCGTACGCTGGCACTGACCCGTGCGTCAGCACGTAGCCTGACCCTCCCACGTTTCCGTACCCTCACCTGTGCCCTAAGCCTTGCCGTTCCCTAACCCTAACCCTAGCCCGGAACGGAAACCCACCACCAGCCCTAAAACTTACCCCCAAACCGTAGCCTACTCCTGGCCCATACGCTGGCACTGACCCGTGCGTCAGCACGTAGCCTGACCCTCCTACGTTTCCGTACCCTCACCTGTGCCCTAAGCCTTGCCGTTCCCTAAGCCTAACCCTAGCCCGGAACGGAAACCCACCACCAACCCTACACCTTACCCACAAGCCGTAGCCTACACCTGGCCGGTACGCTGGCACTGACCCGTGCGTCAGCACGTAGCCTGACCCTCCCACGTTTCCGTACCGTCACCTGTGCCCTAAGCCTTGCCGTTCCCTAACCCTAACCCTAGCCCGTAACGGAAACCCACCACCAGCCCTACACCTTACCCTACGCCGTAGCCTACTCCTGGCCCACACGCTGGCACTGACCCGTGCGTCAGCACGTAGCCTGACCCTCCCACGTTTCCGTACTCTCACCTGTGCCCTAAGCCTTGCCGTTCCCTAACCCTAACCCTAGCCCGGAACGGAAACCCACCACCAACCCTACACCTTACCCTACGCCGTAGCCTACTCCTGGCCCGTACGCTGGCACTGACCCGTGCGTCAGCACGTAGCCTGACCCTCCCACGTTTCCGTACCATCACTTGTGCCCTAAGCCTTGCCGTTCCCTAACCCTAACCCTAGCCCGGAACGGAAACCCACCAACAGCCCTACACCTTACCCCCAAGCCGTAGACTACTCCTGGCCCGTACGCTGGCACTGACCCGTGCGTCAGCACGTAGCCTCACCCTCCCACGTTTCCGTACCCTCACCTGTGCCCTAAGCCTTGCCGTTCCCTAACCCTAACCCTAGCCCGGAACGGAAACCCACCACCAGCCCTACACCTTACCCTACGCTGTAGCCTACTCCTGGCCCGTATGCTGGCACTGACCCGTGCGTCAGCACGTAGACTGAACCTCCCCCGTTTCCGTACCCTCACCTGTGCCCTAAGCCTTGCCGTTCCCTAACTCTAACACTAGCCCACAATGGAAACCCACCACCAACCATACACCTTTCCCCCAAGCCGTAGCCTACTCCTGGCCCGTACGCTGGCAATGACGCATGCGTCAGCACGTACCCTGACCCTCCCACATTTCTGTACCCTCACCTTTGCCCTAAGCCTTTCCGTTCCCTAACCCTAACCCTAGCCCGGAATGGAAACCCACCACCAGCCCTACACCTTACCCTACACCGTAGCCTACTACTGGCCCGTATGCTGGCACTGAACCGTGCGTCAGAACATAGCCTGACCCTCCCACGTTTACGTACCCTCACCTGAGCCCTAAGCCTTGCCGTTCCCTAACCCTAACCCTAGCCCAGAACGGAAACCCACCACCAGCCCTACACCTTACCCTAAGCTGTAGCCTACTCCTGCCCCGTATGCTGGCAATGACCCATGCGTTAGCACGTAGCCTGACCCTCCCACATTTCCGTACCCTCACCTGTGCCCTAAGCCTTGCCGTTCCCTAACCCTAACCCTAGCCCGTAACGGAAACCCACCACCAGTCCTACACCTAACCCTACGCCTTAGCCTACTCCTGGCCCGTACGCTGGCACTGACCCGTGCGTCAGCACGTAGCCTGACCCTCCCACGTTT